>NC_142291.1:10019567-10328509 GCF_965620075.1 Prunus avium | reverse complement strand
GTAAGGTAGGCCCCACAGCCGATCGGAACCGGCAGTTCGGCAGGCCTGCGCGCGACACGTGGTAGGGGTGGCGACGACAAGGCTTGACAGGCCATGCCATTTCATGCGGGGGGCGTTGGATAGCCAACCCATGGTCATATGGCATGGCTCAAACGTGGCTTATATACTTTTAGGCGTTATAAGCTAACGGATGAGATCATACCAACTCACATGCACCGGATCCCATCAGAACTCCGAAGTTAAGCGAGTTTGGGCGAGAGTAGTACTAGGATGGGTGACCTCCCGGGAAGTCCTCGTGTTGCATCCCTTCTTTTTTTGCCTTGTTGACGTTTCAATTGTCGTGGGCGTTTGCTTTCCGTCATCTTATTCATCTGGATGTCTTTGTTTTATCACGACCCCTTGGCGCAGCGTGACAATCGGGGCACACTATGATTAAATACTCCTAGAAAGCCTAGGATTGACGAAGGAATTAAAATAGGAAAATAACACAGTTACCAAAAACTTCAAAAACTGGATTTCGGGCTAGTAAACGACGTCGGATGCCCGAAAAAGCCCACGACTCATGGCAACGCAATGAGTTTTACTCGCGACGCCGTTGCCTTCGAATCGACGGTTCGTGGGCCCAATTCTGAGGTCGGAGCCCAGATCAGCGGTTTGCCCGATTTGCCGTTGCACGCGCGTCGGTCCAGCTCCTCTCCAATAACTTACGCCATCTGTCCTACATCACCCCGTGGAGCTCGTCTCCAATTAACCGGGCACCGCAAACGAACGAAAGCGAAAAAACAACAGGACTCGACGCCCACTGCTGAAATTATTGGGGTTGTTCTTAACGTTGTCAGTTTTTTTGTTTTTTTTGTTTTGGTTCAATTATCGTAAGGTAGGCCCCACAGCCGATCGGAACCGGCAGTTCGGCAGGCCTGCGCGCGACACATGGTAGGGGTGGCGACGACAAGGCCTGACAGGCCATGCCATTTCATGCGGGGGGCGTTGGATAGCCAACCCATGGTCATATGGCATGGCTCAAACGTGGCTTATATACTTTTAGGCGTTATAAGCTAACGGATGCGATCATACCAACTCACATGCACCGGATCCCATCAGAACTCCGAAGTTAAGCGAGTTTGGGCGAGCGTACTAGGACGGGTGACCTCCTGGGAAGTCCTCGTGTTGCATCCCTTCTTTTTTTGCCCTGTTGACGTTTCAATTGTCGTGGGTTTGCTTTCCGTTATCTTATTCATCTGGATGTCTTTTTTTTATCACGACCCCTTGGCGCAGCGTGACAATCGGGGCACACTATGATTAAATACTCCTAGAAAGCCTAGGATTGACGAAGGAATTAAAATAGGAAAATAACACAGTTACCAAAAACTTCAAAAACTGGATTTCGGGCTAGTAAACGACGTCGGATGCCCGAAAAAGCCCACGACTCATGGCAACGCAATGAGTTTTACTCGCGACGCCGTTGCCTTCGAATCGACGGTTCGTGGGCCCAATTCTGAGGTCGGAGCCCAGATCAGCGGTTTGCCCGATTTGCCGTTGCACGCGCGTCGGTCCAGCTCCTCTCCAATAACTTACGCAATCTGTCCTACATCACCCCGTGGAGCTCGTCTCCAATTAACCGGGCACCGCAAACGAACGAAAGCGAAAAAACAACAGGACTCGACGCCCACTGCCGAAATTATTGGGGTTGTTCTTAACGTTGTCAGTTTTTTTGTTTTTTTTGTTTTGGTTCAATTATCGTAAGGTAGGCCCAACAGCCGATCGGAACCGGCAGTTCGGCAGGCCTGCTCGCGACACATGGTAGGGGTGGCGACGACAAGGCCTGACAGGCCATGCCATTTCATGCGGGGGGCGTTGGATAGCCAACCCATGGTCATATGGCATGGCTCAAACGTGGCTTATATACTTTTAGGCGTTATAAGCTAACGGATGCGATCATACCAACTCACATGCACCGGATCCCATCAGAACTCCGAAGTTAAGCGAGTTTGGGCGAGCGTACTAGGACGGGTGACCTCCTGGGAAGTCCTCGTGTTGCATCCCTTCTTTTTTTGCCTTGTTGACGTTTCAATTGTCGTGGGTTTGCTTTCCGTCATCTTATTCATCTGGATGTCTTTTTTTTATCACGACCCCTTGGCGCAGCGTGACAATCGGGGCACACTATGATTAAATACTCCTAGAAAGCCTAGGATTGACGAAGGAATTAAAATAGGAAAATAACACAGTTACCAAAAACTTCAAAAACTGGATTTCGGGCTAGTAAACGACGTCGGATGCCCGAAAAAGCCCACGACTCATGGCAACGCAATGAGTTTTACTCGCGACGCCGTTGCCTTCGAATCGACGGTTCGTGGGCCCAATTCTGAGGTCGGAGCCCAGATCAGCGGTTTGCCCGATTTGCCGTTGCACGCGCGTCGGTCCAGCTCCTCTCCAATAACTTACGCAATCTGTCCTACATCACCCCGTGGAGCTCGTCTCCAATTAACCGGGCACCGCAAACGAACGAAAGCGAAAAAACAACAGGACTCGACGCCCACTGCCGAAATTATTGGGGTTGTTCTTAACGTTGTCAGTTTTTTTGTTTTTTTTGTTTTGGTTCAATTATCGTAAGGTAGGCCCCACAGCCGATCGGAACCGGCAGTTCGGCAGGCCTGCGCGCGACACATGGTAGGGGTGGCGACGACAAGGCCTGACAGGCCATGCCATTTCATGCGGGGGGCGTTGGATAGCCAACCCATGGTCATATGGCATGGCTCAAACGTGGCTTATATACTTTTAGGCGTTATAAGCTAACGGATGCGATCATACCAACTCACATGCACCGGATCCCATCAGAACTCCGAAGTTAAGCGAGTTTGGGCGAGCGTACTAGGATGGGTGACCTCCTGGGAAGTCCTCGTGTTGCATCCCTTCTTTTTTTGCCTTGTTGACGTTTCAATTGTCGTGGGTTTGCTTTCCGTCATCTTATTCATCTGGATGTCTTTTTTTTATCACGACCCCTTGGCGCAGCGTGACAATCGGGGCACACTATGATTAAATACTCCTAGAAAGCCTAGGATTGACGAAGGAATTAAAATAGGAAAATAACACAGTTACCAAAAACTTCAAAAACTGGATTTCGGGCTAGTAAACGACGTCGGATGCCCGAAAAAGCCCACGACTCATGGCAACGCGATGAGTTTTACTCGCGACGCCGTTGCCTTCGAATCGACGGTTCGTGGGCCCAATTCTGAGGTCGGAGCCCAGATCAGCGGTTTGCCCGATTTGCCGTTGCACGCGCGTCGGTCCAGCTCCTCTCCAATAACTTACGCAATCTGTCCTACATCACCCCGTGGAGTTCGTCTCCAATTAACCGGGCACCGCAAACGAACGAAAGCGAAAAAACAACAGGACTCGACGCCCACTGCCGAAATTATTGGGGTTGTTCTTAACGTTGTCAGTTTTTTTGTTTTTTTTGTTTTGGTTCAATTATCGTAAGGTAGGCCCCACAGCCGATCGGAACCGGCAGTTCGGCAGGCCTGCTCGCGACACATGGTAGGGGTGGCGACGACAAGGCCTGACAGGCCATGCCATTTCATGCGGGGGGCGTTGGATAGCCAACCCATGGTCATATGGCATGGCTCAAACGTGGCTTATATACTTTTAGGCGTTATAAGCTAACGGATGCGATCATACCAACTCACATGCACCGGATCCCATCAGAACTCCGAAGTTAAGCGAGTTTGGGCGAGCGTACTAGGACGGGTGACCTCCTGGGAAGTCCTCGTGTTGCATCCCTTCTTTTTTTGCCTTGTTGACGTTTCAATTGTCGTGGGTTTGCTTTCCGTTATCTTATTCATCTGGATGTCTTTTTTTTATCACGACCCCTTGGCGCAGCGTGACAATCGGGGCACACTATGATTAAATACTCCTAGAAAGCCTAGGATTGACGAAGGAATTAAAATAGGAAAATAACACAGTTACCAAAAACTTCAAAAACTGGATTTCGGGCTAGTAAACGACGTCGGATGCCCGAAAAAGCCCACGACTCATGGCAACGCAATGAGTTTTACTCGCGACGCCGTTGCCTTCGAATCGACGGTTCGTGGGCCCAATTCTGAGGTCGGAGCCCAGATCAGCGGTTTGCCCGATTTGCCGTTGCACGCGCGTCGGTCCAGCTCCTCTCCAATAACTTACGCAATCTGTCCTACATCACCCCGTGGAGCTCGTCTCCAATTAACCGGGCACCGCAAACGAACGAAAGCGAAAAAACAACAGGACTCGACGCCCACTGCCGAAATTATTGGGGTTGTTCTTAACGTTGTCAGTTTTTTTGTTTTTTTTGTTTTGGTTCAATTATCGTAAGGTAGGCCCCACAGCCGATCGGAACCGGCAGTTCGGCAGGCCTGCGCGCGACACATGGTAGGGGTGGCGACGACAAGGCCTGACAGGCCATGCCATTTCATGCGGGGGGCGTTGGATAGCCAACCCATGGTCATATGGCATGGCTCAAACGTGGCTTATATACTTTTAGGCGTTATAAGCTAACGGATGCGATCATACCAACTCACATGCACCGGATCCCATCAGAACTCCGAAGTTAAGCGAGTTTGGGCGAGCGTACTAGGATGGGTGACCTCCTGGGAAGTCCTCGTGTTGCATCCCTTCTTTTTTTGCCTTGTTGACGTTTCAATTGTCGTGGGTTTGCTTTCCGTCATCTTATTCATCTGGATGTCTTTTTTTTATCACGACCCCTTGGCGCAGCGTGACAATCGGGGCACACTATGATTAAATACTCCTAGAAAGCCTAGGATTGACGAAGGAATTAAAATAGGAAAATAACACAGTTACCAAAAACTTCAAAAACTGGATTTCGGGCTAGTAAACGACGTCGGATGCCCGAAAAAGCCCACGACTCATGGCAACGCGATGAGTTTTACTCGCGACGCCGTTGCCTTCGAATCGACGGTTCGTGGGCCCAATTCTGAGGTCGGAGCCCAGATCAGCGGTTTGCCCGATTTGCCGTTGCACGCGCGTCGGTCCAGCTCCTCTCCAATAACTTACGCAATCTGTCCTACATCACCCCGTGGAGTTCGTCTCCAATTAACCGGGCACCGCAAACGAACGAAAGCGAAAAAACAACAGGACTCGACGCCCACTGCCGAAATTATTGGGGTTGTTCTTAACGTTGTCAGTTTTTTTGTTTTTTTTGTTTTGGTTCAATTATCGTAAGGTAGGCCCCACAGCCGATCGGAACCGGCAGTTCGGCAGGCCTGCTCGCGACACATGGTAGGGGTGGCGACGACAAGGCCTGACAGGCCATGCCATTTCATGCGGGGGGCGTTGGATAGCCAACCCATGGTCATATGGCATGGCTCAAACGTGGCTTATATACTTTTAGGCGTTATAAGCTAACGGATGCGATCATACCAACTCACATGCACCGGATCCCATCAGAACTCCGAAGTTAAGCGAGTTTGGGCGAGCGTACTAGGACGGGTGACCTCCTGGGAAGTCCTCGTGTTGCATCCCTTCTTTTTTTGCCTTGTTGACGTTTCAATTGTCGTGGGTTTGCTTTCCGTTATCTTATTCATCTGGATGTCTTTTTTTTATCACGACCCCTTGGCGCAGCGTGACAATCGGGGCACACTATGATTAAATACTCCTAGAAAGCCTAGGATTGACGAAGGAATTAAAATAGGAAAATAACACAGTTACCAAAAACTTCAAAAACTGGATTTCGGGCTAGTAAACGACGTCGGATGCCCGAAAAAGCCCACGACTCATGGCAACGCAATGAGTTTTACTCGCGACGCCGTTGCCTTCGAATCGACGGTTCGTGGGCCCAATTCTGAGGTCGGAGCCCAGATCAGCGGTTTGCCCGATTTGCCGTTGCACGCGCGTCGGTCCAGCTCCTCTCCAATAACTTACGCAATCTGTCCTACATCACCCCGTGGAGCTCGTCTCCAATTAACCGGGCACCGCAAACGAACGAAAGCGAAAAAACAACAGGACTCGACGCCCACTGCCGAAATTATTGGGGTTGTTCTTAACGTTGTCAGTTTTTTTGTTTTTTTTGTTTTGGTTCAATTATCGTAAGGTAGGCCCCACAGCCGATCGGAACCGGCAGTTCGGCAGGCCTGCGCGCGACACATGGTAGGGGTGGCGACGACAAGGCCTGACAGGCCATGCCATTTCATGCGGGGGGCGTTGGATAGCCAACCCATGGTCATATGGCATGGCTCAAACGTGGCTTATATACTTTTAGGCGTTATAAGCTAACGGATGCGATCATACCAACTCACATGCACCGGATCCCATCAGAACTCCGAAGTTAAGCGAGTTTGGGCGAGCGTACTAGGATGGGTGACCTCCTGGGAAGTCCTCGTGTTGCATCCCTTCTTTTTTTGCCTTGTTGACGTTTCAATTGTCGTGGGTTTGCTTTCCGTCATCTTATTCATCTGGATGTCTTTTTTTTATCACGACCCCTTGGCGCAGCGTGACAATCGGGGCACACTATGATTAAATACTCCTAGAAAGCCTAGGATTGACGAAGGAATTAAAATAGGAAAATAACACAGTTACCAAAAACTTCAAAAACTGGATTTCGGGCTAGTAAACGACGTCGGATGCCCGAAAAAGCCCACGACTCATGGCAACGCGATGAGTTTTACTCGCGACGCCGTTGCCTTCGAATCGACGGTTCGTGGGCCCAATTCTGAGGTCGGAGCCCAGATCAGCGGTTTGCCCGATTTGCCGTTGCACGCGCGTCGGTCCAGCTCCTCTCCAATAACTTACGCAATCTGTCCTACATCACCCCGTGGAGTTCGTCTCCAATTAACCGGGCACCGCAAACGAACGAAAGCGAAAAAACAACAGGACTCGACGCCCACTGCCGAAATTATTGGGGTTGTTCTTAACGTTGTCAGTTTTTTTGTTTTTTTTGTTTTGGTTCAATTATCGTAAGGTAGGCCCCACAGCCGATCGGAACCGGCAGTTCGGCAGGCCTGCTCGCGACACATGGTAGGGGTGGCGACGACAAGGCCTGACAGGCCATGCCATTTCATGCGGGGGGCGTTGGATAGCCAACCCATGGTCATATGGCATGGCTCAAACGTGGCTTATATACTTTTAGGCGTTATAAGCTAACGGATGCGATCATACCAACTCACATGCACCGGATCCCATCAGAACTCCGAAGTTAAGCGAGTTTGGGCGAGCGTACTAGGACGGGTGACCTCCTGGGAAGTCCTCGTGTTGCATCCCTTCTTTTTTTGCCTTGTTGACGTTTCAATTGTCGTGGGTTTGCTTTCCGTTATCTTATTCATCTGGATGTCTTTTTTTTATCACGACCCCTTGGCGCAGCGTGACAATCGGGGCACACTATGATTAAATACTCCTAGAAAGCCTAGGATTGACGAAGGAATTAAAATAGGAAAATAACACAGTTACCAAAAACTTCAAAAACTGGATTTCGGGCTAGTAAACGACGTCGGATGCCCGAAAAAGCCCACGACTCATGGCAACGCAATGAGTTTTACTCGCGACGCCGTTGCCTTCGAATCGACGGTTCGTGGGCCCAATTCTGAGGTCGGAGCCCAGATCAGCGGTTTGCCCGATTTGCCGTTGCACGCGCGTCGGTCCAGCTCCTCTCCAATAACTTACGCAATCTGTCCTACATCACCCCGTGGAGCTCGTCTCCAATTAACCGGGCACCGCAAACGAACGAAAGCGAAAAAACAACAGGACTCGACGCCCACTGCCGAAATTATTGGGGTTGTTCTTAACGTTGTCAGTTTTTTTGTTTTTTTTGTTTTGGTTCAATTATCGTAAGGTAGGCCCCACAGCCGATCGGAACCGGCAGTTCGGCAGGCCTGCGCGCGACACATGGTAGGGGTGGCGACGACAAGGCCTGACAGGCCATGCCATTTCATGCGGGGGGCGTTGGATAGCCAACCCATGGTCATATGGCATGGCTCAAACGTGGCTTATATACTTTTAGGCGTTATAAGCTAACGGATGCGATCATACCAACTCACATGCACCGGATCCCATCAGAACTCCGAAGTTAAGCGAGTTTGGGCGAGCGTACTAGGATGGGTGACCTCCTGGGAAGTCCTCGTGTTGCATCCCTTCTTTTTTTGCCTTGTTGACGTTTCAATTGTCGTGGGTTTGCTTTCCGTCATCTTATTCATCTGGATGTCTTTTTTTTATCACGACCCCTTGGCGCAGCGTGACAATCGGGGCACACTATGATTAAATACTCCTAGAAAGCCTAGGATTGACGAAGGAATTAAAATAGGAAAATAACACAGTTACCAAAAACTTCAAAAACTGGATTTCGGGCTAGTAAACGACGTCGGATGCCCGAAAAAGCCCACGACTCATGGCAACGCGATGAGTTTTACTCGCGACGCCGTTGCCTTCGAATCGACGGTTCGTGGGCCCAATTCTGAGGTCGGAGCCCAGATCAGCGGTTTGCCCGATTTGCCGTTGCACGCGCGTCGGTCCAGCTCCTCTCCAATAACTTACGCAATCTGTCCTACATCACCCCGTGGAGTTCGTCTCCAATTAACCGGGCACCGCAAACGAACGAAAGCGAAAAAACAACAGGACTCGACGCCCACTGCCGAAATTATTGGGGTTGTTCTTAACGTTGTCAGTTTTTTTGTTTTTTTTGTTTTGGTTCAATTATCGTAAGGTAGGCCCCACAGCCGATCGGAACCGGCAGTTCGGCAGGCCTGCTCGCGACACATGGTAGGGGTGGCGACGACAAGGCCTGACAGGCCATGCCATTTCATGCGGGGGGCGTTGGATAGCCAACCCATGGTCATATGGCATGGCTCAAACGTGGCTTATATACTTTTAGGCGTTATAAGCTAACGGATGCGATCATACCAACTCACATGCACCGGATCCCATCAGAACTCCGAAGTTAAGCGAGTTTGGGCGAGCGTACTAGGACGGGTGACCTCCTGGGAAGTCCTCGTGTTGCATCCCTTCTTTTTTTGCCTTGTTGACGTTTCAATTGTCGTGGGTTTGCTTTCCGTTATCTTATTCATCTGGATGTCTTTTTTTTATCACGACCCCTTGGCGCAGCGTGACAATCGGGGCACACTATGATTAAATACTCCTAGAAAGCCTAGGATTGACGAAGGAATTAAAATAGGAAAATAACACAGTTACCAAAAACTTCAAAAACTGGATTTCGGGCTAGTAAACGACGTCGGATGCCCGAAAAAGCCCACGACTCATGGCAACGCAATGAGTTTTACTCGCGACGCCGTTGCCTTCGAATCGACGGTTCGTGGGCCCAATTCTGAGGTCGGAGCCCAGATCAGCGGTTTGCCCGATTTGCCGTTGCACGCGCGTCGGTCCAGCTCCTCTCCAATAACTTACGCAATCTGTCCTACATCACCCCGTGGAGCTCGTCTCCAATTAACCGGGCACCGCAAACGAACGAAAGCGAAAAAACAACAGGACTCGACGCCCACTGCCGAAATTATTGGGGTTGTTCTTAACGTTGTCAGTTTTTTTGTTTTTTTTGTTTTGGTTCAATTATCGTAAGGTAGGCCCCACAGCCGATCGGAACCGGCAGTTCGGCAGGCCTGCGCGCGACACATGGTAGGGGTGGCGACGACAAGGCCTGACAGGCCATGCCATTTCATGCGGGGGGCGTTGGATAGCCAACCCATGGTCATATGGCATGGCTCAAACGTGGCTTATATACTTTTAGGCGTTATAAGCTAACGGATGCGATCATACCAACTCACATGCACCGGATCCCATCAGAACTCCGAAGTTAAGCGAGTTTGGGCGAGCGTACTAGGATGGGTGACCTCCTGGGAAGTCCTCGTGTTGCATCCCTTCTTTTTTTGCCTTGTTGACGTTTCAATTGTCGTGGGTTTGCTTTCCGTCATCTTATTCATCTGGATGTCTTTTTTTTATCACGACCCCTTGGCGCAGCGTGACAATCGGGGCACACTATGATTAAATACTCCTAGAAAGCCTAGGATTGACGAAGGAATTAAAATAGGAAAATAACACAGTTACCAAAAACTTCAAAAACTGGATTTCGGGCTAGTAAACGACGTCGGATGCCCGAAAAAGCCCACGACTCATGGCAACGCAATGAGTTTTACTCGCGACGCCGTTGCCTTCGAATCGACGGTTCGTAGGCCCAATTCTGAGGTCGGAGCCTGATCGGTTCATAATTGTATATCATTTTGTACCCTTCTAGCTTATGATTTGGTTATGTTTTTGAGTTAAACTTGTGCTTTTAATCCTTTTTGTGTTTATCTTTCAGTTCATTGAGCTTTAGGTAATAATGATGGCTTTAGAGAGCATAATTCATGCAATTCAAGCATGTTAAGGCCTAATTTGGATGAATGGATGAAGAGCTTAAAGACAAACTCATTTGGGCTACAGCCCCCTGCCAGTCCAGTTCCGTAGGTCATATTGCAAGCTTTGTTTCAACCACCTACATAGCTCGAATGAGGCCACATTCTTCATGAAAGTTGTTCCAATTGGTGTGTACTATAACATATCCGAAATTCAGCCCCATCGGATAAATCTGGAGTCCGTTACCTAGCAAACACCGAACCATGCTCAGGATGGATCTTATCAGCGCGGAAAATGAGTTAGCAATTTGTTTCGGCCTTAACTTCTTCCTCCGACCTTGGATTGGCCCAAATAACATATGGCTGGAAAGAAGACATTCTGAACTTCAATTTCGAGTGCTTAAAGTCCTAATTTGATTAAGAGAAGCCCAAGTTGTAAGCCCTTGAAGTTGCTGGTCATGCTGACCTCAGCATGTGCTGGTTGGATGCTTGGTCATGGTGAGCTAGGTATGAGCTATCATTTCTGGTTGGAAGCTTGGTCATGGTGACATGAAGATGAGCTAGGGCTGCTGGTGGGATCTATTGGTGAAGTGCATCAACCAATTCAAGATTTTCTAATACAAGTGCATCACCCAATTTAGATTTTCTAATACAAGTGCATCAACCATTTCAGATTTTATAAAACAAGTGTTGTATGCATTAGCCATATTGAATTCAGATTTTCACTTCCCCTAGGCCTATAAATAGGGAAGTTCTCTAAGCTTGTAAACACACCCCAAGGGGGGGAGCTCTCAAACACTTCTCTAGAGCTCCCTCCCCTTCTCTCCCTCAAATTCTCTTAGTTTCTCTTTCTAGTTTTCAATTGTTATAATGAGATCTTTGTGCTGAAATTTTCCTTTAAGTCTTTCCAAGTTCTACTTTAATTTTCATTGTTATGTAAATTCTTTTCTTTAGTTTCAAGTTTGATTAGTTTCCAAGTTTCAATTATGATTTTTGTTCTTATTCATTATGCTTATAAGTTAATATGCTAGTTTGAATGATTGATCACCATTTAGGCTTGCATGTTAGCTATCTTGGTTTGAATTAAGAGTAGACACCATACTTTAATTCGAATTGAACTATGAATAGGAAGAGTATGTATGGACATTCGACAACAGGGATTAGATACATGCTTGGTTGTTTAAATTGTTCTTCTATGCTTAATGGGTTCCTAATGCTTAATTTTAGGTTAGACAACAAATGATCAAATTAGGGAATTAGGAACACAAGGTTATGACCACACACCATGGCTTAATCATACTTTAGCTAGAATCAATCCATTAATCTAAATTGAACTTGGGAACTTATTTGCTTGAGTTACTTATTTCTTTCATCCTTGTTTTATGTTCTTTGTTTTTGTTTCTATTTTGTGTAGGGAAACTAAATTGGATCATTCAATCACCAATCCCTGTGGAATCGACCTCGCACTTACATATGCTATACTACCAACGGTTCGTGCACTTGCGAGTATCACAAGTTGAGGATGCAACTGAATCCATTTTGGTGCAGCTGTATCTACGCAACAAGTTTTTGGCGCCGTTGCCGGGGATCGGTAACATTGTTTGATTCTATTTGGCTTTCCTACTTTATTTTATTTGTTTTTCTTAACTAGACAATTTCTTGTTTTAAAGTTAATGACGTTAATGGACAAGTTGTGTTTGTAGTCCAACAGAAAAGGACAATTGCCCAACAAGCAAGAGAACTGGGTTTAAGTCCCAGCTTACACAACCCATTGGTGCTTGTTGCTTTGAAACATGGAATTGGATGTGTGTTGATTTTCCTTTTCATTTTAGTTTTTATTTCCTAATCCTTTAATTCTATTTCAAGTTTTCTATGTTTGTTTTAGCAATTTATTATAGCTCAATAATAAATGGAGAGAGATGGCAACCTCAATCATAAGAATGGGAAGTGTGGAGCAGTGGGAGAAGTCGCGACCTCCAAGTGCATCCATGCTCGACCTAATCGCTTCAAGGGGGAGCATTTCAATCCTTTCTCTTCTTTGAATTCTGTTTATTTTCGTAGTTGTTTTTGCCTTTTGGTCCTCGTTGAGTTCTTTGTTTTTCTATGCTGAATCCAACCATATAAAGAACGTAAAATTTAGACTTGCGGTTGGAAAGTTATAGCCTAAAAACTGAACAGAGGTCGAAGCTGAAAAACATAGAAACGAATCTGTCCAAATGGTGATAAACAGGTGATAGAAAGTGCTGTTTGTTTTTTTTTCTTTGGTTTCTTGGTTTGTTTCTTTTAGTACAATAATTTATATCGTTTGTTTGAGTTTGTTTATAGTACTTAGTTCATTTTCATTTATGGTTTGTTGTTTCATTTTATCTTAATTTGTTTTTATTTCTTATCTTAAAAATTTTAAAATTAAAAAAAAAAAAAGATTTTTCATATGAGCCGACTTATGGTAACCCCAGTGAGCACTTCCGTTAATACAGTGTCTAGGAGTTCTTTAGGCGACACCTTCGGTGTCTAAGAAGTTTGGGTTTTAAGCGGGACTATTGTGACCCCTCCAACCTTCCCGGATCCCCTGGCTGTGTTTTCTGAGGCCCTTAACTGGTCATCCGTGAGTTGCTTGTATATTCGTGTGTTTTTAAATTAAGTTTTCTTTATTTTCTTTGTTTTCTTTTCTGTTGAGTCTTCGTTTTTGTTTTGTTTCTGTTTTTGTTTTGTTATGTTAGTTTATTTATTTATTTACGTGGTATGGTTAGTTAGTTTATTTCTGAGTGTTAAAACACATTTTTATTTCAAACGCTGCATTAAAAAAAAAAAAAACAAACCCAAAAAAAAAAAAAAAAAAAAAAAAAAACTTCTTCTTCTTCTTCTTCTTCTTCATCTTCATCATCATCATGGCTTGCCTCTATTTTCTCGCACTTGTAGAATCTGCAGCAGCTCCACATGGTCCTCATTTTTTCTCTGCAGTGCTTCCACGTGCTGATTGGCACAGTAGAGCCGCTTCTGCAAGTCCGCCACCATAGCCTTCAAGGAAGCTATTTCCTCGCTCATCGCGGCACACTCCCTTGTCCTCGCCAGTAATCGCATGCCCAAATTGGTAGCGGAGACCGCGTGGAGCACAGTTAAATTGTGGGACTCCTCTACCGCTGCCTTATCAGACCTCTGTGCCACATGCAGATGATCTGTCGGAGTGAGCTTGCTACTAATCATGCCTCCTAGCAGCACTGCTCTGTTCGACAGTGCCTCAGAAAAGTTCGGTATTGCCTCAGCAAAGTTTGAGGCCGTGCCGTGATGATATGAAGAGTTTGGAAAGACAGTGTTTGGAGGAGCCCTTGTCTGGGCATTCGGTGGTGCAAGTGAGAGCTCAAGGTTGAGATCATCAAGGTGAGTGCATGAGGATGCCATTTTTTTTTTTCTGTTTATGGATTTTTTGATGTTTTTCCTTGAGTTGCAGGAAGAAATGCTGGGTATCATCCGCTTGTAGAGGTGTGGTTTAAATAGACATATACTGATGAGAGAGAGCCAACACCATTTCGGATTTCCCGGGCATGCTCGACCTAATCGCTTCAAGGGGGAGCACCTTTACTTTACTTTTTTTTTTTTTTTTCCTCCGTGTTTTCTGGTGTTTAATGTTTTTGCCCGTTACTTTCATTTTCTAGTGCTTTGTGTTTTTGCCTTTCCCTTTCGGCTATCATCTTTGTCTTATTTTAGTTAGGGAAATGTGTTTTCTTTTCCGTTTGTCGTCTTTGTTTTATTTTAGTTGGGAAGTGTGTTTTCTTTTTCTTTTTCTTTTTCTTTCTGCAACCTTACTCTTTTATTTCCGAAACAAAATAACGAAAATACAAAAACAACAAAATAAAATAAAAACAACAATAATGCAGTAGGAAATCATTTCTTCTCGGTGCTTGGTGTCTCGACCATTGGAGCTTTGAGTTTGGCCCTCTGGCTGTCCTCTTCTGGGGCTTCACGCACAGCTTCTTGGGGCTCATCACTTGAGCTCCCAAAGATCGCAATCTTAGCTTGAGCGTAACTACTCTCGCGATCTGCTTGTTTGCGTTTACCCGGTCGGTCTAGGTCCTCCAGCTGTTTTCGCATGTCGCGAGAGTACAACTCTACCATTTTTGATAGGTTTTTATTCTCGTCCCGCAATACTTCTAGCTGGTGTCGATTCACCTCCACTATCCTTGACCTCTCCCTTTTCAAGCTTTTTATAGCAGTCTGACACTCCTCAACCATACTTCGCTCCACCGCCAACTGACCTTTCAGCACCTCTACCTCATGGGACTTCGCAAGTAGGCGATGACCCAAACTTGCGACTGTTGCCGTACTCTGCACGCTCAGTGCTAGGGCATCGCTCACGACCCGGTTGTCATCCCTTGTCCCCAGAACACGTATATCTTTAGGAGTCACTAAATTTCTAGCCACTCCAATGGCAACATCGTTGTCCAGGAGTATTGAGTCAGTTACTGTCACAGGCCCCCGTGCGGAAGCAAAGTAGGGCATCCATACTGGTGCCGCTGCTTGGCCTCGTGTCTGAGTCGGTGGAGCTAGGTTGAGATCCAACGAAAATGGGTAGTTAGAGGCCATTTGATTTCTCACTCTCTTTTCTTCTTTCTTTCTTTTCTCTTTTGTGTGTTTCTGAGTTTGCGTTTTTTTTTTTCACCCTTTCTTATAGACTTAGTCTTTGACAAACCCTAGCCATTACAGCATCTGAGCATTTTCTGAATCTCCAGCATTCCCTGAGTCCCACAACCTTCTCGCCTTCCAACCATACCCAACTCATTTATCACGACGTGTCTTTTCTGAACGAACGCGTTCAGTAAAGTCTTCGCGCCTTTCCATGAGCCCGTAATTTTTGCTTGTGGAGTCTGCGGCGCCTCTATGCGTCGACACGTGTCTCGCCTTGTCTGTTGGTCCCTTACACTGAACCGAGACATCATGACCCATGTTAAAATCCCGCTCTTTGTGTTGCTAATCACGGTTCGATAGTTTGTTTTTACAAAACTAAATAATAATAAAAAGCCGGAATTGAAAACAAATTGTGGGTCGGGTTTCACTTTAGTTTGGGTTTCAAAGTGGGTTAAATTCACCGTGGTTTGTGTTTCGAAATTGTGGGCTTTGGGCTTCAAAATTTTTTTGGGTTTCAGAATTGTGTGATTAGGGTTTACTGTTTCATTTTTTTTTTGTTTGTTTGTTTGTGTTGTAATTTTTATTTTATAATTATTTTGTTTTTGTTTTCTTTTGTGATTTTGTGATTTTTTTTTATTTGCTTTAATACCTTTCATTTGTTGTTATGACATTGTTTGTGGCTAATTTTTAAACATTGAGGACAATGTTCATTTCTAGGTTTGGGGGTATTGGAGTTTAGCATGTAAAATTGGTTTTTCCTTAATTTAATTAAATTTTTTTTTTATTTGCTTGTTTTTATTTTTTTATTTTGTTAAGTCTTGCTTTTATTTTGATTTTGATTTTGATTTTGATTTTGATTTTATTCACTTTCCGAACACATTTGATGAGATTGTGATAAATGTTTGCATGACTTAAATGAAAATTGAATTTTTTTTTTTTTTTATTTTTTTTTCCTTGTAAATTTTTATTGTAAAAAAAAAAAAATTTAATTAATTGATTAATTTGGCATCGTTCTAGCATGATATGTTCGAAACCTTCTTTGCACTTGCCATTTGTTTCATAATTCTCCAATTAAAGGATTTGCATGACCCAAAGAATTGTATCAAGCATAAATTAGACTTATATAACCATAAATGTGAGCTTTTGAGCCTTGTGCTTCATTTCATGAGTGTTATACACATACTCTTATTTTCTTGTCATCAAAGTTGTTGTTTGATCTCATTATTCATTGATTTGGTTGAACACTTAAAAGTCATTAATTCTTATGCAATTTGATTTCATGACATTTAAGAAGTGATATTAAGGCCCTCTTTGGATCGTTTGTGCCTTTCAAGCTAACCTTATGCATGCTTAAGCATGATTTTCCATTGTTAACCATTTTGAGCCTACATGTAAACCTTTTCTTTCATTTTACCAATTATATTTCCTCGCCTTAGCCCGAAAAACAAGAATTTACCTTTCTAAGGAACTCATGAGCTCTAATTCGGATGTGTTTTTCATGCTAAGTTTGGGAAGGGATATTACATAAAGAAGAAAAAAAAAATTCACTCAATTGGTGAAAGAAAAGAAAAGAAAAGAGAAAAAATTGTGATTAAGTGGTGGTTGAATGAAATTTCATTTTTGGGTTTCATTTTTGGGCCTTCAAAATAATTTGGTGTTTGGAAAGGAGTTTGAATCAATGTAAATGAAGGTATAAGGAGTTTTGATCATGTAAAAGAAAAAAATCTAATCGTGATGATTCGAAGTCTTGTAAACAATTATTTTATGCTCTTACATTTTGAGTTCCTTGGACTTTGTATTATCCATACCTTTCATTTCTCACTCACCTTACACCCTTGGCCCCATTACAACCTATAATAAAGACCTAAATTGATCTTAAATGTCATATGGTTGAATTGCATGCATTTTCTTACTTTTAAGTATTTGGCATCCTTCTTGAGATCATATTAATGCAAGTTCTTCATCTTTCTATTTCGAGTTAAGTCTTTATGGTTTAACTCTAATCTCATGTTTATAACTGAGTGTTGCATTATAGCCCTCTTCTGAGTGATTCATTTGTGAGAGGACAACTTTGGTGAGATTTGAAGTTGAATTTGTGCTTTGTATGATTTTTGAAATTGTGTGAAAACTAAGATTGGGGAATTTGTTGCATTTGGCTATCACACTAATACACTTTGAACATGTTATGTTTTGAACTTTGCCGCCTTGTAAATAATGTCTAAAATTGAGTTTTTATTGTTAAAATTTTTGAGTTATGTGCATGAGTCATTTCTCTTCAGAAAATGTTCGGAAAGATTGTTTTGAGTTTTATTTTTATTTCTTTTATTTTTGTTTTTGTTTTTGTAATTATTTTTGTTTTTGTTTTTGCTTAAGGACTAACAAATCTATTAAGTTTTCTAACCATTTTGTTTTGTAGAGTTAGAAAAACGTTTGTGGGTATCGTATCTGTTAAACCCTCAGGAGACACAACTCCTCCTACTAGGGATGCCTAGAGGTTTAAAGGCTTGTTGCATTCGCTCAATGCAATCGAGTTACCTACGAAAGTGGTCTAGTTAACTTCTTGTTTTGTTTTTAACTTTGTTTTGTGTTGTTTTGCTCGAGGACTAGCAAAATCTAGGTTTGGGGGTATTTGATCGGTTCATAATTGTATATCATTTTGTACCCTTCTAGCTTATGATTTGGTTATGTTTTTGAGTTAAACTTGTGCTTTTAATCCTTTTTGTGTTTATCTTTCAGTTCATTGAGCTTTAGGTAATAATGATGGCTTTAGAGATCATAATTCATGCAATTCAAGCATGTTAAGGCCTAATTTGGATGAATGGATGAAGAGCTTAAAGACAAACTCATTTTGGCTACAGCCCCCTGCCAGTCCAGTTCCGTAGGTCATATTGCAAGCTTTGTTTCAACCACCTACATAGCTCGAATGAGGCCACATTCTTCATGAAAGTTGTTCCAATTGGTGTTTACTATAACATATCCAAAATTCAGCCCCATTGGATAAATCTGGAGTCCGTTACCTAGCAAACACAGAACCATGCTCAGGATGGATCTTATCAGCGCGGAAAATGAGTTAGCAATTTGTTTCGGCCTTAACTTCTTCCTCCGACCTTGGATTGGCCCAAATAACATATGGCTGGAAAGAAGACATTCTGAACTTCAATTTCGAGTGCTTAAAGTCCTAATTTGATTAAGATAAGCCCAAGTTGTAAGCCCTTGAAGTTGCTGGTCATGCTGACCTCAGCATGTGCTGGTTGGATGCTTGGTCATGGTGAGCTAGGTATGAGCTATCATTTCTGGTTGGAAGCTTGGTCATGGTGACATGAAGATGAGCTAGGGCTGCTGGTGGGATCTATTGGTGAAGTGCATCAACCAATTCAAGATTTTCTAATACAAGTGCATCACCCAATTTAGATTTTCTAATACAAGTGCATCAACCATTTCAGATTTTATAAAACAAGTGTTGTATGCATTAGCCATATTGAATTCAGATTTTCACTTCCCCTAGGCCTATAAATAGGGAAGTTCTCTAAGCTTGTAAACACACCCCAAGGGGGGGAGCTCTCAAACACTTCTCTAGAGCTCCCTTCCCTTCTCTCCCTCAAATTCTCTTAGTTTCTCTTTCTAGTTTTCAATTGTTATAATGAGATCTTTGTGCTGAAATTTTCCTTTAAGTCTTTCCAAGTTCTACTTTAATTTTCATTGTTATGTAAATTCTTTTCTTTAGTTTCAAGTTTGATTAGTTTCCAAGTTTCAATTATGATTTTTGTTCTTATTCATTATGCTTATAAGTTAATATGCTAGTTTGAATGATTGATCACCATTTAGGCTTGCATGTTAGCTATCTTGGTTTGAATTAAGAGTAGACACCATACTTTAATTCGAATTGAACTATGAATAGGAAGAGTATGTATGGACATTCGATAACAGGGATTAGATACATGCTTGGTTGTTTAAATTGTTCTTCTATGCTTAATGGGTTCCTAATGCTTAATTTTAGGTTAGACAACAAATGATCAAATTAGGGAATTAGGAACACAAGGTTATGACCACACACCATGGCTTAATCATACTTTAGCTAGAATCAATCCATTAATCTAAATTGAACTCGGGAACTTATTTGCTTGAGTTACTTATTTCTTTCTTCCTTGTTTTATGTTCTTTGTTTTTGTTTCTATTTTGTGTAGGGAAACTAAATTGGATCATTCAATCACCAATCCCTGTGGAATCGACCTCGCACTTACATATGCTATACTACCAACGGTTCGTGCACTTGCGAGTATCACAAGTTGAGGATGCAACTGAATCCATTTTGGTGCAGCTGTATCTACGCAACAGAGCCCAGATCAGCGGTTTGCCCGATTTGACGTTGCACGCGCGTCGGTCCAGCTCCTCTCCAATAACTTACGCCATCTGTCCTACATCACCCCGTGGAGCTCGTCTCCAATTAACCGGGCACCGCAAACGAACGAAAGCGAAAAAACAACAGGACTCGACGCCCACTGCCGAAATTATTGGGGTTGTTCTTAACATTGTCAGTTTTTTTGTTTTTTTTGTTTTGGTTCAATTATCGTAAGGTAGGCCCCACAGCCGATCGGAACCGGCAGTTCGGCAGGCCTGCGTGCGACACATGGTAAGGGTGGCGACGACAAGGCTTGACAGGCCATGCCATTTCATGCGGGGGGCGTTGGATAGCCAACCCATGGTCATATGGCATGGCTCAAACGTGGCTTATATACTTTTAGGCGTTATAAGCTAACGGATGCGATCACACCAACTCACATGCACCGGATCCCATCAGAACTCCGAAGTTAAGCGAGTTTGGGGTAGACTAGTAC
Source organism: Prunus avium (assembly GCF_965620075.1). Lineage (NCBI taxonomy): Eukaryota > Viridiplantae > Streptophyta > Magnoliopsida > Rosales > Rosaceae > Prunus > Prunus avium. The sequence continues at coordinate 10,308,732 of NC_142291.1, read as the reverse complement.
TAGGATGGGTGACCTCCTGGGAAGTCCTCGTGTTGCATCCCTTCTTTTTTTGCCTTGTTGACGTTTAAATTGTCGTGGGCGTTTGCTTTCCGTCATCTTATTCATCTGGATGTCTTTGTTTTAACACGACCCCTTGGCGCAGCGTGACAATCGGGGCACACTATGATTAAATACTCCTAGAAAGCCTAGGATTAACGAAGGAATTAAAATAGGAAAATAACACAGTTACCAAAAACTTCAAAAATTGGATTTCGGGCTAGTAAACGACGTCGGATGCCCGAAAAAGCCCACGACTCATGGCACCGCAATGAGTTTTACTCGCGACGCCATTGCCTTCGAATCGACGGTTCGTAGGCCCAATTCTGAGGTCGGAGCCCAGATCAGCGGTTTGCCCGATTTGCCGTTGCACGCGCGTCGGTCCAGCTCCTCTCCAATAACTTACGCCATCTGTCCTACATCACCCCGTGGAGCTCGTCTCCAATTAACCGGGCACCGCAAACGAACGAAAGCGAAAAAACAACAGGACTCGACGCCCACTGCCGAAATTATTGGGGTTGTTCTTAACGTTGTCAGTTTTTTTGTTTTTTTTGTTTTGGTTCAATTATCGTAAGGTAGGCCCCACAGCCGATCGGAACCGGCAGTTCGGTAGGCCTGCGCGCGACACATGGTAAGGGTGGCGACGACAAGGCTTGAAAGGCCATGCCATTTCATGCGGGGGGCGTTGGATAGCCAACCCATGGTCATATGGCATGGCTCAAACGTGGCTTATATACTTTTAGGCGTTATAAGCTAACGGATGCAATCATACCAACTCACATGCACCGGATCCCATCAGAACTCCGAAGTTAAGCGAGTTTGGGCGAGAGTAGTTCTAGGATGGGTGACCTCCTGGGAAGTACTCGTGTTGCATCCCTTCTTTTTTTGCCTTGTTGACGTTTCAATTGTCGTGGGCGTTTGCTTTCCGTCATCTTATTCAACTGGATGTCTTTGTTTTATCACGACCCCTTGGCGCAGCGTGACAATCGGGGCACACTATGATTAAATACTCCTAGAAAGCCTAGAATTAACGAAGGAATTAAAATAGGAAAATAACACAGTTACCAAAAACTTCAAAAACTGGATTTCGGGCTAGTAAACAACGTCGGATGCCCGAAAAAGCCCACGACTCATGGCAACGCAATGAGTTTTACTCGCGACGCCGTTGCCTTCGAATCGACGGTTCGTGGGCCCAATTCTGAGGTCGGAGCCCAGATTAGCGGTTTGCCCGATTTGCCGTTGCACGCGCGTCGGTCCAGCTCCTCTCCAATAACTTACACCATCTGTCCTACATCACCCCGTGGAGCTCGTCTCCAATTAACCGGGCACCACAAACGAACGAAAGCGAAAAAACAACAGGACTCGACGCCCACTGCCGAAATTATTGGGGTTGTTCTTAACGTTGTCAGTTTTTTTGTTTTTTTTGTTTTGGTTCAATTATCGTAAGGTAGGCCCCACCGCCGATCGGAACCGGCATTTCGGCAGGCCTGCGCGCGACACATTGTAAGGGTGGCGACGACAAGGCTTGACAGGCCATGCCATTTCATGTGGGGGGCGTTGGATAGCCAACCCATGGTCATATGGCATGGCTCAAACGTGGCTTATATACTTTTAGGCGTTATAAGCTAACGGATGCGATCACACCAACTCACATGCACCGGATCCCATCAGAACTCCGAAGTTAAGCGAGTTTGGGCGAGAGTAGTACTAGGATGGGTGACCGCCTGGGAAGTCCTCGTGTTGCATCCCTTCTTTTTTTGCCTTGTTGACGTTTCAATTGTCGTGGGCGTTTGCTTTCCGTCATCTTATTCGTCTGGATGTCTTTGTTTTATCACGACCCCGTGGCGCAGCGTGACAATCGGGGCACACTATGATTAAATACTCCTAGAAAGCCTAGGATTAACGAAGGAATTAAAATAGGAAAATAACACAGTTACCAAAAACTTCAAAAACTGGATTTCGGGATAGTAAACGACGTCGGATGCCCGAAAAAGTCCACGACTCATGGCAGCGCTATGAGTTTTACTCGCGTCGCCGTTGCCTTCGAATCGACGGTTCGTGGGCCCAATTCTGAGGTCGGAGCCCAGATCAGCGGTTTGCCCGATTTGCCGTTGCACGCGCGTCGGTCCAGCTCCTCTCCAATAACTTACGCCATCTGTCCTACATCACCCCGTCGAGCTCGTCTCCAATTAACCGGGCACCGCAAACGAACGAAAGCGAAAAAACAACAGGACTCGACGCCCACTGCCGAAATTATTGGGGTTGTTCTTAACGTTGTCAGTTTTTTTGTTTTTTTTTGTTTTGGTTCAATTAGCGTAAGGTAGGCCCCACAGCCGATCGCAACCGGCAGTTCGGCAGGCCTGCGCGCGACACATGGTAGGGGTGGCGACGACAAGGCCTGACAGGCCATGCCATTTCATGCGGGGGGCGTTGGATAGCCAACCCATGGTCATATGGCATGGCTCAAACGTGGCTTATATACTTTTAGGCGTTATAAGCTAACAAATGCGATCATAACAACTCACACGCACCGGATCCCATCAGAACTCCGAAGTTAAGCGAGTTTGGGCGAGAGTAGTACTAAGATGGGTGACCTCCTGGGAAGTCCTCGTGTTGCATCCCTTCTTTTTTTGCCTTGTTGACGTTTCAATTGTCGTGGGCGTTTGCTTTCCGTCATCTTATTCGTCTGGATGTCTTTGTTTTATCACGACCCCGTGGCGCAGCGTGACAATCGGGGCACACTATGATTAAATACTCCTAGAAAGCCTAGGATTAACGAAGGAATTAAAATAGGAAAATAACACAGTTACCAAAAACTTCAAAAACTGGATTTCGGGCTAGTAAACGACGTCGGATGCCCGAAAAAGCCCACGACTCATGGCATCGCAATGAGTTTTACTCGCGACGCCGTTGCCTTCGAATCGACGGTTCGTGGGCCCAATTCTGAGGTCGGAGCCCAGATCAGCGGTTTGCCCGATTTGCCGTTGCACGCGCGTCGGTCCAGCTCCTCTCCAATAACTTACGCCATCTGTCCTACATCACCCGTGGAGCTCGTTTCCAATTAACCGGGCACCGCAAACGAACGAAAGCGAAAAAACAACAGGACTCGACGCCGACTGCCGAAATTGTTGGGGTTGTTCTTAACGTTGTCAGTTTTTTTGTTTTTTTTTGTTTTGGTTCAATTATCGTAAGGTAGGCCCCACAGCCGATCGGAACCGGCAGTTCGGCAGGCCTGCGCGCGACACATATTAGGGGTGGCGACGACAAGGCCTGACAGGCCATGCCATTTCATGCGACGGCATCCCATTTCATGCGGGGGGCGTTGGATAGCCAACCCATGGTCATATGGCATGGCTCAAACGTGGCTTATATACTTTTAGGCGTTATAAGCTAACGGATGCGATCATATCAACTCACATGCACCGGATCCCATCAGAACTCCGAAGTGAAGCGAGTTTGGGCGAGAGTAGTACTAGGATGGGTGACCTCCTGGGAAGTCCTCGTGTTGCATCCCTTCTTTTTTTGCCTTGTTGACGTTTCAATTGTCGTGGGCGTTTGCTTTCCGTCATCTTATTCATCTGGATGTCTTTGTTTTATCACGACCCCGTGGCGCAGCGTGACAATCGGGGCACACTATGATTAAATACTCCTAGAAAGCCTAGGATTAACGAAGGAATTAAAATAGGAAAATAACACAGTTACCAAAAACTTCAAAAACTGGATTTCGGGCTAGTAAACGACGTCGGATGCCCGAAAAAGTCCACGACTCATGGCAGCGCTATGAGTTTTACTCGCGTCGCCGTTGCCTTCGAATCGACGGTTCGTGGGCCCAATTCTGAGGTCGGAGCCCAGATCAGCGGTTTGCCCGATTTGCCGTTGCACGCGCGTCGGTCCAGCTCCTCTCCAATAACTTACGCCATCTGTCCTACATCACCCAGTGGAGCTCGTCTCCAATTAACCGGGCACCGCAAACGAACGAAAGCGAAAAAACAACAGGACTCGACGCCCACTGCCGAAATTATTGGGGTTGTTCTTAACGTTGTCAGTTTTTTTGTTTTTTTTTGTTTTGGTTCAATTATCGTAAGGTAGGCCCCACAGCCGATCGGAACCGGCAGTTCGGCAGGCCTGCGCGCGACACATGGTAGGGGTGGCGACGACAAGGCCTGACAGGCCATGCCATTTCATGCGGGGGGCGTTGGATAGCCAACCCATGGTCATATGGCATGGCTCAAACGTGGCTTATATACTTTTAGGCGTTATAAGCTAACGGATGCGATCATACCAACTCACATGCACCGGATCCCATCAGAACTCCGAAGTCAAGCGAGTTTGGGCGAGAGTAGTACTAGGATGGGTGACCTCCTGGGAAGTCCTCGTGTTGCATCCCTTCTTTTTTTGCCTTGTTGACGTTTCAATTGTCGTGGGCGTTTGCTTTCCGTTAGAGCTGGCAAACGGGTCGTTTTAACGGGTTTCGGGTCGTTAACGGGTTAATCCGTTTTCTTAACGGGTTGACACGAACACGACCCGTTAAGTTAACGGGTGACAAATACTAGACCCAAACACGACCCGTTACAATTCGCGAATATCCGACACGACCCGTTAACCCGTTAAGAATAAACCAGAAAGAAAAAAAAAAAAAAAAAAAACTATCACAGCTTCTCTACCAACACGCCTTCTCTGTCTTTTTTCCCCCAAACCCCAACCCTAACTTTTCTTCCCTCTTTCCCTCTTCATTTCAGTCCTCTCACCCCAAAACAGTATATATCTCTCTCTCACAGATATCTTAAAAACTTAACAACTAAATAAATTGAGGAAGAAAGAAAATTCAAAATTAACTGAGAGAACCAAAACCAACAACTCTAGAATCAATCACCCTCTGTGGACCGACCTAGATACCTCCTCCTTGATCCCTGGTGGCTGGGTTGGCGAAGTCATCCCTGGTGGCTGGGTTGGCGGAGTCTATTGAGTGGAGAGAAGAAGAGCAAAAGAGAATCTTGACAAAAAGATAGCAGAAGAGAAAAAGAGAAGAACAGAGCAGAAGAGAAGAACGAGAGGAAGAAGAAAAAGGAAAAGGGGAAAGAAGAAAAAGACAAAAAGGTAAGAAGAAAAAGACACGGAAAGAAGAAAGAAAAGGGGAAGAAGAAAAGAAAAGAAAAATATTTTGCAAAATTACAAAATTAACCTTCTTAACGGGTGGTAACGGGTTAACCCGTTTTCGACCCGAAACGACCCGTTAGCTTAACGGGTGGCTAACGGGTTCACCCGTTTTCAACCCGACCCAATAAGCTCAACCCAAATACTGATAATTTCGTGCGAATTCGTGTCGTGTTAACGGGTCGTGTGCAATATTGCCGGGTCTACTTTCCGTCATCTTATTCATCTGGATGTCTTTGTTTTATCACGACCCCGTGGCGCAGCGTGACAATCGGGGCACACTATGATTAAATACTCCTAGAAAGCCTAGGATTAACGAAGGAATTAAAATAGGAAAATAACACAGTTACCAAAAACTTCAAAAACTGGATTTCGGGCTAGTAAACGACGTCGGATGCCCGAAAAAGCCCACGACTCATGGCATCGCAATGAGTTTTACTCGCGACGCCGTTGCCTTCGAATCGACGGTTCGTGGGCCCAATTCTGAGGTCGGAGCCCAGATCAGCGGTTTGCCCGATTTGCCGTTGCACGCGCGTCGGTCCAGCTCCTCTCCATTAACTTACGCCATCTGTCCTACATCACCCCGTGGAGCTCGTCTCCAATTAACCGGGCACCGCAAACGAACGAAAGCGAAAAAACAACAGGACTCGACGCCCACTGCCGAAATTATTGGGGTTGTTCTTAACGTTGTCAGTTTTTTTGTTTTTTTTTGTTTTGGTTCAATTATCGTAAGGTAGGCCCCACAGCCGATCGGAACCGGCAGTTCGGCAGGCCTGCGCGCGACACATGGTAGGGGGAGCGACGACAAGGCTTGACAGGCCATGCCATTTCATGCGGGGGGCGTTGGATAGCCAACCCATGGTCATATGGCATGGCTCAAACGTGGCTTATATACTTTTAGGCGTTATAAGCTAACGGATGCGATCATACCAACTCACATGCACCGGATCCCATCAGAACTCCGAAGCTAAGCGAGTTTGGGCGAGAGTAGTACTAGGATGGGTGACCTCCTGGGAAGTCCTCGTGTTGCATCCCTTCTTTTTTTGCCTTGTTGACGTTTCAATTGTCGTGGGCGTTTGCTTTCCGTCATCTTATTCATCTGGATGTCTTTGTTTTATCACGACCCCGTGGCGCAGCGTGACAATCGGGGCACACTATGATTAAATACTCCTAGAAAGCCTAGGATTAACGAAGGAATTAAAATAGGAAAATAACACAGTTACCAAAAACTTCAAAAACTGGATTTCGGGCTAGTAAACGACGTCGGATGCCCGAAAAAGTCCACGACTCATGGCACAGCTATGAGTTTTACTCGCGACGCCGTTGCCTTCGAATCGACGGTTCGTGGGCCCAATTCTGAGGTCGGAGCCCAGATCAGCGGTTTGCCCGATTTGCCGTTGCACGCGCGTCGGTCCAGCTCCTCTCCAATAACTTACGCCATCTGTCCTACATCACCCCGTGGAGCTCGTCTCCAATTAACCGGGCACCGCAAACGAACGAAAGCGAAAAAACAACAGGACTCGACGCCCACTGCCGAAATTATTGGGGTTGTTCTTAACGTTGTCAGTTTTTTTGTTTTTTTTTGTTTTGGTTCAATTATCATAAGGTAGGCCCCACAGCCGATCGGAACCGGCAGTTCGGTAGGCCTGCGCGCGACACATGGTAGGGGTGGCGACGACAAGGCCTGACAGGCCATGCCATTTCATGCGGGGGGCGTTGGATAGCCAACCCATGGTCATATGGCATGGCTCAAACGTGGCTTATATACTTTTAGGCGTTATAAGCTAACGGATGCGATCATACCAACTCACATGCACCGGATCCCATCAGAACTCCGAAGTTAAGCGAGTTTGGGCGAGAGTAGTACTAGGATGGGTGACCTCCTGGGAAGTCCTCGTGTTGCATCCCTTCTTTTTTTGCCTTGTTGACGTTTCAATTGTCGTGGGCGTTTGCTTTCCGTCATCTTATTCATCTGGATGTCTTTGTTTTATCACGACCCCGTGGCGCAGCGTGACAATCGGGGCACACTATGATTAAATACTCCTAGAAAGCCTAGGATTAACGAAGGAATTAAAATAGGAAAATAACACAGTTACCAAAAACTTCAAAAACTGGATTTCGGGCTAGTAAACGACGTCGGATGCCTGAAAAAGCCCACGACTCATGGCGACGCAATGAGTTTTACTCGCGACGCCGTTGCCTTCGAATCGACGGTTCGTGGGCCCAATTCTGAGGTCGGAGCTCAGATCAGCGGTTTGCCCGATTTGCCGTTGCACCCGCGTCGGTCCAGCTCCTCTCCAATAACTTACGCCATCTGTCCTACATCACCCCGTCGAGCTCGTCTCCAATTAACCGGGCACCGCAAACGAACGAAAGCGAAAAAACAACAGGACTCGACGCCCACTGCCGAAATTATTGGGGTTGTTCTTAACGTTGTCAGTTTTTTTGTTTTTTTTTGTTTTGGATCAATTATCGTAAGGTAGGCCCCACAGCCGATCGGAACCGGCAGTTCGGCAGGCCTGCGCGCGACACATGGTAGGGGGGGCGACGACAAGGCCTGACAGGCCATGCCATTTCATGCGGGGGGCGTTGGATAGCCAACCCATGGTCATATGGCATGGCTCAAACGTGGCTTATATACTTTTAGGCGTTATAAGCTAACGGATGCGATCATACCAACTCACATGCACCGGATCCCATCAGAACTCCGAAGTCAAGCGAGTTTGGGCGAGAGTAGTACTAGGATGGGTGACCTCCTGGGAAGTCCTCGTGTTGCATCCCTTCTTTTTTTGCCTTGTTGACGTTTCAATTGTCGTGGGCGTTTGCTTTCCGTTAGAGCTGGCAAACGGGTCGTTTTAACGGGTTTCGGGTCGTTAACGGGTTAATCCGTTTTCTTAACGGGTTGACACGAACACGACCCGTTAAGTTAACGGGTGACAAATACTAGACCCAAACACGACCCGTTACAATTCGCGAATATCCGACACGACCCGTTAACCCGTTAAGAATAAACCAGAAAGAAAAAAAAAAAAAAAAAAAACTATCACAGCTTCTCTACCAACACGCCTTCTCTGTCTTTTTTCCCCCAAACCCCAACCCTAACTTTTCTTCCCTCTTTCCCTCTTCATTTCAGTCCTCTCACCCCAAAACAGTATATATCTCTCTCTCACAGATATCTTAAAAACTTAACAACTAAATAAATTGAGGAAGAAAGAAAATTCAAAATTAACTGAGAGAACCAAAACCAACAACTCTAGAATCAATCACCCTCTGTGGACCGACCTAGATACCTCCTCCTTGATCCCTGGTGGCTGGGTTGGCGAAGTCATCCCTGGTGGCTGGGTTGGCGGAGTGTATTGAGTGGAGAGAAGAAGAGCAGAAGAGAATCTTGACAAAAAGATAGCAGAAGAGAAAAAGAGAAGAACAGAGCAGAAGAGAAGAACGAGAGGAAGAAGAAAAAGGAAAAGGGGAAAGAAGAAAAAGACAAAAAGGTAAGAAGAAAAAGACACGGAAAGAAGAAAGAAAAGGGGAAGAAGAAAAGAAAAGAAAAATATTTTGCAAAATTACAAAATTAACCTTCTTAACGGGTGGTAACGGGTTAACCCGTTTTCGACCCGAAACGACCCGTTAGCTTAACGGGTGGCTAACGGGTTCACCCGTTTTCAACCCGACCCAATAAGCTCAACCCAAATACTGATAATTTCGTGCGAATTCGTGTCGTGTTAACGGGTCGTGTGCAATATTGCCGGGTCTACTTGCCGGGTCTACTTTCCGTCATCTTATTCATCTGGATGTCTCCAATTAACCGGGCACCGCAAACGAACGAAAGCGAAAAAACAACAGGACTCGACGCCCACTGCCGAAATTATTGGGCTTGTTCTTAACGTTGTCAGTTTTTTTGTTTTTTTTTGTTTTGGTTCAATTATCTTAAGGTAGGCCCCATAGCCGATCGGAACCGGCAGTTCGGCAGGCCTGCGCGCGACACATATTAGGGGTGGCGACGACAAGGCCTGACAGGCCATGCCATTTCATGCGACGGCATCCCATTTCATGCGGGGGGCGTTGGATAGCCAACCCATGGTCATATGGCATGGCTCAAACGTGGCTTATATACTTTTAGGCGTTATAAGCTAACGGATGCGATCATACCAACTCACATGCACCGGATCCCATCAGAACTCCGAAGTTAAGCGAGTTTGGGCGAGAGTAGTACTAGGATGGGTGACCTCCTGGGAAGTCCTCGTGTTGCATCCCTTCTTTTTTTGCCTTGTTGACGTTTCAATTGTCGTGGGCGTTTGCTTTCCGTCATCTTATTCATCTGGATGTCTTTGTTTTATCACGACCCCGTGGCGCAGCGTGACAATCGGGGCACACTATGATTAAATACTCCTAGAAAGCCTAGGATTAACGAAGGAATTAAAATAGGAAAATAACACAGTTACCAAAAACTTCAAAAACTGGATTTCGGGCTAGTAAATGACGTCGGATGCCCGAAAAAGCCCACGACTCATGGCAACGTAATGAGTTTTACTCGCGACGCCGTTGCCTTCGAATCGACGGTTCGTGGGCCCAATTCTGAGGTCGGAGCCCAGATCAGCGGTTTGCCCGATTTGCCGTTGCACGCGCGTCGGTCCAGCTCCTCTCCAATAACTTACGCCATCTGTCCTACATCACCCCGTGGAGCTCGTCTCCAATTAACCGGGCACCGCAAATGAACGAAAGCGAAAAAACAACAGGACTCGACGCCCACTGCCGAAATTATTGGGGTTGTTCTTAACGTTGTCAGTTTTTTTGTTTTTTTTTGTTTTGGTTCAATTATCGTAAGGTAGGCCCCACAGCCGATCGGAACCGGCAGTTCGGCAGGCCTGCATGCGACACATGGTAGGGGTGGCGACGACAAGGCCTGACAGGCCATGCCATTTCATGCGACGGCATCCCATTTCATGCGGGGGGCGTTGGATAGCCAACCCATGGTCATATGGCATGGCTCAAACGTGGCTTATATACTTTTAGGCGTTATAAGCTAACGGATGCGATCATACCAACTCACATGCACCGGATCCCATCAGAACTCCGAAGTTAAGCGAGTTTGGGCGAGAGTAGTACTAGGGTGGGTGACCTCCTGGGAAGTCCTCGTGTTGCATCCCTTCTTTTTTTGCCTTGTTGACGTTTCAATTGTCGTGGGCGTTTGCTTTCCGTCATCTTATTCATCTGGATGTCTTTGTTTTATCACGACCCCGTGGCGCAGCGTGACAATCGGGGCACACTATGATTAAATACTCCTAGAAAGCCTAGGATTAACGAAGGAATTAAAATAGGAAAATAACACAGTTACCAAAAACTTCAAAAACTGGATTTCGGGCTAGTAAACGACGTCGGATGCCCGAAAAAGCCCACGACTCATGGCAACGCAATGAGTTTTACTCGCGACGCCGTTGCCTTCGAATCGACGGTTCGTGGGCCCAATTCTGAGGTCGGAGCCCAGATCAGCGGTTTGCCCGATTTGCCGTTGCACGCGCGTCGGTCCAGCTCCTCTCCAATAACTTACGCCATCTGTCCTACATCACCCCGTGGAGCTCGTCTCCAATTAACCGGGCACCGCAAATGAACGAAAGCGAAAAAACAACAGGACTCGACGCCCACTGCCGAAATTATTGGGGTTGTTCTTAACGTTGTCAGTTTTTTTGTTTTTTTTTGTTTTGGTTCAATTATCGTAAGGTAGGCCCCACAGCCGATCGGAACCGGCAGTTCGGCAGGCCTGCATGCGACACATGGTAGGGGTGGCGACGACAAGGCCTGACAGGCCATGCCATTTCATGCGACGGCATCCCATTTCATGCGGGGGGCGTTGGATAGCCAACCCATGGTCATATGGCATGGCTCAAACGTGGCTTATATACTTTTAGGCGTTATAAGCTAACGGATGCGATCATACCAACTCACATGCACCGGATCCCATCAGAACTCCGAAGTTAAGCGAGTTTGGGCGAGAGTAGTACTAGGGTGGGTGACCTCCTGGGAAGTCCTCGTGTTGCATCCCTTCTTTTTTTGCCTTGTTGACGTTTCAATTGTCGTGGGCGTTTGCTTTCCGTCATCTTATTCATCTGGATGTCTTTGTTTTATCACGACCCCGTGGCGCAGCGTGACAATCGGGGCACACTATGATTAAATACTCCTAGAAAGCCTAGGATTAACGAAGGAATTAAAATAGGAAAATAACACAGTTACCAAAAACTTCAAAAACTGGATTTCGGGCTAGTAAACGACGTCGGATGCCCGAAAAAGCCCACGACTCATGGCAACGCAATGAGTTTTACTCGCGACGCCGTTGCCTTCGAATCGACGGTTCGTGGGCCCAATTCTGAGGTCGGAGCCCAGATCAGCGGTTTGCCCGATTTGCCGTTGCACGCGCGTCGGTCCAGCTCCTCTCCAATAACTTACGCCATCTGTCCTACATCACCCCGTGGAGCTCGTCTCCAATTAACCGGGCACCGCAAATGAACGAAAGCGAAAAAACAACAGGACTCGACGCCCACTGCCGAAATTATTGGGGTTGTTCTTAACGTTGTCAGTTTTTTTGTTTTTTTTTGTTTTGGTTCAATTATCGTAAGGTAGGCCCCACAGCCGATCGGAACCGGCAGTTCGGCAGGCCTGCATGCGACACATGGTAGGGGTGGCGACGACAAGGCCTGACAGGCCATGCCATTTCATGCGACGGCATCCCATTTCATGCGGGGGGGCGTTGGATAGCCAACCCATGGTCATATGGCATGGCTCAAACGTGGCTTATATACTTTTAGGCGTTATAAGCTAACGGATGCGATCATACCAACTCACATGCACCGGATCCCATCAGAACTCCGAAGTTAAGCGAGTTTGGGCGAGAGTAGTACTAGGATGGGTGACCTCTTGGGAAGTCCTCGTGTTGCATCCCTTCTTTTTTTGCCTTGTTGACGTTTCAATTGTCGTGGGCGTTTGCTTTCCGTTATCTTATTCATCTGGATGTCTTTGTTTTATCACGACCCCGTGGCGCAGCGTGACAATCGGGGCACACTATGATTAAATACTCCTAGAAAGCCTAGGATTAACGAAGGAATTAAAATAGGAAAATAACACAGTTACCAAAAACTTCAAAAACTGGATTTCGGGCTAGTAAACGACGTCGGATGCCCGAAAAAGCCCACGACTCATGGCAACGCAATGAGTTTTACTCGCGACGCCGTTGCCTTCGAATCGACGGTTCGTGGGCCCAATTCTGAGGTCGGAGCCCAGATCAGCGGTTTGCCCGATTTGCCGTTGCACGCGCGTCGGTCCAGCTCCTCTCCAATAACTTACGCCATCTGTCCTACATCACCCCGTGGAGCTCGTCTCCAATTAACCGGGCACCGCAAATGAACGAAAGCGAAAAAACAACAGGACTCGACGCCCACTGCCGAAATTATTGGGGTTGTTCTTAACGTTGTCAGTTTTTTTGTTTTTTTTTGTTTTGGTTCAATTATCGTAAGGTAGGCCCCACAGCCGATCGGAACCGGCAGTTCGGCAGGCCTGCATGGGACACATGGTAGGGGTGGCGACGACAAGGCCTGACAGGCCATGCCATTTCATGCGACGGCATCCCATTTCATGCGGGGGGGCGTTGGATAGCCAACCCATGGTCATATGGCATGGCTCAAACGTGGCTTATATACTTTTAGGCGTTATAAGCTAACGGATGCGATCATACCAACTCACATGCACCGGATCCCATCAGAACTCCGAAGTTAAGCGAGTTTGGGCGAGAGTAGTACTAGGATGGGTGACCTCTTGGGAAGTCCTCGTGTTGCATCCCTTCTTTTTTTGCCTTGTTGACGTTTCAATTGTCGTGGGCGTTTGCTTTCCGTTATCTTATTCATCTGGATGTCTTTGTTTTATCACGACCCCGTGGCGCAGCGTGACAATCGGGGCACACTATGATTAAATACTCCTAGAAAGCCTAGGATTAACGAAGGAATTAAAATAGGAAAATAACACAGTTACCAAAAACTTCAAAAACTGGATTTCGGGCTAGTAAACGACGTCGGATGCCCGAAAAAGCCCACGACTCATGGCAACGCAATGAGTTTTACTCGCGACGCCGTTGCCTTCGAATCGACGGTTCGTGGGCCCAATTCTGAGGTCGGAGCCCAGATCAGCGGTTTGCCCGATTTGCCGTTGCACGCGCGTCGGTCCAGCTCCTCTCCAATAACTTACGCCATCTGTCCTACATCACCCCGTGGAGCTCGTCTCCAATTAACCGGGCACCGCAAATGAACGAAAGCGAAAAAACAACAGGACTCGACGCCCACTGCCGAAATTATTAGGGTTGTTCTTAACGTTGTCAGTTTTTTTGTTTTTTTTTGTTTTGGTTCAATTATCGTAAGGTAGGCCCCACAGCCGATCGGAACCGGCAGTTCGGCAGGCCTGCATGCGACACATGGTAGGGGTGGCGACGACAAGGCCTGACAGGCCATGCCATTTCATGCGACGGCATCCCATTTCATGCGGGGGGCGTTGGATAGCCAACCCATGGTCATATGGCATGGCTCAAACGTGGCTTATATACTTTTAGGCGTTATAAGCTAACGGATGCGATCATACCAACTCACATGGACCGGATCCCATCAGAACTCCGAAGTTAAGCGAGTCTGGGCGAGAGTAGTACTAGGATGGGTGACCTCCCGGGAAGTCCTCGTGTTGCATCCCTTCTTTTTTTGCCTTGTTGACGTTTCAATTGTCGTGGGCGTTTGCTTTCCGTCATCTTATTCATCTGGATGTCTTTGTTTTATCACGACCCCGTGGCGCAGCGTGACAATCGGGGCACACTATGATTAAATACTCCTAGAAAGCCTAGGATTAACGAAGGAATTAAAATAGGAAAATAACACAGTTACCAAAAACTTCAAAAACTGGATTTCGGGCTAGTAAACGACGTCGGATGCCCGAAAAAGCCCACGACTCCTGGCAACGCAATGAGTTTTACTCGCGACGCCGTTGCCTTTGAATCGACGGTTCGTGGGCCCAATTCTGAGGCCGGAGCCCAGATCAGCGGTTTGCCCGATTTGCCGTTGCACGCGCGTCGGTCCAGCTCCTCTCCAATAACTTACGCCATCTGTCCTACATCACCCCGTGGAGCTCGTCTCCAATTAACCGGGCACCGCAAACGAACGAAAGCGAAAAAACAACAGGACTCGACGCCCACTGCCGAAATTATTGGGGTTGTTCTTAACGTTGTCAGTTTTTTTGTTTTTTTTGTTTTGGTTCAATTATCGTAAGGTAGGCCCCACAGCCGATCGGAACCGGCAGTTCGGCAGGCCTGCGTGAAGCCCAGGAAGAGGACAGCCAGAGGGCCAAACTCAAAGCTCCAATGGTCGAGACACCAAGCACTGAGAAGAAATGATTTCCTACTGCATTTTTGTTGTTTTTATTTTATTTTGTTGTTTTTGTATTTTCGTTATTTTTTTTTTTCGGAAGTAAAGTTGCAGAAGGAAAAAGAAAACGGAAAAGAAAGCACAGTTCCCTAACTAAAATAAAATAAAGATGACAGCCGAAAGGGAAAAGCAAAAACACAAAGCTCTAGAAAATGAAAGTAACGGGCAAAAACATAAAACACCAGAAAACACGGAAAAAAGAAAAGTAAAGTGAAAGTAAAGGTGCTCCCCCTTGAAGCGATTAGGTCGAGCATGCCCGGGAAATCCGAAATGGTGTTGGCTCTCTCTCATCAGCGTATGTCTATTTAAACCACACCTCTGCAAGCGGATGATACCCAGCATTTCTTCCTGCAAACTCAAGGAAAAACATCAAAAAATTCAGAAACAAAAAAAAAATGGCATCCTCATGCACTCACCTTGATGATCTCAACCTTGAGCTCTCACTTGCACCACCGAATGCCCAGACAAGGGCTCCTCCAAACACTGTCTTTCCAAACTCTTCATATCATCACGGCACGGCCTCAAACTTTGCTGAGGCAATACCGAACTTTTCTGAGGTACTGTCGAACAAAGCAGTGCTGCTAGGAGGCATGATTAGCAGCAAGCTCACTCCGACAGATCATCTGCATGTGGCACAGAGGTCTGATAAGGCAGCGGTAGAGGAGTCCCACAATTTAACTGTGCTCCACGCGGTCTCTGCTACCAATTTGGGCATGCGATTACTGGCGAGGACAAGGGAGTGTGCCGCGATGAGCGAGGAAATAGCTTCCTTGAAGGCTATGGTGGCGGACTTGCAGAAGCGGCTCTACTGTGCCAATCAGCACGTGGAAGCACTGCAAAGAAAAAATGAGGACCATGTGGAGCTGCTGCAGATTCTACAAGTGCGAGAAAATAGAGGCAAGCCATGATGATGATGGAGATGAAGAAGATGAAGAAGATGATGAAGAAGATGATGATGTTGTTTTTTTTATTTTTATTGTTTTTATTTTTGTTTTTTTTTTGTTTTTGTGTTTTTTTTTTTTTATGCAATGTTTGAAATTAAAAAAAATTGTTTTAACACTCAGAAATAAACTAACTAACCATACCACGTAAATAAATAAACTAACATAACAAAACAAAAACAGAAACAAAACAAAAACAAAGACTCAACAGAAAAGAAAACAAAGAAAATAAAGAAAACTTAATTTAAAAACACACGAATATACAAGCAACTCACGGATGACCAGTTAAGGGCCTCAGAAAACACAGCCAGGGGATCCGGGAAGGTTGGAGGGGTCACAATGGTCCCGCTTAAAACCCAAACTTCTTAGACACCGAAGGTGTCGCCTAAAGAACTCCTAGACACTGTATTAACGGAAGTGCTCACTGGGGTTACCATAAGTCGGCTCATATGAAAAATATTTTTTTTTTAAAAAAAAATTTTAAGATAAGAAACAAAAACACATTAAGATAAAATGAAACAACAAACCACAAACAAAAATGAACTAAGTACTGTAAACAAATTCAAACAAACAACATAAATTGTTGTACAAAAGGAAACAAACCAAGAAACCAAAGAAAAAAAAACAAACAGCACTTTCTATCACCCGTTTATCACCATTTGGACAGATTCGTTTCTATGTTTTTCAGCTTCGACCTCTGTTCAGTTTTTAGGCTATAACTTTCCAACCGTAAGTCCAAATTTTACGTTCTTTATATGGTTGGATTCAGCATAGAAAAACAAAGAACTCAACGCGGACCAAAAGGTAAAAACAACTACGAATATAAACAGAATTCAAAGAAGAGAAAGGATTGAAATGCTCCCCCTTGAAGCGATTAGGTCGAGCGTGATGCACTTGGAGGTCGCGACTTCTCCCACTGCTCCACACTTCCCATTCTTATGATTGAGGTTGCCATCTCTCTCCATTTATTATTGAGCTATAATAAATTGCTAAAACAAACATAGAAAACTTGAAATAGAATTAAAAGGATGAGGAAATAAAAACTAAAATGAAAAGGAAAATCAACACACATCCAATTCCATGCTTCAAAGCAACAAGCACCAATGGGTTGTGTAAGCTGGGACTTAAACCCAGTTCTCTTGCTTGTTGGGCAATTGTCCTTTTCTGTTGGACTACAAACATAACTTGTCCATTAACGTCATTAACTTTAAAACAAGAAATTGTCCAGTTAAGAAAAAAAAATAATGTAGGAAAGCCAAATAGAATCAAACAATGTTACCAATCCCCGGCAACGGCGCCAAAAACTTGTTGTGTAGATACAGCTGCACCAAAATGGATTCAGTTGCATCCTCAACTTGTGATACTCGCAAGTGCACGAGCCGTTCGGTAGTATAGCGTATGTAAGTGCGAGGTCGATCCCAAGAGGATTGGTGATTGAATGACCCAATTCATTTTCCCTACACAAAACAGAAACGAAAAAAGAAAGGAAATAAATAAAACAAGAAAGAAAGAAAATAACTAACTCAAGTAGATAAGTTCCCAAGTTCAATTAGATTAACGGATTGATTCTAGCTAAAGTATGATTAAGCCATGGTGTTTGGTCATAACCTTGTGTTCCTAATTCCCTAATTTGATCATTTGTTGTCTAACCTAAAATTAAGCATTAGGAACCCATTAAGCATAGAAGAACAATTTAAACAACCAAGCATGTATCTAATCCCTGTTGTCGAATGTCCATACATACTCTTCCTATTCATAGTTCAATTCGAATTAAAGCATGGTGTATACTCTTAATTCAAACCAAGATAGCTAACATGCAAGCCTAAATGGTGATCAATCATTCAAACTAGAATATTAACTTATAAGCATAATGAATAAGAACATGAACCATAATTGAAACTTGGAAACTAATCAAACTTGAAACTAAAGAAAAGAATTTACATAATGAAAACTAAAGTGGAACTAAGAAAAACTTAAGGAAAATTTCAACACAAAAGATTTCATTACAACAATTGAAAACTAGAAAGAGAAACTAAGAGAATTTGAGGGAGAGAAGGGAAGGGAGCTCTAGAGAAGTGTTTGAGAGCTCCCCCCCTTGGGGTGTGATTACAAACTTGGGAAACCTCACTATATATAGGCCTAAGGAAGCTGAAAATCTGAATTAAGTATGGCTAATGCATACAACACTTGTTTTATAAAATCTGAAATGGTTGATGCACTTGAATTAGAAAATCTAAATTGGGTGATGCACTTGTATTAGAAAATCTTGAATTGGTTGATGCACTTCACCAATAGATCCCACCAGCAGCCCTAGCTCATCTTCATGTCACCATGACCAAGCTTCCAACCAGAAATGATAGCTCATACCTAGCTCACCATGACCAAGCATCCAACCAGCACATGCTGAGGTCAGCATGACCAGCAACTTCAAGGGCTTACAACTTGGGCTTCTCTTAATCAAATTAGGACTTTAAGCACTCGAAATTGAAGTTCAGAATGTCTTCTTTCCAGCCATATGTTATTTGGGCCAATCCAAGGTCGGAGGAAGAAGTTAAGGCCGAAACAAATTGCTAACTCATTTTCCGCGCTGATAAGATCCATCCTGAGCATGGTTCTGTGTTCGCTAGGTAACAGACTCCATATTTATCCAATGGGGCTGAATTTTGGGTATGTTATAGTACACACCCATTGGAACAACTTTCATGAAGAATGTGGCCTCATTCGAGCTATGTAGGTTGCTGAAACAAAGCTTGCAATATGACCTACGGAACTGGACTGGCAGGGGGCTGTAGCCAAAATGAGTTTGTCTTTAAGCTCTTCTTCCCTTTATCCAAATCAGGCTTTAACATGCATGGATTGCATCATTTCCTATCCAAAGCCATCATTGTTCCCTAAAGCTGAAAGATAAACACAAAAAGGATTAAAAGTACAAGTTTAACTCAAAAATATAACCAAATCATAAGCTAGAAGGGTACAAAATGATATACAATTACGAACCGATCACGCAGCGTGACAATCGGGGCACACTATGATTAAATACTCCTAGAAAGCCTAGGATTAACGAAGGAATTAAAATAGGAAAATAACACAGTTACCAAAAACTTCAAAAACTGGATTTCGGGCTAGTAAACGACGGCGGATGCCCGAAAAAGCCCACGACTCATGGCAACGCAATGAGTTTTACTCGCGACGCCGTTGCCTTCGAATCGACGGTTCGTGGGCCCAATTCTGAGGTCGGAGCCCAGATCAGCGGTTTGCCCGATTTGCCGTTGCACGCGCGTCGGTCCAGCTCCTCTCCAATAACTTACGCCATCTGTCCTACATCACCCCGTGGAGCTCCTCTCCAATTAACCGGGCACCGCAAACGAACGAAAGCGAAAAAACAACAGGACTCGACGCCCACTGCCGAAATTATTGGGGTTGTTCTTAACGTTGTCAGTTTTTTTTTTTTTTTTTTTTTGGTTCAATTATCGTAAGGTAGGCCCCACAGCCGATCGGAACCGGCAGTTCGGCAGGCCTGCGCGCGACACATGGTAGGGGTGGCGACGACAAGGCTTGACAGGCCAGGCCATTTCATGCAGGGGGCGTTGGATAGCCAACCCATGGTCATATGGCATGGCTCAAACGTGGCTTATATACTTTTAGGCGTTATAAGCTAACGGATGCGATCATACCAACTCACATGCACCGGATCCCATCAGAACTCCGAAGTTAAGCGAGTTTGGGCGAGAGTAGTACTAGGATGGGTGACCTCCTGGGAAGTCCTCGTGTTGCATCCCTTCTTTTTTTGCCTTGTTGACGTTTCAATTGTCGTGGGCGTTTGCTTTCCGTCATCTTATTCATCTGGATGTCTTTGTTTTATCACGACCCCTTGGCGCAGCGTGACAATCGGGGCACACTATGATTAAATACTCCTAGAAAGCCTAGGATTAACGAAGGAATTAAAATAGGAAAATAACACAGTTACCAAAAACTTCAAAAACTGGATTTCGGGCTAGTAAACGACGTCGGATGCCCGAAAAAGCCCACGACTCATGGCAACGCGATGAGTTTTACTCGCGACGCCGCTGCCTTCGAATCGACGGTTCGTGGGCCCAATTCTGAGGTCGGAGCCCAGATCAGCGGTTTGCCCGATTTACCGTTGCACGCGCGTCGGTCCAGCTCCTCTCCAATAACTTACGCCATCTGTCCTACATCACGCCGTGGAGCTCCTCTCCAATTAACCGGGCACCGCAAATGAACGAAAGCGAAAAAACAACAGGACTCGACGCCCACTGCCGAAATTATTGGGGTTGTTCTTAACGTTGTCAGTTTTTTTTTTTTTTTTTTGGTTCAATTATCGTAAGGTAGGCCCCACAGCCAATCGGAACCGGCAGTTCAGCAGGCCTGCGCGCGACACATGGTAGGGGTGGCGACGACAAGGCTTGACAGGCCAGGCCATTTCATGCAGGGGGCGTTGGATAGCCAACCCATGGTCATATGGCATGGCTCAAACGTGGCTTATATACTTTTAGGCGTTATAAGCTAACGGATGCGATCATACCAACTCACATGCACCGGATCCCATCAGAACTTCGAAGTTAAGCGAGTTTGGGCGAGAGTAGTACTAGGATGGGTGACCTCCTGGGAAGTCCTCGTTTGCATCCCTTCTTTTTTTGCCTTGTTGACGTTTCAATTGTCGTGGGCGTTTGCTTTCCGTCATCTTATTCATCTGGATGTCTTTGTTTTATCACGACCCCTTGGCGCAGCGTGACAATCGGGGCACACTATGATTAAATACTCCTAGAAAGCCTAGGATTAACGAAGGAATTAAAATAGGAAAATAACACAGTTACCAAAAACTTCAAAAACTGGATTTCGGGCTAGTAAACGACATCGGATGCCCGAAAAAGCCCACGACTCATGGCAACGCGATGAGTTCTACTCGCGACGCCGCTGCCTTCGAATCGACGGTTCGTGGGCCCAATTCTGAGGTCGGAGCCCAGATCAGCGGTTTGCCCGATTTGCCGTTGCACGCGCGTCGGTCCAGCTCCTCTCCAACAACTTACGCCATCTGTCCTACATCACGCCGTGGAGCTCCTCTCCAATTAACCGGGCACCGCAAACGAACGAAAGCGAAAAAACAACAGGACTCGACGCCCACTGCCGAAATTATTGGGGTTGTTCTTAACGTTGTCAGTTTTTTTTTTTTTTTTTTTTTGGTTCAATTATCGTAAGGTAGGCCCCACAGCCGATCGGAACCGGCAGTTCGGCAGGCCTGCGCGCGACACATGGTAGGGGTGGCGACGACAAGGCTTGACAGGCCAGGCCATTTCATGCAGGGGGCGTTGGATAGCCAACCCATGGTCATATGGCATGGCTCAAACGTGGCTTATATACTTTTAGGCGTTATAAGCTAACGGATGCGATCATACCAACTCACATGCACCGGATCCCATCAGAACTCCGAAGTTAAGCGAGTTTGGGCGAGAGTAGTACTAGGATGGGTGACCTCCTGGGAAGTCCTCGTGTTGCATCCCTTCTTTTTTTGCCTTGTTGACGTTTCAATTGTCGTGGGCGTTTGCTTTCCGTCATCTTATTCATCTGGATGTCTTTGTTTTATCACGACCCCTTGGCGCAGCGTGACAATCGGGGCACACTATGATTAAATACTCCTAGAAAGCCTAGGATTAACGAAGGAATTAAAATAGGAAAATAACACAGTTACCAAAAACTTCAAAAACTGGATTTCGGGCTAGTAAACGACGTCGGATGCCCGAAAAAGCCCACGACTCATGGCAACGCGATGAGTTTTACTCGCGACGCCGCTGCCTTCGAATCGACGGTTCGTGGGCCCAATTCTGAGGTCGGAGCCCAGATCAGCGGTTTGCCCGATTTACCGTTGCACGCGCGTCGGTCCAGCTCCTCTCCAATAACTTACGCCATCTGTCCTACATCACGCCGTGGAGCTCCTCTCCAATTAACCGGGCACCGCAAATGAACGAAAGCGAAAAAACAACAGGACTCGACGCCCACTGCCGAAATTATTGGGGTTGTTCTTAACGTTGTCAGTTTTTTTTTTTTTTTTTTGGTTCAATTATCGTAAGGTAGGCCCCACAGCCAATCGGAACCGGCAGTTCAGCAGGCCTGCGCGCGACACATGGTAGGGGTGGCGACGACAAGGCTTGACAGGCCAGGCCATTTCATGCAGGGGGCGTTGGATAGCCAACCCATGGTCATATGGCATGGCTCAAACGTGGCTTATATACTTTTAGGCGTTATAAGCTAACGGATGCGATCATACCAACTCACATGCACCGGATCCCATCAGAACTTCGAAGTTAAGCGAGTTTGGGCGAGAGTAGTACTAGGATGGGTGACCTCCTGGGAAGTCCTCGTTTGCATCCCTTCTTTTTTTGCCTTGTTGACGTTTCAATTGTCGTGGGCGTTTGCTTTCCGTCATCTTATTCATCTGGATGTCTTTGTTTTATCACGACCCCTTGGCGCAGCGTGACAATCGGGGCACACTATGATTAAATACTCCTAGAAAGCCTAGGATTAACGAAGGAATTAAAATAGGAAAATAACACAGTTACCAAAAACTTCAAAAACTGGATTTCGGGCTAGTAAACGACATCGGATGCCCGAAAAAGCCCACGACTCATGGCAACGCGATGAGTTCTACTCGCGACGCCGCTGCCTTCGAATCGACGGTTCGTGGGCCCAATTCTGAGGTCGGAGCCCAGATCAGCGGTTTGCCCGATTTGCCGTTGCACGCGCGTCGGTCCAGCTCCTCTCCAACAACTTACGCCATCTGTCCTACATCACGCCGTGGAGCTCCTCTCCAATTAACCGGGCACCGCAAACGAACGAAAGCGAAAAAACAACAGGACTCGACGCCCACTGCCGAAATTATTGGGGTTGTTCTTAACGTTGTCAGTTTTTTTTTTTTTTTTTTTTGGTTCAATTTTCGTAAGGTAGGCCCCACAGCCGATCGGAACCGGCAGTTCGGCAGGCCTGCGCGCGACACATGGTAGGGGTGGCGACGACAAGGCTTGACAGGCCATGCCATTTCATGCGGGGGGCGTTGGATAGCCAACCCATGGTCATATGGCATGGCTCAAACGTGGCTTATATACTTTTAGGCGTTATAAGCTAACGGATGCGATCATACCAACTCACATGCACCGGATCCCATCAGAACTCCGAAGTTAAGCGAGTTTGGGCGAGAGTAGTACTAGGATGGGTGACCTCCTGGGAAGTCCTCGTGTTGCATCCCTTCTTTTTTTGCCTTGTTGACGTTTCAATTGTCGTGGGCGTTTGCTTTCCGTCATCTTATTCATCTGGATGTCTTTGTTTTATCACGACCCCTTGGCGCAGCGTGACAATCGGGGCACACTATGATTAAATACTCCTAGAAAGACTAGGATTAACGAAGGAATTAAAATAGGAAAATAACACAGTTCCCAAAAACTTCAAAAACTGGATTTCGGGCTAGTAAACGACGTCGGATGCCCGAAAAAGCCCACGACTCATGGCAACGCGATGAGTTTTACTCGCGACGCCGCTGCATTCGAATCGACGGTTCGTGGGCCCAATTCTGAGGTCGGAGCCCAGATCAGCGGTTTGCCCGATTTGCCGTTGCACGCGCGTCGGTCCAGCTCCTCTCCAATAACTTACGCCATCTGTCCTACATCACGCCGTGGAGCTCCTCTCCAATTAACCGGGCACCGCAAACGAACGAAAGCGAAAAAACAACAGGACTCGACGCCCACTGCCGAAATTATTGGGGTTGTTCTTAACGTTGTCAGTTTTTTTTTTTTTTTTTTTTTGGTTCAATTTTCGTAAGGTAGGCCCAACAGCCGATCGGAACCGGCAGTTCGGCAGGCCTGCGCGCGACACATGGTAGGGGTGGCGACGACAAGGCTTGACAGGCCATGCCATTTCATGCGGGGGGCGTTGGATAGCCAACCCATGGTCATATGGCATGGCTCAAACGTGGCTTATATACTTTTAGGCGTTATAAGCTAACGGATGCGATCATACCAACGCACATGCACCGGATCCCATCAGAACTCCGAAGTTAAGCGAGTTTGGGCGAGAGTAGTACTAGGATGGGTGACCTCCTGGGAAGTCCTCGTGTTGCATCCCTTCTTTTTTTGCCTTGTTGACGTTTCAATTGTCGTGGGCGTTTGCTTTCCGTCATCTTATTCATCTGGATGTCTTTGTTTTATCACGACCCCTTGGCGCAGCGTGACAATCGGGGCACACTATGATTAAATACTCCTAGAAAGCCTAGGATTAACGAAGGAATTAAAATAGGAAAATAACACAGTTACCAAAAACTTCAAAAACTGGATCTCGGGCTAGTAAACGACGTCGGATGCCCGAAAAAGCCCACGACTCATGGCAACGCAATGAGTTTTTATGTAACCCTAGCCACTGCGCTTCTGCGTTTTGCGCGGCCCTTACGGCCTATCCCCTTAGGTCACCCCACCTGGTCCCCAACCCCTTTAATTACAGTTCCGCCTTTCAGCGTTTTTGAGAAACGAAAGTCGTCACGCCTTCCTATGAAGCCAATAATTCTGGCTTGGGACCGTGAGAGAGACCTCTGCTTGTCGACACGTCTCTCCCTTTGTTTCCCGTGACTCACAGGTGTCGAGACTTCAGGGCCCACTTTTTCTATTTTACTGAGTCCTCGCTCTTTGTGCTTCTGACTTGGTTTCTTTGTTTTATTTACTTTCTTCGCTTTTGGGCTTTTGGGCTTTCGTTTGGGTTGGGCTTTCATTTGGTTTTTGCGTTTCATTGGGTTGGATTTCTGCATGTGTAAGACTGTTGTTAGGGCTTACTGTTTTATTTGTTTCTGTTTGGTTTCGTTTTTGTTTTTGTTTTTGCAACCGTGTTGTAGTTGTTTTTTTCGTGTTTGTTCTTGTATTTAACTGCTTTATTCCCTTTAATTCTTGTTATAACGTTGTTGATGTCTGAATTCTTTAACATTGAGGACAATGTTTATTTCTAAGTTTGGGAAGGGATAGCAAGTCTTTTTCGTTTCGCTTTAATTCTTGCTTTAATTTGTTCTGTTTTCTTTTCAGTTTTGAGTCTTTGTGTTTTCAAGTCACTTTCCGGACATATATGATGAGATTGTGATGAATGTTTAAATGACTTGATTGAAAATGCTCTTAAAAAAAAAAATTAAAAAATTAAAAATAAAAAATTTGTTATTCACTAAATGGCATCGTTCTAGCATGATATGTTTGAAACCCTCTACGCACTTGCCATTTGTTTCATAATTCTCCAGTTGAGGGACTTGCATGATCCAAAGAATTGTATCAAGCATGAATTAGACTTGTATAACCATATAATGTGAGCTTTGAGCCTTGTGCTTCAATTCATGAGTGTTATACACATATTCCACTTTTCTTGTCATCTGAGTTGTTGTTTGATCTCATTATTCATTGATTTGGTTGAGCACTTAAAAGTTACTCATTCTTGTGCAATTTGATTACATGACATTTGAGAAATGATATTAAGGCCCTTTTTGGACCGTTTGTGCCTTTCAAGCTAACCCTATGCATGCTTAAGCATGATTTTCCATTGTTAACCACCTTGAGCCTATATGTATGCCTTTTCTTTCAAGTAACCAGTTATTACTTCTAGCCTTAGCCTGAAAAACAAGAATTTACCTTTCTAAGGAACTCGTGAGCTTTAATTTAGATGTGTTTTTCATGCTAAGTTTGGGAAGGGTTATTACTTTCAAAAAAAAAAAAAAAAAAAAAAAAGGGTGAAAGAAAAGAGAAAAGTCGTGGTTAAGTGGCAATGGTTTCAAATTCAATTCCATGTTTCTTGGTTGTTCAAATGGAAGGAAGGAGTGTGAATCATAATTAGTGGAGGTATAAGGCTTTGTGGTCTATTTGATCACCCAAAAAATAATAAAAGAATGAAAATTTCAAGCGTGATGTTTCAAAGTCTTTTAGTCAACGATTATATGCTCTTACATTGTGAGTTCCTTGGACTTTGTTGTATCCTTATCCTTCATTTCTTACTCACCTTACACCCTTAGCCCCATTACAACCTATAATAAAGACCTAAATTGATCCTAGATGTCATGTGGTTGAATTGCACACATTCTTCTTTTAAGTGTTTAGCATCCTTCTTGAGATCATATTCATGCATGTTTTTCAGCTTGCTAATTTTGAGTTAAGTCCCTTATGGTTTAACTCTATTCTCATGTCTATTATTGAGTGATGCATTGTAACCCTCTTCCGAGTGATTCATTTGTGAGAGGACAACTTAGGTGAGATTTGAAGTTACATTTGTGCTGGGTATGATTTTTGAAGTTGTGTGAAAACTGAAATTGGAGAATGAGTTCCATTTGGCCATCACACTACTACACTTTGAACATGTTGTGTTCTGAACTTTGCTGCCTTGTGAATAATGTCTAAAATGAGTTTTCTTTGTGAAAACTTTTAAGTCATTTGCATAAGTCGCTCTCTCTTTGGAAAGTGTTCGGAAAGTTTTGTTTCGAATCTTGTTTTAGTTTCTGTTTTGCTCGAGGACTAGCAAAAGATAAGTTTGGGAAGTTTGTTCGGTTCATTTTTACACATGATTTTTCATGTTATTCACCCACTATTTTGAGTTAGTTCTTGACATTTTATAGCTTTTTACTTCCTTTTTGTGTTTTCTTAGATTTTACCTTGGTTGGAATGAAAATGAGCTAAAAGTGCATTATTAGTTATAAATTCTGTTTTTGTTCATTTTCGTAGGTCAACTTCTTGGCCTGGGATCAACATGCTCTGGTGCTCGGATGAGGTCATGATCTTCATGAGATTTGTTCCAATGGATGTTAACTACAACATATCCAAATTTGAGCTCCATTGGACAAGTATTGCCTATCCAACCAATCCAGCATGTTACCACAGCTCTGGAAATCCGGATTTGGCCAGCTTTTACCTCCTTTGTGTCATCTTAATTTCTTGTTACCATAACTCTTGGTAACAAGGAATTACCTTTGTAAAAGAGATATTTTCTGAAGTATTTGGCATCTTTGTGAGTCAATGCTTCATAATGGCAAGGGGACAATGGGCAAAAGCTTTAGAGAAAGAATGAGTTTTATATTAAAAGTGTGAGTAGGAAAAGATGGGAAAAGGAGCAAAAGCAATTGGCAATCAGATATGGAGGGAGCCTTTGAACGTGGAAAGCAATTCAATTCTGAATTCTACACAATTGAGAGCAGATTTTGGAGAGTTTTTGGAGCTTGGAGAAAGCCAAGGTGCAGCCAAGAAAAGTGGAGAAGAAGACTTCCACCATTGATGATCTTGAAGCTTTCATCATTTTCTGAAAATCTGTAAACTCTTTCTAATTTCATTTTGAGTTTGTATTTGAAATAAGTATGAGCAACTAAACTCTATAGCTAGGGCTTAGGTTGAAGCCCTAAACATGATTACCTTATTGTTTTGATACTTGAGTGTATGAATTTCTAGATATTGTTGATGAATTCCAATTCACCAAATTAATCTATCCTTGATGTGTGTTTTTCCTTGGTTGGCCATCTTTGAAAGCATGCTTCTTGAGATTGTTGGGATTATGTGTATCTTCATGTTATCCTAAGCAATAAATGGATGAAGTAAGAATCATCCATGTGAATTGGTTTCTTGAATACCTAATGTAAACACCATGCTATTAGGATTCTTGTGATGTTCATATTCTCTTTGAACTTAATGGGTTCTCCTTGTAATTGAATCAAAGTACGAACCATACCTAGGTTCGGTTATGAGGAGGGCACAAGTATTGTAGCACGAACCATGCACTTTACGTATATTAGAGAGAATCAATGCGTCTTGAGCCACGACCCATGGCCTTGATTGCGAACATTTTCATCAACACGTTTAGAGTTCATCACTTGAGTATTCATGAACTTGGGTAGAATTGTTTAGGGTGGATTCCGAAACCCTAGTGTTTGTTACTTTTTAATTCCACTCTTTGATATTTCATCTCTGCCTTTCTCATTTCAATTCAAAGTCCATTTACTTTCATGCAATAGAAATAGGTCACTTGAAACAAATCAAAACCCCCCCAATGTGTGTGTGAGTTGTGTGTTTGATACGTGGTGTGTCTTTGATACTGAATTTTATTTGTTTCCGTAATTGTTTTGGACTTTTGGTCCGTGTTGTGTTCTTGCATTTTCTGTTCTGAATCCAACCGTATAAAGAAAGTGAATTTTCGACGTACGGTTGGAAAGTTATAGGCAAAACACTGGACAGAGGTCGAAACTGAAAAACAGAGAAACGAATTTGCCCAAAAACGACCGGTCGTTACTGTTCACGACCGGTCGCTCATCACACGTTTATTGAAATTTCGACTCTGCCCAAAAACGACCGGCCATCACTGTTCACGCGACCGGTCGTCACTGTTCACTGTTCACGACTGTTCATGCCACTGTTCACTGTTCACTGTACTGTTCACAGGTGGTAAACAGGTGATAAAATGGCGATAGAAAATGCTGTTTGTGTTTTTCTTTAGTTTTCTTGTGTTGTTTCATTTCTTTTGCACTTCTTTACTTATTTTTAGTTTCCATTTTGCATTTGCGTATTTGTGGTGTGTCAATTAAGTGTTCTTTACGTACTCAAATTAGAACTTATAGGGAGCCGACAAGTTCTTCGTGGGATCGACCCCGTACTTACATAATCTATACTTCATTAGATTCGTGCACTTGCGGGTATTTTTAATTGGTTGTTTGCACATTAATTTGTGTCCTTTTAGGAATGCAACAGGTGACCTCCTGGGAAGTCCTCGTGTTGCATCCCTTCTTTTTTTGCCTTGTTGACGTTTCAATTGTCGTGGGCGTTTGCTTTCCGTCATCTTATTCATCTGGATGTCTTTGTTTTATCACGACCCCTTGGCGCAGCGTGACAATCGGGGCACACTATGATTAAATACTCCTAGAAAGCCTAGGATTAACGAAGGAATTAAAATAGGAAAATAACACAGTTACCAAAAACTTCAAAAACTGGATTTCGGGCTAGTAAACGACGTCGGATGCCCGAAAAAGCCCACGACTCATGGCAACGCAATGAGTTTTACTCGCGACGCCGTTGCCTTCGAATCGACGGTTCGTGGGCCCAATTCTGAGGTCGGAGCCCAGATCAGCGGTTTGCCCGATTTGCCGTTGCACGCGCGTCGGTCCAGCTCCTCTCCAATAACTTACGCCATCTGTCCTACATCACCCCGTGGAGCTCGTCTCCAATTAACCGGGCACCGCAAACGAACGAAAGCGAAAAAACAGCAGGACTCGACGCCCACTGCCGAAATTATTGGGGTTGTTCTTAACGTTGTCAGTTTTTTTGTTTTTTTTGTTTTGGTTCAATTATCGTAAGGTAGGCCCCACAGCCGATCGGAACCGGCAGTTCGGCAGGCCTGCGCGCGACACGTGGTAGGGGTGGCGACGACAAGGCTTGAAAGGCCATGCCATTTCATGCGGGGGGCGTTGGATAGCCAACCCATGGTCATATGGCATGGCTCAAACGTGGCTTATATACTTTTAGGCGTTATAAGCTAACGGATGCGATCATACCAACTCACATGCACCGGATCCCATCAGAACTCCGAAGTTAAGCGAGTTTGGGCGAGAGTAGTACTAGGATGGGTGACCTCCTGGGAAGTCCTCGTGTTGCATCCCTTCTTTTTTTGCCTTGTTGACGTTTCAATTGTCGTGGGCGTTTGCTTTCCGTCATCTTATTCCTCTGGATGTCTTTGTTTTATCACGACCCCTTGGCGCAGCGTGACAATCGGGGCACACTATGATTAAATACTCCTAGAAAGCCTAGGATTAACGAAGGAATTAAAATAGGAAAATAACACAGTTACCAAAAACTTCAAAAACTGGATTTCGGGCTAGTAAACGACGTCGGATGCCCGAAAAAGCCCACGACTCATGGCAACGCAACGAGTTTTACTCGCGACGCCGTTGCCTTCGAATCGACGGTTCGTGGGCCCAATTCTGAGGTCGGAGCCCAGATCAGCGGTTTGCCCGATTTGCCGTTGCACGCGCGTCGGTCCAGCTCCTCTCCAATAACTTACGCCATCTGTCCTACATCACCCCGTGGAGCTCGTCTCCAATTAACCGGGCACCGCAAACGAACGAAAGCGAAAAAACAGCAGGACTCGACGCCCACTGCCGAAATTATTGGGGTTGTTCTTAACGTTGTCAGTTTTTTTGTTTTTTTTGTTTTGGTTCAATTATCGTAAGGTAGGCCCCACAGCCGATCGGAACCGGCAGTTCGGCAGGCCTGCGCGCGACACGTGGTAGGGGTGGCGACGACAAGGCTTGAAAGGCCATGCCATTTCATGCGGGGGGCGTTGGATAGCCAACCCATGGTCATATGGCATGGCTCAAACGTGGCTTATATACTTTTAGGCGTTATAAGCTAACGGATGCGATCATACCAACTCACATGCACCGGATCCCATCAGAACTCCGAAGTTAAGCGAGTTTGGGCGAGAGTAGTACTAGGATGGGTGACCTCCTGGGAAGTCCTCGTGTTGCATCCCTTCTTTTTTTGCCTTGTTGACGTTTCAATTGTCGTGGGCGTTTGCTTTCCGTCATCTTATTCCTCTGGATGTCTTTGTTTTATCACGACCCCTTGGCGCAGCGTGACAATCGGGGCACACTATGATTAAATACTCCTAGAAAGCCTAGGATTAACGAAGGAATTAAAATAGGAAAATAACACAGTTACCAAAAACTTCAAAAACTGGATTTCGGGCTAGTAAACGACGTCGGATGCCCGAAAAAGCCCACGACTCATGGCAACGCAACGAGTTTTACTCGCGACGCCGTTGCCTTCGAATCGACGGTTCGTGGGCCCAATTCTGAGGTCGGAGCCCAGATCAGCGGTTTGCCCGATTTGCCGTTGCACGCGCGTCGGTCCAGCTCCTCTCCAATAACTTACGCCATCTGTCCTACATCACCCCGTGGAGCTCGTCTCCAATTAACCGGGCACCGCAAACGAACGAAAGCGAAAAAACAGCAGGACTCGACGCCCACTGCCGAAATTATTGGGGTTGTTCTTAACGTTGTCAGTTTTTTTGTTTTTTTTGTTTTGGTTCAATTATCGTAAGGTAGGCCCCACAGCCGATCGGAACCGGCAGTTCGGCAGGCCTGCGCGCGACACGTGGTAGGGGTGGCGACGACAAGGCTTGACAGGCCATGCCATTTCATGCGGGGGGCGTTGGATAGCCAACCCATGGTCATATGGCATGGCTCAAACGTGGCTTATATACTTTTAGGCGTTATAAGCTAACGGATGCGATCATACCAACTCACATGCACCGGATCCCATCAGAACTCCGAAGTTAAGCGAGTTTGGGCGAGAGTAGTACTAGGATGGGTGACCTCCTGGGAAGTCCTCGTGTTGCATCCCTTCTTTTTTTGCCTTGTTGACGTTTCAATTGTCGTGGGCGTTTGCTTTCCGTCATCTTATTCATCTGGATGTCTTTGTTTTATCACGACCCCTTG
This sequence comes from Prunus avium, assembly GCF_965620075.1. Lineage (NCBI taxonomy): Eukaryota > Viridiplantae > Streptophyta > Magnoliopsida > Rosales > Rosaceae > Prunus > Prunus avium. Next base: position 10,277,662 of record NC_142291.1, on the reverse strand, counting down.
GCGCAGCGTGACAATCGGGGCACACTATGATTAAATACTCCTAGAAAGCCTAGGATTAACGAAGGAATTAAAATAGGAAAATAACACAGTTACCAAAAACTTCAAAAACTGGATTTCGGGCTAGTAAACGACGTCGGATGCCCGAAAAAGCCCACGACTCATGGCAACGCAACGAGTTTTACTCGCGACGCCGTTGCCTTCGAATCGACGGTTCGTGGGCCCAATTCTGAGGTCGGAGCCCAGATCAGCGGTTTGCCCGATTTGCCGTTGCACGCGCGTCGGTCCAGCTCCTCTCCAATAACTTACGCCATCTGTCCTACATCACCCCGTGGAGCTCGTCTCCAATTAACCGGGCACCGCAAACGAACGAAAGCGAAAAAACAGCAGGACTCGACGCCCACTGCCGAAATTATTAGGGTTGTTCTTAACGTTGTCAGTTTTTTTGTTTTTTTTGTTTTGGTTCAATTATCGTAAGGTAGGCCCCACAGCCGATCGGAACCGGCAGTTCGGCAGGCCTGCGCGCGACACGTGGTAGGGGTGGCGACGACAAGGCTTGACAGGCCATGCCATTTCATGCGGGGGGCGTTGGATAGCCAACCCATGGTCATATGGCATGGCTCAAACGTGGCTTATATACTTTTAGGCGTTATAAGCTAACGGATGCGATCATACCAACCCACATGCACCGGATCCCATCAGAACTCCGAAGTTAAGCGAGTTTGGGCGAGAGTAGTACTAGGATGGGTGACCTCCTGGGAAGTCCTCGTGTTGCATCCCTTCTTTTTTTGCCTTGTTGACGTTTCAATTGTCGTGGGCGTTTGCTTTCCGTCATCTTATTCATCTGGATGTCTTTGTTTTATCACGACCCCTTGGCGCAGCGTGACAATCGGGGCACACTATGATTAAATACTCCTAGAAAGCCTAGGATTAACGAAGGAATTAAAATAGGAAAATAACACAGTTACCAAAAACTTCAAAAACTGGATTTCGGGCTAGTAAACGACGTCGGATGCCCGAAAAAGCCCACGACTCATGGCAACGCAACGAGTTTTACTCGCGACGCCGTTGCCTTCGAATCGACGGTTCGTGGGCCCAATTCTGAGGTCGGAGCCCAGATCAGCGGTTTGCCCGATTTGCCGTTGCACGCGCGTCGGTCCAGCTCCTCTCCAATAACTTACGCCATCTGTCCTACATCACCCCGTGGAGCTCGTCTCCAATTAACCGGGCACCGCAAACGAACGAAAGCGAAAAAACAGCAGGACTCGACGCCCACTGCCGAAATTATTAGGGTTGTTCTTAACGTTGTCAGTTTTTTTGTTTTTTTTGTTTTGGTTCAATTATCGTAAGGTAGGCCCCACAGCCGATCGGAACCGGCAGTTCGGCAGGCCTGCGCGCGACACGTGGTAGGGGTGGCGACGACAAGGCTTGACAGGCCATGCCATTTCATGCGGGGGGCGTTGGATAGCCAACCCATGGTCATATGGCATGGCTCAAACGTGGCTTATATACTTTTAGGCGTTATAAGCTAACGGATGCGATCATACCAACCCACATGCACCGGATCCCATCAGAACTCCGAAGTTAAGCGAGTTTGGGCGAGAGTAGTACTAGGATGGGTGACCTCCTGGGAAGTCCTCGTGTTGCATCCCTTCTTTTTTTGCCTTGTTGACGTTTCAATTGTTGTGGGCGTTTGCTTTCCGTCATCTTACTCATCTGGATGTCTTTGTTTTATCACGACCCCTTGGCGCAGCGTGACAATCGGGGCACACTATGATTAAATACTCCTAGAAAGCCTAGGATTAACGAAGGAATTAAAATAGGAAAATAATACAGTTACCAAAAACTTCAAAAACTGGATTTCGGGCTAGTAAACGACGTCGGATGCCTGAAAAAGCCCACGACTCATGGCAACGCAATGAGTTTTACTCGCGACACCGTTGCCTTCGAATCGACGGTTCGTGGGCCCAATTCTGAGGTCGGAGCCCAGATCAGCGGTTTGCCCGATTTGCCGTTGCACGCGCGTCGGTCCAGCTCCTCTCCAATAACTTACGCCATCTGTCCTACATCACCCCGTGGAGCTCGTCTCCAATTAACCGGGCACCGCAAACGAACGAAAGCGAAAAAACAGCAGGACTCGACGCCCACTGCCGAAATTATTAGGGTTGTTCTTAACGTTGTCAGTTTTTTTGTTTTTTTTGTTTTGGTTCAATTATCGTAAGGTAGGCCCCACAGCCGATCGGAACCGGCAGTTCGGCAGGCCTGCGCGCGACACGTGGTAGGGGTGGCGACGACAAGGCTTGACAGGCCATGCCATTTCATGCGGGGGGCGTTGGATAGCCAACCCATGGTCATATGGCATGGCTCAAACGTGGCTTATATACTTTTAGGCGTTATAAGCTAACGGATGCGATCATACCAACCCACATGCACCGGATCCCATCAGAACTCCGAAGTTAAGCGAGTTTGGGCGAGAGTAGTACTAGGATGGGTGACCTCCTGGGAAGTCCTCGTGTTGCATCCCTTCTTTTTTTGCCTTGTTGACGTTTCAATTGTTGTGGGCGTTTGCTTTCCGTCATCTTACTCATCTGGATGTCTTTGTTTTATCACGACCCCTTGGCGCAGCGTGACAATCGGGGCACACTATGATTAAATACTCCTAGAAAGCCTAGGATTAACGAAGGAATTAAAATAGGAAAATAATACAGTTACCAAAAACTTCAAAAACTGGATTTCGGGCTAGTAAACGACGTCGGATGCCTGAAAAAGCCCACGACTCATGGCAACGCAATGAGTTTTACTCGCGACACCGTTGCCTTCGAATCGACGGTTCGTGGGCCCAATTCTGAGGTCGGAGCCCAGATCAGCGGTTTGCCCGATTTGCCGTTGCACGCGCGTCGGTGCAGCTCCTCTCCAATAACTTACGCCATCTGTCCTACATCACCCCGTGGAGCTCATCTCCAATTAACCGGGCACCGCAAACGAACGAAAGCGAAAAAACAGCAGGACTCGACGCCCACTGCCGAAATTATTGGGGTTGTTCTTAACGTTGTCAGTTTTTTTGTTTTTTTTGTTTTGGTTGAATTATCGTAAGGGAGGCCCCACAGCCGATCGGAACCGGCAGTTCGGCAGGCCTGCGCGCGACACGTGGTAGCGGTGGCGACGACAAGGCTTGACAGGCCATGCCATTTCATGCGGGGGGCGTTGGATAGCCAACCCATGGTCATATGGCATGGCTCAAACGTGGCTTATATACTTTTAGGCGTTATAAGCTAACGGATGCGATCATACCAACTCACATGCACCGGATCCCATCAGATCTCCGAAGTTAAGCGAGTTTGGGCGAGAGTAGTACTAGGATGGGTGACCTCCTGGGAAGTCCTCGTGTTGCATCCCTTCTTTTTTTGCCTTGTTGACGTTTCAATTGTCGTGGGCGTTTGCTTTCCGTCATCTTATTCATCTGGATGTCTTTGTTTTATCACGACCCCTGGGCGCAGCGTGACAATCGGGGCACACTATGATTAAATACTCCTAGAAAGCCTAGGATTAACGAAGGAATTAAAATAGGAAAATAACACAGTTACCAAAAACTTCAAAAACTGGATTTCGGGCTAGTAAACGACGTCGGATGCCCGAAAAAGCCCACGACTCATGGCATCGCAATCAGTTTTATTCGCGACGCCGTTGCCTTCGAATCGACGGTTCGTGGGCCCAATTCTGAGGTCGGAGCCCAGATCAGCGGTTTGCCCGATTTGCCGTTGCACGCGCGTCGGTGCAGCTCCTCTCCAATAACTTACGCCATCTGTCCTACATCACCCCGTGGAGCTCGTCTCCAATTAACCGGGCACCGCAAACGAACGAAAGCGAAAAAACAGCAGGACTCGACGCCCACTGCCGAAATTATTGGGGTTGTTCTTAACGTTGTCAGTTTTGGGGAGAGTAGTACTAGGATGGGTGACCTCCTGGGAAGTCCTCGTGTTGCATCCCTTCTTTTTTTGCCTTTTTGACGTTTCAATTGTCGTGGGCGTTTGCTTTCCGTCATCTTATTCATCTGGATGTCTTTGTTTTATCACGACCCCTTGGCGCAGCGTGACAATCGGGGCACACTATGATTAAATACTCCTAGAAAGCCTAGGATTAACGAAGGAATTAAAATAGGAAAATAACACAGTTACCAAAAACTTCAAAAACTGGATTTCGGGCTAGTAAACGACGTCGGATGCCCGAAAAAGCCCACGACTCATGGCATCGCAATGAGTTTTACTCGCGACGCCGTTGCCTTCGAATCGACGGTTCGTGGGCCCAATTCTGAGGTCGGAGCCCAGATCAGCGGTTTGCCCGATTTGCCGTTGCACGCGCGTCGGTCCAGCTCCTCTCCAATAACTTACGCCATCTGTCCTACATCACCCCGTGGAGCTCGTCTCCAATTAACCGGGCACCGCAAACGAACGAAAGCGAAAAAACAGCAGGACTCGACGCCCACTGCCGAAATTATTGGGGTTGTTCTTAACGTTGTCAGTTTTTTTGTTTTTTTTGTTTTGGTTCAATTATCGTAAGGTAGGCCCCACAGCCGATCGGAACCGGCAGTTCGGCAGGCCTGCGCGCGACACGTGGTAGGGGTGGCGACGACAAGGCTTGACAGGCCATGCCATTTCATGCGGGGGGCGTTGGATAGCCAACCCATGGTCATATGGCATGGCTCAAACGTGGCTTATATACTTTTAGGCGTTATAAGCTAACGGATGCGATCATACCAACTCACATGCACCGGATCCCATCAGAACTCCGAAGTTAAGCGAGTTTGGGCGAGAGTAGTACTAGGATGGGTGACCTCCTGAGAAGTCCTCGTGTTGCATCCCTTCTTTTTTTGCCTTGTTGACGTTTCAATTGTCGTGGGCGTTTGCTTTCCGTCATCTTACTCATCTGGATGTCTTTGTTTTATTACGACCCCTTGGCGCAGCGTGACAATCGGGGCACACTATGATTAAATACTCCTAGAAAGCCTAGGATTAACGAAGGAATTAAAATAGGAAAATAATACAGTTACCAAAAACTTCAAAAACTGGATTTCGGGCTAGTAAACGACGTCGGATGCCCGAAAAAGCCCACGACTCATGGCAACGCAATGAGTTTTACTCGCGACACCGTTTCCTTTGAATCGACGGTTCGTGGGCCCAATTCTGAGGTCCGAGCCCAGATCAGCGGTTTGCCCGATTTGCCGTTGCACGCGCGTCGGTGCAGCTCCTCTCCAATAACTTACGCCATCTGTCCTACATCACCCCGTGGAGCTCATCTCCAATTAACCGGGCACCGCAAACGAACGAAAGCGAAAAAACAGCAGGACTCGACGCCCACTGCCGAAATTATTGGGGTTGTTCTTAACGTTGTCAGTTTTTTTGTTTTTTTTGTTTTGGTTCAATTATCGTAAGGTAGGCCCCACAGCCGATCGGAACCGGCAGTTCGGCAGGCCTGCGCGCGACACGTGGTAGGGGTGGCGACGACAAGGCTTGACAGGCCATGCCATTTCATGCGGGGGGCGTTGGATAGCCAACCCATGGTCATATGGCATGGCTCAAACGTGGCTTATATACTTTTAGGCGTTATAAGCTAACGGATGCGATCATACCAACTCACATGCACCGGATCCCATCAGATCTCCGAAGTTAAGCGAGTTTGGGCGAGAGTAGTACTAGGATGGGTGACCTCCTGGGAAGTCCTCGTGTTGCATCCCTTCTTTTTTTGCCTTGTTGACGTTTCAATTGTCGTGGGCGTTTGCTTTCCGTCATCTTATTCATCTGGATGTCTTTGTTTTATCACGACCCCTGGGCGCAGCGTGACAATCGGGGCACACTATGATTAAATACTCCTAGAAAGCCTAGGATTAACGAAGGAATTAAAATAGGAAAATAACACAGTTACCAAAAACTTCAAAAACTGGATTTCGGGCTAGTAAACGACGTCGGATGCCCGAAAAAGCCCACGACACATGGCATCGCAATGAGTTTTATTCGCGACGCCGTTGCCTTCGAATCGACGGTTCGTGGGCCCAATTCTGAGGTCGGAGCCCAGATCAGCGGTTTGCCCGATTTGCCGTTGCACGCGCGTCGGTCCAGCTCCTCTCCAATAACTTACGCCATCTGTCCTACATCACCCCGTGGAGCTCGTCTCCAATTAACCGGGCACCGCAAATGAACGAAAGCGAAAAAACAGCAGGACTCGACGCCCACTGCCGAAATTATTGGGGTTGTTCTTAACGTTGTCAGTTTTGGGGAGAGTAGTACTAGGATGGGTGACCTCCTGGGAAGTCCTCGTGTTGCATCCCTTCTTTTTTTGCCTTGTTGACGTTTCAATTGTCGTGGGCGTTTGCTTTCCGTCATCTTATTCATCTGGATGTCTTTGTTTTATCACGACCCCTTGGCGCAGCGTGACAATCGGGGCACACTATGATTAAATACTCCTAGAAAGCCTAGGATTAACGAAGGAATTAAAATAGGAAAATAACACAGTTACCAAAAACTTCAAAAACTGGATTTCGGGCTAGTAAACGACGTCGGATGCCCGAAAAAGCCCACGACTCATGGCAACGCAATGAGTTTTACTCGCGACGCCGTTGCCTTCGAATCGACGGTTCGTGGGCCCAATTCTGAGGTCGGAGCCCAGATCAGCGGTTTGCCCGATTTGCCGTTGCACGCGCGTCGGTCCAGCTCCTCTCCAATAACTTACGCCATCTGTCCTACATCACCCCGTGGAGCTCGTCTCCAATTAACCGGGCACCGCAAACGAACGAAAGCGAAAAAACAGCAGGACTCGACGCCCACTGCCGAAATTATTGGGGTTGTTCTTAACGTTGTCAGTTTTGGCGAGAGTAGTACTAGGATGGGTGACCTCCTGGGAAGTCCTCGTGTTGCATCCCTTCTTTTTTTGCCTTGTTGACGTTTCAATTGTCGTGGGCGTTTGCTTTCCGTCATCTTATTCATCTGGATGTCTTTGTTTTATCACGACCCCGTGGCGCAGCGTGACAATCGGGGCACACTATGATTAAATACTCCTAGAAAGCCTAGGATTAACGAAGGAATTAAAATAGGAAAATAACACAGTTACCAAAAACTTCAAAAACTGGATTTCGGGCTAGTAAACGACGTCAGATGCCCGAAAAAGCCCACGACTCATGGCAACGCAATGAGTTTTACTCGCGACGCCGTTGCCTTCGAATCGACGGTTCGTGGGCCCAATTCTGAGGTCGGAGCCCAGATCAGCGGTTTGCCCGATTTGCCGTTGCACGCGCGTCGGTCCAGCTCCTCTCCAATAACTTACGCCATCTGTCCTACATCACCCCGTGGAGCTCGTCTCCAATTAACCGGGCACCGCAAACGAACGAAAGCGAAAAAACAACAGGACTCGACGCCCACTGCCGAAATTATTGGGGTTGTTCTTAACGTTGTCAGTTTTTTTGTTTTTTTTTGTTTTGGTTCAATTATCGTAAGGTAGGCCCCACAGCCGATCGGAACCGGCAGTTCGGCAGGCCTGCGCGCGACACATGGTAGGGGTGGCGACGACAAGGCCTGACAGGCCATGCCATTTCATGCGGGGGACGTTGGATAGCCAACCCATGGTCATATGGCATGGCTCAAACGTGGCTTATATACTTTTGGGCGTTATAAGCTAACGGATACGATCATACCAACTCACATGCACCGGATCCCATCAGAACTCCGAAGTTAAGCGAGTTTGGGCGAGAGTAGCACTAGGATGGGTGACCTCCTGGGAAGTCCTCGTGTTGCATCCCTTCTTTTTTTGCCTTGTTGACGTATCAATTGTCGTGGGCGTTTGCTTTCCGTCATCTTATTCATCTGGATGTCTTTGTTTTATCACGACCCCGTGGCGCAACGTGACAATCGGGGCACACTATGATTAAAAACTCCTAGAAAGCCTAGGATTAACGAAGGAATTAAAATAGGAAAATAACACAGTTACCAAAAACTTCAAAAACTGGATTTCGGGCTAGTAAACGACGTCAGATGCCCGAAAAAGCCCACGACTCATGGCAACGCAATGAGTTTTACTCGCGACGCCGTTGCCTTCGAATCGACGGTTCGTGGGCCCAATTCTGAGGTCGGAGCCCAGATCAGCGGTTTGCCCGATTTGCCGTTGCACGCGCGTCGGTCCAGCTCCTCTCCAATAACTTACGCCATCTGTCCTACATCACCCCGTGGAGCTCGTCTCCAATTAACCGGGCACCGCAAACGAACGTAAGCGAAAAAACAACAGGACTCGACGCCCACTGCCGAAATTATTGGGGTTGTTCTTAACGTTGTCAGTTTTTTTGTTTTTTTTTTGTTTTGGTTCAATTATCGTAAGGTAGGCCCCACATCCGATCGGAACCGGCAGTTCGGCAGGCCTGCGCGCGACACATGGTAGGGGTGGCGACGACAAGGCCTGACAGGCCATGCCATTTCATGCGGGGGGCGTTGGATAGCCAACCCATGGTCATATGGCATGGTTCAAACGTGGCTTATATACTTTTAGGCGTTATAAGCTAATGGATGCGATCATACAAACTCACATGCACCGGATCCCATCAGAACTCCGAAGTTAAGCGAGTTTGGGCGAGAGTAGCACTAGGATGGGTGACCTCCTGGGAAGTCCTCGTGTTGCATCCCTTCTTTTTTTGCCTTGTTGACGTATCAATTGTCGTGGGCGTTTGCTTTCCGTCATCTTATTCATCTGGATGTCTTTGTTTTATCACGACCCCTTGGCGCAGCGTGACAATCGGGGCACACTATGATTAAATACTCCTAGAAAGCCTAGGATTAACGAAGGAATTAAAATAGGAAAATAACACAGTTACCAAAAACTTCAAAAACTGGATTTCGGGCTAGTAAACGACGTCGGATGCCCGAAAAAGCCCACGACTCATGGCAGCGCAATGAGTTTTACTCGCGACGCCGTTGCCTTCGAATCGACGGTTCGTGGGCCCAATTCTGAGGTCGGAGCCCAGATCAGCGGTTTGCCCGATTTGCCGTTGCACGCGCGTCGGTCCAGCTCCTCTCCAATAACTTACGCCATCTGTCCTACATCACCCCGTGGAGCTCGTCTCCAATTAACCGGGCACCGCAAACGAACGAAAGCGAAAAAACAGCAGGACTCGACGCCCACTGCCGAAATTATTGGGGTTGTTCTTAACGTTGTCAGTTTTTTTGTTTTGGTTCAATTATCGTAAGGTAGGCTGTTAAGCTCATAATTTCATACATATACATGCCCAATTTACTTACTTCTTTTGCTTAGTTCCTATAATTCTAAGTTATTTCCCTCCCTTTGTGTGTTTTGTAGGCCAATAGAGCAAGAGAGCATAATTCATGCAATTCAAGCATGTTAAGGCCTAATTTGGATGAATGGAAGAAACTCATTTTGGCTACAGCCCCCTGCCAGTCCAGTTCCGTAGGTCATATTGCAAGCTTTGTTTCAGCAACCTACACAGCTCGGATGAGGCAGCATTCTTCATGAAAGTTGTTCCAATGGGTATGTACTATAACATATCCAAAATTAAGCCCCATTGGATAAATATGGAGTCTGTTACCTAGCAAACACAGAGCCATGCTCAGGATGGATTTTATCAGCGCGCAAAATGAGTTAGCAATTTGTTTTGGCCTTAACTTCCTCCTCCGACCTTGAATTGGCCCAAATGAAATATGGCTGGAAAGAAGACATTCTGAACTTCAATTTCGAGTGCTTAAAGTCCTAATTTGATTAAGAGAAGCCCAAGTTGTAAGCCCTTGAAGTTGCTGGTTATGCTGACCTCAGCATGTGCTGGTTGGATGCTTGGTCATGGTGAGCTAGGTATGAGCTATCATTTCTGGTTGGAAGCTTGGTCATGGTGACATGAAGATGAGCTAGGGCTGCTAGTGGGATCTATTAGTGAAGTGCATCAACCAATTCAGATTTTATAATGCAAGTGTTGTATGCATTAGTGAAGTGCATCAACCAATTCATCTTTTATAATGCAAGTGTTGTATGCATTAGCCATATTGAATTCAGATTTGTCACTCCCCTCTCCCTATAAATACCACATCCATTCCACATTCAAGACACAACAAATCCTGAGATTCACAACCCCCACAATTCACTCCAACCATCCTCAAACACTCTCAAAATCCCAAACACTCCAACAATCACCAAAACAACTCCAGCAAACCTCTCTTCCATTTCCCTACGAATTTCATCTTCCTTAGCCATCACCACTCACTCAAACTCATCCCAAATCACCTCCATATCCTTCATACATCTTTCTAGAAGTGGGGAAGCTCTTGGAGAAGCATTAGAAGTGGAGAAGCACTTGGAGAAGCCTTGGACACCACAAGAACTTCAGAAAAAGGGTTTTTCTACTCTTATTGTATTCATTATGTTTTCTCATTTCTGTTCAAGTCTCTTTTCCATTATGAGTAGCTAAATCCATAACTAGGGCTTCGATGTAACCTAACATGAATATTCTGGGTTTATAAGTTTGGAGTTTCAAGTTTGATTCATGATTCATGTTCTTATTCATTATGCTTATAAGTTAACATGCTTGTTTGAATGATTGATCACCATTAGAACTTGTTTGTTAACTATCTTGGTTTGAATTAAGAGTATACACCATGCTTTAATTCGAATTGAACTATGAATAGGAAGAGTATGTATGGACATTCGACAACAGGGATTAGATACATACTTGGTTGTTTAAAATGTTCTTCTATGCTTAATGGGTTCCTAATGCTTAATTTTAGGTTAGACAACAAATGATCAAATTAGGGAATTAGGAACACAAGGTTAGGACCAAACACCATGGCCTAATCATACTTTAGCTAGAATCAATCTTTGAATCTGAATTAGACTTGTTACTTGAATCTTTATAACCCAGAATTGAATTGTTATGGTGATTCGAATGCCCTAGTCTCAAAATCTGTTTTCCAACTCTTAAAACCACTCTTTGTTACATTTGTTTACTTGTTTTTGTTTGCAATTTCATTTTGCTTCTTTTGTTCAACAATCACAACCACTCTTGTTTTAAATTCTGTTTTAGACATAACCTCCTACTTTCTTGAATTTGGTAATCTAAGTACATAACTAGTTTTAACTTCTCAGTCTTCGTGGGTACGACCTCGTACTTGTCTTGCTATACTACTAATTGCCCCGTACAATTGCGAGTTAACATAATATTAACAACAAATTTTGGCGCCGTTGCCGGGGACTGAACGAAAGTTCTTCCCTGGTTATGTGCCCAAGGTTACCCTATTCTTTTTAGTGTTTCTAATTAATCTAATTTTCTGTTTCAGGAAGTTTATGTCTAAAAATCCATTACTTGAACAAGTGAGGTCTTCGTTCCAATGTTCTAGATCTTTGAACGCAGGACCATCATTGCAACCCAGACGAGTGACCTCTGAAATTCAAAATCGTCTAGAAAGGGAGTTGTCAACTGCAAAAGAGCAAGCTCTTGCTACATTTACAAGTCTTGCTCTCCACACTGAACTTCCCGGTTCTTCACTTTCAAATTCGGAAGCAAGTTCAGACCAAGAAGAAGAAGAAATGATGGCTGCCATTGAGTTCATGGGAGAACTTGATATCCCAACAATTCCAGCATCTCCTTCAAGCATTTTGCTGCCCACTGTAGCTCGAAATTATGAGCTTAAATCTTCTCATCTTAATATGCTGCCTTCCTTTTATGGTTTACCTAATGAAGATCCATTGACTCATATAAAGGATATTTTTAATGTTGTGAGTTCTTTTCCCTTGACAGGTGTGACAGAAGATCAACTTCGAATGAGAGTGTTTCCATACACTTTAAAGGATAAGGCGAAGTATTGGTTGAATTCTTTGAAGCCTGGTTCACTCACTACATGGTCTGCCATTCAAAAGAAGTTCCTAGAAAAATACTTCTCCACGCAAAAGACCGACATGCTTAGGGACAAGATCTTGTTATTTGCACAGCAAGATGATGAATCGTTTTGTGAAGCATGGGAGAAATTCAATGGGTTGCTCAACCAATGTCCTCATCATGGGATTCCATTGAAGCTTCAAATGCGTATGTTTTATAAAGGACTAACCCCTTCTAGTCATAATATAGTCACCAATTTTGCAGGTGGTTCTTTTAAAACCAAAACTCCAGAAGAAACGTACGAACTCTTTGAGGAGATAGCAATGGAGACCCAACATACGGATACAAGAGGTAAACGTGTTATTAGTGGTTCTAATGATGCTTCTAGTGTGCAGATTTCAAAACTGGAACAAAAGCTAGATGCTCTTCTTGCATTAAACTCAAGAAGCCCTCCGAAGGAAGTGTGTAGCATTTGTGAATCTCATGACCATGCTACCACAGCTTGTCCACTTGGGGCTGGATATCCAGAATTTGTGCAAGAGCAAGCTAAGTTGGTAAATTCCTACAACCAAGGTCCAAGAAATGATCCATACTCTCAAAGTTATAATCCAGGTTGGAGGAATCATCCAAACTTTTCATGGAGAAATACCCAGAATCAAGCAAATCCCCCTTCATTCCAAAGGCCACAACAATCATCATCATCATTGGAAGATATAGTGAAGCAGATGGCAATCAACCAATCCAATTTTCAGCAAACTACACAAGCTGCCATCTCCAAATTGGAAGTCCAATTAGGCCAAATAGCTGCTGAAATAACTCAAAGAGTGCCTGGGAAATGGCCAAGCCAAACTGAGATCAATCCAAAGAACCCAGAAGCCAAGGCAATTCATGTGCTCAGATCAGGTAAGATCATTGATAATAAAGATGATTCTAATCTTTCAAATGATGTTGTGATTGTAGAAAATGAAGAGGAGGAGACCATGGCCACGGAAGGAGAACAACTCAAAACTTCTCAATCTGCTCCTAAGGCCAAATCAGATTCTCAGAAATCCGATCAATTCCAATTGCATAAAAGGGATGACAAATTTGTGCCACCACATCTTCAAGAAGATAGATACGTGCCACCCGCTCCATATGTTCCACAGATTCCATTTCCAGGCCGTCTTAAGAAAGCAAAGCAAGATAAGGCTTTTAAAGAGATTTATGATATTTTGAGTAAAGTTAATATCAATTTGCCTTTGCTTGATCTTATTGAACAGATTCCTGCATATGGAAAATTCATCAAGGACTTGAAAACTCACAAGCTCAATTTCGCTCCAAATGAAGGAGTAAAGCTCGACCAGAATGTAAGTGCTGTATTGCAAAGGAAGCTTCCACCAAAACTAGATGATCCTGGCAGCTTTGACATTCCCATTAACATTGGAGGCAAGAAGGTTGGAAGAGCCATGTTGGACTTGGGAGCAAGCATCAATGTTTTGCCATATTCAGTTTATCAAGAGCTTGGCTTAGAAGGGATGAAGAAGACTTCAATGCGACTTGAACTAGCTGATCATTCTATAAAATATCCAAAAGGTATTGTAGAAGATATTCTAGTTCAAGTTAATACACTAATTCTCCCTGCTGATTTTGTAGTGATGGACATGGAAGACAATCCAAATGGAGATCGTGTTGATCCCATTCTCCTAGGCAGGCCATTCATGGCCACTGCAGACACAATCATCAAAGTGAAAGATAGCACTCTCTCCATGACTGTTTTGGGTGAAACTGTTGAATTTAAAATGCTTAATGCTCTATCTCAACCTTCTATCTCTCTTGATTCTTGCTTTTCAATTGATGTTGTGGATCATGAGGTTTCTTCCAAAATTTTGCAGAGAAAGTCTAATGATGCTCTAGAAGCTGTCTTAACACAAACGAACGAAAGTCTAATGATCCTCTCCAATAACTTACGCCATCTGTCCTACATCACCCCGTGGAGCTCGTCTCCAATTAACCGGGCACCGCAAACGAACGAAAGCGAAAAAACAACAGGACTCGACGCCCACTGCCGAAATTATTGGGGTTGTTCTTAACGTTGTCAGTTTTTTTGTTTTTTTTTGTTTTGGTTCAATTATCGTAAGGTAGGCCCCACAGCCGATCGGAACCGGCAGTTCGGCAGGCCTGCGCGCGACACATGGTAGGGGTGGCGACGACAAGGCCTGACAGGCCATGCCATTTCATGCGGGGGGCGTTGGATAGCCAACCCATGGTCATATGGCATGGCTCAAACGTGGCTTATATACTTTTAGGAGTTATAAGCTAACGGATGCGATCATACCAACTCACATGCACCGGATCCCATCAGAACTCCGAAGTTAAGCGAGTTTGGGCGAGAGTAGTACTAGGATGGGTGACCTCCTGGGAAGTCCTCGTGTTGCATCCCTTCTTTTTTTGCCTTGTTGACGTTTCAATTGTCGTGGGCGTTTGCTTTCCGTCATCTTATTCATCTGGATGTCTTTGTTTTATCACGACCCCGTGGCGCAGCGTGACAATCGGGGCACACTATGATTAAATACTCCTAGAAAGCCTAGGATTAACGAAGGAATTAAAATAGGAAAATAACACAGTTACCAAAAACTTCAAAAACTGGATTTCGGGCTAGTAAACGACGTCGGATGCCGGAAAAAGCCCACGACTCATGGCAACGCAATGAATTTTACTCGCGACGCCGTTGCCTTCGAATCGACGGTTCGTGGGCCCAATTCTGAGGTCGGAGCCCAGATCAACGGTTTGCCCGATTTGCCGTTGCACGCGCGTCGGTCCAGCTCCTCTCCAATAACTTACGCCATCTGTCCTACATCACCCCGTGGAGCTCATCTCCAATTAACCGGGCACCGCAAACGAACGAAAGCGAAAAAACAACAGGACTCGACTCCCACTGCCGAAATTATTGGGGTTGTTCTTAACGTTGTCAGTTTTTTTATTTTTTTTTGTTTTGGTTCAATTATCGTAAGGTAGGCCCCACAGCCGATCGGAACCGGCAGTTCGGCAGGCCTGCGCGCGACACATGGTAGGGGTGGCGACGACAAGGCCTGACAGGCCATGCCATTTCATGTGGGGGGCGTTGGATAGCCAACCCATGGTCATATGGCATGGCTCAAACGTGGCTTATATACTTTTAGGCGTTATAAGCTAACGGATGCGATCATACCAACTCACATGCACCGGATCCCATCAGAACTCCGAAGTTAAGCGAGTTTGGGCGAGAGTAGTACTAGGATGGGTGACCTCCTGGGAAGTCCTCGTGTTGCATCCCTTCTTTTTTTGCCTTGTTGACGTTTCAATTGTCGTGGGCGTTTGCATTCCGTCATCTTATTCATCTGGATGTCTTTGTTTTATCACGACCCCGTGGTGCAGCGTGACAATCGGGGCACACTATGATTAAATACTCCTAGAAAGCCTAGGATTAACGAAGGAATTAAAATAGGAAAATAACACAGTTACCAAAAACCTCAAAAACTGGATTTCGGGCTAGTAAACGACGTCGGATGCCCGAAAAAGCCCACGACTCATGGCAACTGATCGGTTCATAATTGTATATCATTTTGTACCCTTCTAGCTTATGATTTGGTTATGTTTTTGAGTTAAACTTGTGCTTTTAATCCTTTTTGTGTTTATCTTTCAGTTCATTGAGCTTTAGGTAATAATGATGGCTTTGGATAGTAAATGATGCAATCCATGCATGTTAGGGCCTAATTTGGATGAATGGATGAAGAGCTTAAAGACAAACTCAATTTTGGCTACAGTCCCCTGCCAGCCCAGTTTCGTAGGTCATATTGCAAGCTTTGTTTCAGCAACCTACATAGCTCGGATGAGGCCACATTCTTCATGAAGGTTGTTCCAATGGGTGTGTAGTATAACATATCCAAAATTCAGCCCCATTGGATAAATATGGAGTCTGTTACCTAGCAAACACAGAGCCATGCTCAGGATGGATTTTATCAGCGCGCAAAATGAGTTAGCAATTTGTTTTGGCCTTAACTTCCTCCTCCGACCTTGGATTGGCCCAAATGATATATGGCTGGAAAGAAGACATTCTGAACTTCAAGTTTGAGTGCTTAAAGTCTTAATTTGCTTAAGGGAAGCCCAATTCGTAAGCCCTTGAAGTTGCTGGTCATGCTGACCTCAGGATGAGCTATTATTTCTGGTTGGAAGCTTGGTCATGGTGACATGAAGATGAGCTAGGGCTGCTGGTGGGATTTATTAGTGAAGTGCATCAACCATTTCAGATTTTATAATGGAAGTGTTGTATGCATTAGTGAAGTGCATCAACCATTTCAGATTTTATAAAACAAAGTGTTGTATGCATTAGCCATACTTAATTCAGATTTTCAGCTTCCTTAGGCCTATATATAGTGAGGTTTCCCAAGCTTGTAAACACACCCCAAGGGGGGGGAGCTCTCAAACACTTCTCTAGAGCTCCCTTCCCTTCTCTCCCTCAAATTCTCTTAGTTTTGCTTTCTAGTTCTCAATTCTAGCTTTCTTTAATGTTTTCTTAGTTGTAATTTATTTTTCTTGTAATGTACATTCTTTCTTAAGTATTCAAGTTTAATTAGTTTCCAAGTTTCAATTATGGTTTTTGTTCTTATTCATTATGCTTATAAGTTAATATGCTAGTTTGAATGATTGATCACCATTTAGGCTTGCATGTTAGCTATCTTGGTTTGAATTAAGAGTATACACCATGCTTTAATTCGAATTGAACTATGAATAGGAAGAGTATGTATGGACATTCGACAACAGGGATTAGATACATACTTGGTTGTTTAAATTGTTCTTCTATGCTTAATGGGTTCCTAATGCTTAATTTTAGGTTAGACAACAAATGATCAAATTAGGGAATTAGGAACACAAGGTTATGACCACACACCATGGCTTAATCATACTTTAGCTAGAATCAATCCATTAATCTAATTGAACTTGGGAACTTATCTGCTTGAGTTAGTTATTTCTTCTTTCCTTGTTTTATTTATTTCCTTTATTTTTCATTTCTGTTTTGTGTAGGGAAAATGAATTGGATCATTCAATCACCAATCCTCGTGGGATCGACCTCGCACTTACATACGCTATACTACCGAACGGCTCGTGCACTTGCGAGTATCACAAGTTGAGGATGCAGCTTAATCCATTTTGGTGCAGCTGAAATCTACACAACAAGTTTTTGGCGCCGTTGCCGGGGATCGGTAACATTGTTTGATTCTATTTGGCTTTCCTACTTTATTATTATTATTATTATTTTCTTAACTGGACAATTTCAAGTTTTAAAGTTAATGACGTTAATGGACAAATTGTGTTTGTAGTCCAACAGAAAAGGACAATTGCCCAACAAGCAAGAGAACTGGGTTTAAGTCCCAGCTTACACAACCCATTGGTGCTTGTTGCTTTGAAGCATGGAATTGGACTTGTGTTGATTTTTCCTTTTCATTTTTAGTTTTTTTTTATATTTCGTAATCCTTTAATTCCGTTTCAAGTTTTTGTGTGTGTTTGTTTTAGCAATGTAAATAGCTCAATAAAAATGGAGAGAGATGGCAACTTCAAAGATAGGAAGTGTGGAGTAGTGGGAGAAGTCGCGACCTCCAAATGCATCACGCTCGACCTAATCGCTTCAAGGGGGAGCATTTCAATCCTTTCTCTTTACTTGTTATTATTTTAAATTTCTGTTTCTTTTTTATAAAAATTTAAAAAATAAAATAAATTTAAAATTTAAAAAAAGGATTTTTCATATGAGCCGACTTATGGTAACCCCAGTGAGCACTTCCGTTAATACAGTGTCTAGGAGTTCTTTAGGCGACACCTTCGGTGTCTAAGAAGTTTGGGTTTTAAGCGGGACCATTGTGACCCCTCCAACCTTCCCGGATCCCCTGGCTGTGTTTTCTGAGGCCCTTAACTGGTCATCCGTGAGTTGCTTGTATATTGTGTGTTTTTAAATTAAGTTTTTTTTATTTTCCTTGTTTTCTTTTCTGTTGAGTCTTTGTTTTTGTTTTGTTATGTTATTTTATTTATTTATTTACGTGGTATGGTTAGTTAGTTTATTTCTGAGTGTTAAAACACATTTTTATTTCAAACGCTGCATTTAAAAAAAAAAAAAAAAAAAAAAAAACAACACTTCTTCTTCTTCTTCTTCTTCATCTTCATCTTCATCTTCATCTTCATCATCATCATGGCTTGCCTCTATTTTCGCGCACTTGTAGAATCTGTAGCAGCTCCACATGGTCCTCATTCTTTCTCTGCAGTGCTTCCACATGCTGATTGGCACAGTAAAGCCGCTTCTGCAAGTCTGCCACCATAGCCTTCAAGGAAGCCACTTCCTCGCTCAGCGCGGCACACTCACGTGTCCTCGCCAGTAATCGCATGCCCAAATTGGTAGCCGAGACCGCATGGAGCACAGATAAAGTGTGGGACTCCTCCACTGCCACCTTGTCCGACCGCTGTGTCACATGCAGATGATCTGCCGGTGTGAGTATACTGCCAATCATGCCACCCAGCAGCACTGCTCTGTTTGGCCTTGCCTCAACAAAGTTCGGTATTGCCTCAGTAAAGTTTGAGGCCGTGCCGTGATGATATGTGGAGTTTGGGAAGACAGGAGTTGGAGGAGCCCTTGTCTGGGCATTCGGTGGTGCAAGTGAGAGCTCAAGGTTGAGATCATCAAGGTGAGTGCATGAGGATGCCATTTTTTTTGTTTCTGGATTTTTTGATGTTTTTCCTTGAGTTGCAGGAAGAAATGCTGGGTATCATCCGCTTGCAGAGGTGTGGTTTAAATAGACATATGCTGATGAGAGAGAGCCAACACCATTTCGGATTTCCCGGGCATGCTCGACCTAATCGCTTCAAGGGGGAGCACCTTTACTTTACTTTTCTTTTTTTTTTCCTCCGTGTTTTCTGGTGTTTAATGTTTTTGCCCGTTACTTTCATTTTCTAGTGCTTTGTGTTTTTGCCTTTCCCTTTCGGCTATCATCTTTGTCTTATTTTAGTTAGGGAAATGTGTTTTCTTTTCCGTTTGTCGTCTTTGTTTTATTTTAGTTGGGAAGTGTGTTTTCTTTTTCTTTTTCTTTTTCTTTCTGCAACCTTACTCTTTTATTTCCGAAACAAAATAACGAAAATACAAAAACAACAAAATAAAATAAAAACAACAATAATGCAGTAGGAAATCATTTCTTCTCGGTGCTTGGTGTCTCGACCATTGGAGCTTTGAGTTTGGCCCTCTGGCTGTCCTCTTCCGGGGCTTCACGCACAGCTTCTTGGGGCTCACCACTTGAGCTCCCAAAGATCGCAATCTTAGCTTGAGCGTAACTACTCTCACGATCTGCTTGCTTGCGTTTACCCGGTCGGTCTAGGTCCTCCAGCTGTTTTCGCATGTCGCGAGAGTACAACTCTACCATTTTTGATAGGTTTTTATTCTCGTCCCGCAATACTTCTAGCTGGTGTCGATTCACCTCCACTATCCTTGACCTCTCCCTTTTCAAGCTTTTTATAGCAGTCTGACACTCCTCAACCATACTTCGCTCCGCCGCCAACTGACCTTTCAGCACCTCTACCTCATGGGACTTCGCAAGTAGGCGATGACCCAAACTTGCGACTGTTGTTGTACTCTGCACGCTCAGTGCCAGGGCATCGCTCACGACCCGGTTGTCATCCCTTGTCCCCAGAACACGTATATCTTTAGGAGTCACTAAATTTCTAGCCACTCCAATGGCAACATCGTTGTCCAGGAGTATTGAGTCAGTTACTGTCACAGGCCCCCGTGCGGAAGCAAAGTAGGGCATCCATACTGG
The DNA here is from genome assembly GCF_965620075.1 of Prunus avium. Lineage (NCBI taxonomy): Eukaryota > Viridiplantae > Streptophyta > Magnoliopsida > Rosales > Rosaceae > Prunus > Prunus avium. Next base: position 10,258,006 of record NC_142291.1, on the reverse strand, counting down.
TGCCGCTGCTTGGCCTCGTGTCTGAGTCGGTGGAGCTAGGTTGAGATCCAACGAAAATGGGTAGTTAGAGGCCATTTGATTTCTCACTCTCTTTTCTTCTTTCTTTCTTTTCTCTTTTGTGTGTTTTTGAGTTTGCGTTTTTTTTTCACCCTTTCTTATAGACTTAGTCTTTGACAAACCCTAGCCATTGCAGCATCTGAGCATTTTCTGAATCTCCAGCATTCCTTGAGTCCCACAACCTTCTCGCCTTCCAACCATACCCAACTCATTTATCACGACGTGTCTTTTCTGAACGAACGCGTTCAGTAAAGTCTTCGCGCCTTTCCATGAGCCCGTAATTTTTGCTTGTGGAGCCTGCGGCGCCTCTTTGCGTCGACACGTGTCTCGCCCTGTCTGTTGGTCCCTTACACTGAACCGAGACATCATGATCCATGTTAAAATCCCGCTCTTTGTGTTGCTAATCACGGTTCGATAGTTTGTTTTTACAAAACTAAATAATAATAAAAAGCCGGAATTGAAAACAAATTGTGGGTCGGGTTTCACTTTAGTTTGGGTTTCAAAGTGGGTTAAATTCACCATGGTTTGTGTTTCGAAATTGTGGGCTTTGGGCTTCAAAATTTTTTTGGGTTTCAGAATTGTGTGATTAGGGTTTACTGTTTCATTTTTTTTTGTTTGTTTGTTTGTGTTGTAATTTTTATTTTATAATTATTTTGTTTTTGTTTTCTTTTGTGATTTTGTGATATTTTTTTATTTGCTTTAATACCTTTCATTTGTTGTTATGACATTGTTTGTGGCTAATTTTTAAACATTGAGGACAATGCTCATTTCTAGGTTTGGGGGTATTGGAGTTTAGCAAGTAAACTTGGTTTTTCTTAAAATTTTTTAAAAAAAAATATTTAAATTTCTTTCTTGTTTTGAATCTTGTTTAGTCACTTTCCGAACACATTTGATGAGATTGTGATAAATGTTTGCATGACTTAAATGAAAATTGAATTTTATTTATTATTTATTTTGTTTTCCTTGTAAATTTTTATTGTAAAAAAAAATTAATTAATTAATTAATTTGGCATCGTTCTAGCATGACATGTTCGAAACCTTCTTTGCACTTGCCATTTGTTTCATAATTTTCCAATTAAAGGATTTGCATGATCTAAAGAATTGTATCAAGCATAAATTAGACTTATATAACCATATAATGTGAGCTTTTGAGCCTTGTGCTTCATTTCATGAATGTTATACACATACTCTTATTTTCTTGTCATCAAAGTTGTTGTTTGATCTCATTATTCATTGATTTGGTTGATCACTTAAAAGTCATTCATTCTTATGCAATTTGATTTCATGACATTTAAGAAGTGATATTAAGGCCCTCTTTGGATCGTTTGTGCCTTTCAAGCTAACCTTATGCATGCTTAAGCATGATTTTCCATTGTTAACCATTTTGAGCCTACATGTAAACCTTTTCTTTCATTTTACCAATTATATTTCCTCGCCTTAGCCCGAAAAACAAATATTTACCTTTCTAAGGAACTCATGAGCTCTAATTCGGATGTGTTTTTCATGCTAAGTTTGGGAAGGGATATTACATAGAAGAAAAAAAGAAAAAAAAAGAAAATCACACAATTGGTGAAAGAAAAGAAAAGAAAAAAGTTATGATTAAATGGTAGTTGAATGAAATTTTGTTTTTGGGTTTCATTGGTGTTTGGAAAGGAGTTTAAATCATTGTAAATGAAGGTATAAGGAGTTTTGATCGTGTAAAAGAAAAAATCTAATCGTGATGATTCGAAGTCTTGTAAACAATTGTTTTATGCTCTTATATTTTGAGTTTCTTGGACTTTGTTTTATCCATACCCTTCATTTCTTACTCACCTTACACCCTTGGCCCCATTACAACCTATGCTAAAGACCTAAATTGATCTTAAATGTCATGTGGTTGAATTGCATTTATTTTTCTACTTTTAAGTGTTTGGCATCCTTCTTGAGATCATATTAATGCAAGTTCTTCATCTTTCTATTGCGAGTTAAGTCCCTTATGGTTTAACTCTAATCTCATGTTTATAACTGAGTGTTGCATTGTAGCCCTCTTCCGAGTGATTCATTTGTGACAGGACAACTTCGGTGAGATTTGAAGTTGCATTTGTGCTTGGTATGATTTTTGAAATTGTGTGAAAACTAAGATTGGGGAATTTGTTGCATTTGGCTATCACACTAATACACTTTGAACATGTTATGTTTTGAACTTTGCCGCCTTGTAAATAATGTCTAAAATTGAGCTTTTAAACTTTTGAGTCATGTGCATGAGTCATTTCTCTTCATAAAATGTTCGGAAAGATTGTTTTGAGTTTTTATTTATTTATTTTTATTTTTATTTTTGTTTTGTTTTTGTAATTATTTTTGTTTTTGTGTTTCTTTTATTTTTGCTAAGGACTAACAAATCTAATAAGTTTTCTAACCACTTTGTTTTGTAGAGTTAGTAAAACGTTTGTGGGTATCGTTTCTGTTAAACCCTCAGGAGACACAACTCCTCCTACTAGGGATGCCTAGAGGTTTAAAGGCTTGTTGCATTCGCTCAATGCAATCGAGTTACCTACGAAAGTGGTCTAGTTAACTTCTTGTTTTGTTTTTAACTTTGTTTTGTGTTGTTTTGCTCGAGGACTAGCAAAATCTAGGTTTGGGGGTATTTGATCGGTTCATAATTGTATATCATTTTGTACCCTTCTAGCTTATGATTTGGTTATGTTTTTGAGTTAAACTTGTGCTTTTAATCCTTTTTGTGTTTATCTTTCAGTTCATTGAGCTTTAGGTAATAATGATGGCTTTGGATAGTAAATGATGCAATCCATGCATGTTAGGGCCTAATTTGGATGAATGGATGAAGAGCTTAAAGACAAACTCAATTTTGGCTACAGTCCCCTGCCAGCCCAGTTTCGTAGGTCATATTGCAAGCTTTGTTTCAGCAACCTACATAGCTCGGATGAGGCCACATTCTTCATGAAAGTTGTTCCAATGGGTGTGTAATATAACATATCCAAAATTCAGCCCCATTGGATAAATATGGAGTCTGTTACCTAGCAAACACAGAGCCATGCTCAGGATGGATTTTATCAGCGCGCAAAATGAGTTAGCAATTTGTTTTGGCCTTAACTTCCTCCTCCGACCTTGGATTGGCCCAAATGATATATGGCTGGAAAGAAGACATTCTGAACTTCAAGTTTGAGTGCTTAAAGTCTTAATTTGCTTAAGGGAAGCCCAATTCGTAAGCCCTTGAAGTTGCTGGTCATGCTGACCTCAGGATGAGCTATTATTTCTGGTTGGAAGCTTGGTCATGGTGACATGAAGATGAGCTAGGGCTGCTGGTGGGATTTATTAGTGAAGTGCATCAACCATTTCAGATTTTATAATGGAAGTGTTGTATGCATTAGTGAAGTGCATCAACCATTTCAGATTTTATAAAACAAAGTGTTGTATGCATTAGCCATACTTAATTCAGATTTTCAGCTTCCTTAGGCCTATATATAGTGAGGTTTCCCAAGCTTGTAAACACACCCCAAGGGGGGGGGAGCTCTCAAACACTTCTCTAGAGCTCCCTTCCCTTCTCTCCCTCAAATTCTCTTAGTTTTGCTTTCTAGTTCTCAATTCTAGCTTTCTTTAATGTTTTCTTAGTTGTAATTTATTTTTCTTGTAATGTACATTCTTTCTTAAGTATTCAAGTTTAATTAGTTTCCAAGTTTCAATTATGGTTTTTGTTCTTATTCATTATGCTTATAAGTTAATATGCTAGTTTGAATGATTGATCACCATTTAGGCTTGCATGTTAGCTATCTTGGTTTGAATTAAGAGTATACACCATGCTTTAATTCGAATTGAACTATGAATAGGAAGAGTATGTATGGACATTCGACAACAGGGATTAGATACATACTTGGTTGTTTAAATTGTTCTTCTATGCTTAATGGGTTCCTAATGCTTAATTTTAGGTTAGACAACAAATGATCAAATTAGGGAATTAGGAACACAAGGTTATGACCACACACCATGGCTTAATCATACTTTAGCTAGAATCAATCCATTAATCTAATTGAACTTGGGAACTTATCTGCTTGAGTTAGTTATTTCTTCTTTCCTTGTTTTATTTATTTCCTTTATTTTTCATTTCTGTTTTGTGTAGGGAAAATGAATTGGATCATTCAATCACCAATCCTCGTGGGATCGACCTCGCACTTACATACGCTATACTACCGAACGGCTCGTGCACTTGCGAGTATCACAAGTTGAGGATGCAGCTTAATCCATTTTGGTGCAGCTGAAATCTACACAACAAGTTTTTGGCGCCGTTGCCGGGGATCGGTAACATTGTTTGATTCTATTTGGCTTTCCTACTTTATTATTATTATTATTATTTTCTTAACTGGACAATTTCAAGTTTTAAAGTTAATGACGTTAATGGACAAGTTGTGTTTGTAGTCCAACAGAAAAGGACAATTGCCCAACAAGCAAGAGAACTGGGTTTAAGTCCCAGCTTACACAACCCATTGGTGCTTGTTGCTTTGAAGCATGGAATTGGACTTGTGTTGATTTTTCCTTTTCATTTTTAGTTTTTTTTTATATTTCGTAATCCTTTAATTCCGTTTCAAGTTTTTGTGTGTGTTTGTTTTAGCAATGTAAATAGCTCAATAAAAATGGAGAGAGATGGCAACTTCAAAGATAGGAAGTGTGGAGTAGTGGGAGAAGTCGCGACCTCCAAATGCATCACGCTCGACCTAATCGCTTCAAGGGGGAGCATTTCAATCCTTTCTCTTTACTTGTTATTATTTTAAATTTATGTTTCTTTTTTATAAAAATTTAAAAAATAAAATAAATTTAAAATTTAAAAAAAGGATTTTTCATATGAGCCGACTTATGGTAACCCCAGTGAGCACTTCCGTTAATACAGTGTCTAGGAGTTCTTTAGGCGACACCTTCGGTGTCTAAGAAGTTTGGGTTTTAAGCGGGACCATTGTGACCCCTCCAACCTTCCCGGATCCCCTGGCTGTGTTTTCTGAGGCCCTTAACTGGTCATCCGTGAGTTGCTTGTATATTGTGTGTTTTTAAATTAAGTTTTTTTTATTTTCCTTGTTTTCTTTTCTGTTGAGTCTTTGTTTTTGTTTTGTTATGTTATTTTATTTATTTATTTACGTGGTATGGTTAGTTAGTTTATGTCTGAGTGTTAAAACACATTTTTATTTCAAACGCTGCATTAAAAAAAAAAAAATTAAAAAAAAAAAAAAAAAAAAAAAAAAAAAAACTTCTTCTTCTTCATCTTCTTCATCTTCATATTCATCATCATCATGGCTTGCCTCTATTTTCTCGCACTTGTAGAATCTGTAGCAGCTCCACATGGTCCTCATTCTTTCTCTGCAGTGCTTCCACATGCTGATTGGCACAGTAAAGCCGCTTCTGCAAGTCTGCCACCATAGCCTTCAAGGAAGCCACTTCCTCGCTCAGCGCGGCACACTCACGTGTCCTCGCCAGTAATCGCATGCCCAAATTGGTAGCCGAGACCGCATGGAGCACAGATAAAGTGTGGGACTCCTCTACTGCCACCTTGTCCGACCGCTGTGTCACATGCAGATGATCTGCCGGTGTGAGTATACTGCCAATCATGCCAACCAGCAGCACTGCTCTGTTCGGGCTTGCCTCAACAAAGTTCGGTATTGCCTCAGTAAAGTTTGAGGCCGTGCCGTGATGATATGTGGAGTTTGGGAAGACAGGAGTTGGAGGAGCCCTTGTCTGGGCATTCGGTGGTGCAAGTGAGAGCTCAAGGTTGAGATCATCAAGGTGAGTGCATGAGGATGCCATTTTTTTTGTTTCTGGATTTTTTGATGTTTTTCCTTGAGTTGCAGGAAGAAATGCTGGGTATCATCCGCTTGCAGAGGTGTGGTTTAAATAGACATATGCTGATGAGAGAGAGCCAACACCATTTCGGATTTCCCGGGCATGCTCGACCTAATCGCTTCAAGGGGGAGCACCTTTACTTTACTTTTCTTTTTTTTTTCCTCCGTGTTTTCTGGTGTTTAATGTTTTTGCCCGTTACTTTCATTTTCTAGTGCTTTGTGTTTTTGCCTTTCCCTTTCGGCTATCATCTTTGTCTTATTTTAGTTAGGGAAATGTGTTTTCTTTTCCGTTTGTCGTCTTTGTTTTATTTTAGTTGGGAAGTGTGTTTTCTTTTTCTTTTTCTTTTTCTTTCTGCAACCTTACTCTTTTATTTCCGAAACAAAATAACGAAAATACAAAAACAACAAAATAAAATAAAAACAACAATAATGCAGTAGGAAATCATTTCTTCTCGGTGCTTGGTGTCTCGACCATTGGAGCTTTGAGTTTGGCCCTCTGGCTGTCCTCTTCCGGGGCTTCACGCACAGCTTCTTGGGGCTCACCACTTGAGCTCCCAAAGATCGCGATCTTAGCTTGAGCGTAACTACTCTCACGATCTGCTTGCTTGCGTTTACCCGGTCGGTCTAGGTCCTCCAGCTGTTTTCGCATGTCGCGAGAGTACAACTCTACCATTTTTGATAGGTTTTTATTCTCGTCCCGCAATACTTCTAGCTGGTGTCGATTCACCTCCACTATCCTTGACCTCTCCCTTTTCAAGCTTTTTATAGCAGTCTGACACTCCTCAACCATACTTCGCTCCGCCGCCAACTGACCTTTCAGCACCTCTACCTCATGGGACTTCGCAAGTAGGCGATGACCCAAACTTGCGACTGTTGTTGTACTCTGCACGCTCAGTGCCAGGGCATCGCTCACGACCCGGTTGTCATCCCTTGTCCCCAGAACACGTATATCTTAAACCCTCAGGAGACACAACTCCTCCTACTAGGGATGCCTAGAGGTTTAAAGGCTTGTTGCATTCGCTCAATGCAATCGAGTTACCTACGAAAGTGGTCTAGTTAACTTCTTGTTTTGTTTTTAACTTTGTTTTGTGTTGTTTTGCTCGAGGACTAGCAAAATCTAAGTTTGGGGGTATTTGATCGGTTCATAATTGTATATCATTTTGTACCCTTCTAGCTTATGATTTGGTTATGTTTTTGAGTTAAACTTGTGCTTTTAATCCTTTTTGTGTTTATCTTTCAGTTCATTGAGCTTTAGGTAATAATGATGGCTTTGGATAGTAAATGATGCAATCCATGCATGTTAGGGCCTAATTTGGATGAATGGATGAAGAGCTTAAAGACAAACTCAATTTTGGCTACAGTCCCCTGCCAGCCCAGTTTCGTAGGTCATATTGCAAGCTTTGTTTCAGCAACCTACATAGCTCGGATGAGGCCACATTCTTCATGAAAGTTGTTCCAATGGGTGTGTAATATAACATATCCAAACTTCAGCCCCATTGGATAAATATGGAGTCTGTTACCTAGCAAACACAGAGCCATGCTCAGGATGGATTTTATCAGCGCGCAAAATGAGTTAGCAATTTGTTTTGGCCTTAACTTCCTCCTCCGACCTTGGATTGGCCCAAATGATATATGGCTGGAAAGAAGACATTCTGAACTTCAAGTTTGAGTGCTTAAAGTCTTAATTTGCTTAAGGGAAGCCCAATTCGTAAGCCCTTGAAGTTGCTGGTCATGCTGACCTCAGGATGAGCTATTATTTCTGGTTGGAAGCTTGGTCATGGTGACATGAAGATGAGCTAGGGCTGCTGGTGGGATTTATTAGTGAAGTGCATCAACCATTTCAGATTTTATAATGGAAGTGTTGTATGCATTAGTGAAGTGCATCAACCATTTCAGATTTTATAAAACAAAGTGTTGTATGCATTAGCCATACTTAATTCAGATTTTCAGCTTCCTTAGGCCTATATATAGTGAGGTTTCCCAAGCTTGTAAACACACCCCAAGGGGGGGGAGCTCTCAAACACTTCTCTAGAGCTCCCTTCCCTTCTCTCCCTCAAATTCTCTTAGTTTTGCTTTCTAGTTCTCAATTCTAGCTTTCTTTAATGTTTTCTTAGTTGTAATTTATTTTTCTTGTAATGTACATTCTTTCTTAAGTATTCAAGTTTAATTAGTTTCCAAGTTTCAATTATGGTTTTTGTTCTTATTCATTATGCTTATAAGTTAATATGCTAGTTTGAATGATTGATCACCATTTAGGCTTGCATGTTAGCTATCTTGGTTTGAATTAAGAGTATACACCATGCTTTAATTCGAATTGAACTATGAATAGGAAGAGTATGTATGGACATTCGACAACAGGGATTAGATACATACTTGGTTGTTTAAATTGTTCTTCTATGCTTAATGGGTTCCTAATGCTTAATTTTAGGTTAGACAACAAATGATCAAATTAGGGAATTAGGAACACAAGGTTATGACCACACACCATGGCTTAATCATACTTTAGCTAGAATCAATCCATTAATCTAATTGAACTTGGGAACTTATCTGCTTGAGTTAGTTATTTCTTCTTTCCTTGTTTTATTTATTTCCTTTATTTTTCATTTCTGTTTTGTGTAGGGAAAATGAATTGGATCATTCAATCACCAATCCTCGTGGGATCGACCTCGCACTTACATACGCTATACTACCGAACGGTTCGTGCACTTGCGAGTATCACAAGTTGGGGATGCAGCTTAATCCATTTTGGTGCAGCTGAAATCTACACAACAGCAACGCAATGAGTTTTACTCGCGACGCCGTTGCCTTCGAATCGTCGGTTCGTGGGGCCAATTCTGAGGTCGGAGCCCAGATCAGCGGTTTGCCCGATTTGCCGTTGCACGCGCGTCGGTCCAGCTCCTCTCCAATAACTTACGCCATCTGTCCTACATCACCCCGTGGAGCTCGTCTCCAATTAACCGAGCACCGCAAACGAACGAAAGCGAAAAAACAGCAGGACTCGACGCCCACTGCCGAAATTATTGGGGTTGTTCTTAACGTTGTCAGTTTTTTTGTTTTTTTTGTTTTGGTTCAATTATCGTAAGGTAGGCCCCACAGCCGATCGGAACCGGCAGTTCGGCAGGCCTGCGCGCGACACGTGGTAGGGGTGGCGACGACAAGGCTTGACAGGCCATGCCATTTCATGCGGGGGGCGTTGGATAGCCAACCCATGGTCATATGGCATGGCTCAAACGTGGTTTATATACTTTTAGGCGTTATAAGCTAACGGATGCGATCATACCAACTCACATGCACCGGATCCCATCAGAACTCCGAAGTTAAGCGAGTTTGGGCGAGAGTAGTACTAGGATGGGTGACCTCCCGGGAAGTCCTCGTGTTGCATCCCTTCTTTTTTTGCCTTGTTGACGTTTCAATTGTCGTGGGCGTTTGCTTTCCGTCATCTTATTCATCTGGATGTCTTTGTTTTATCACGACCCCTTGGCGCAGCGTGACAATCGGGGCACACTATGATTAAATACTCCTAGAAAGCCTAGGATTAACGAAGGAATTAAAATAGGAAAATAACACAGTTACCAAAAACTTCAAAAACTGGATTTCGGGCTAGTAAACGACGTCGGATGCCCGAAAAAGCCCACGACTCATGGCAACGCAATGAGTTTCACTCGCGACGCCGTTGCCTTCGAATCGACGGTTCGTGGGCCCAATTCTGAGGTCGGAGCCCAGATCAGCGGTTTGCCCGATTTTCCGTTGCACGCGCGTCGGTCCAGCTCCTCTCCAATAACTTACGCCATCTGTCCTACATCACCCCGTGGAGCTCGTCTCCAATTAACCGGGCACCGCAAATGAACGAAAGCGAAAAAACAGCAGGACTCGATGCCCACTGCCGAAATTATTGGGGTTGTTCTTAACGTTGTCAGTTTTTTTGTTTTTTTTGTTTTGGTTCAATTATCGTAAGGTAGGCCCCACAGCCGATCGGAACCGGCAGTTCGGCAGGCCTGCGCGCGACACGTGGTAGGGGTGGCGACGACAAGGCTTGACAGGCCATGCCATTTCATGCGGGGGGCATTGGATATCCAACCCATGGTCATATGGCATGGCTCAAACGTGGCTTATATACTTTTAGGCGTTATAAGCTAACGGATGCGATCATACCAACTCACATGCACCGGATCCCATCAGAACTCCGAAGTTAAGCGAGATTGGGCGAGAGTAGTACTAGAATGGGTGACCTCCCGGGAAGTCCTCGTGTTGCATCCCTTCTTTTTTTGCCTTGTTGACGTTTCAATTGTCGTGGGCGTTTGCTTTCCGTCATCTTATTCATCTGGATGTCTTTGTTTTATCACGACCCCTTGGCGCAGCGTGACAATCGGGGCACACTATGATTAAATACTCCTAGAAAGCCTAGGATTAACGAAGGAATTAAAATAGGAAAATAACACAGTTACCAAAAACTTCAAAAACTGGATTTCGGGCTAGTAAACGACGTCGGATGCCCGAAAAAGCCCACGACTCATGGCATCGCAATGAGTTTTGCTCGCGACGCCGTTGCCTTCGAATCGACGGTTCGTGGGCCCAATTCTGAGGTCGGAGCCCAGATCAGCGGTTTGCCCGATTTGCCGTTGCACGCGCGTCGGTCCAGCTCCTCTCCAATAACTTACGCCATCTGTCCTACATCACCCCGTGGAGCTCGTCTCCAATTAACCGGGAACCGCAAACGAACGAAAGCGAAAAAACAGCAGGACTCGACGCACACTGCCGAAATTATTGGGGTTGTTCTTAACGTTGTCAGCTTTTTTGTTTTTTTTGTTTTGGTTCAATTATCGTAAGGTAGGCCCCACAGCCGATCGGAACCGGCAGTTCGGCAGGCCTGCGCGCGACACGTGGTAGGGGTGGCGACGACAAGGCTTGACAGGCCATGCCATTTCATGCGGGGGGCGTTGGATAGCCAACCCATGGTCATATGGCATGGCTCAAACGTGGCTTATATACTTTTAGGCGTTATAAGCTAACGGATGCGATCATACCAACTCACATGCACCGGATCCCATTAGAACTCCGAAGTTAAGCGAGTGTGGGCGAGAGTAGTACTAGGATGGGTGACCTCCTGGGAAGTCCTCGTGTTGCATCCCTTCTTTTTTTGCCTTGTTGACGTTTCAATTGTCGTGGGCGTTTGCTTTCCGTCATCTTATTCATCTGGATGTCTTTGTTTTATCACGACCCCGTGGCGCAGCGTGACAATCGGGGCACACTATGATTAAATACTCCTAGAAAGCCTAGGATTAACGAAGGAATTAAAATAGGAAAATAACACAGTTACCAAAAACTTCAAAAACTGGATTTCGGGCTAGTAAACGACGTCGGATACCCGAAAAAGCCCACGACTCATGGCGACGCAATGAGTTTTACTCGCGACGCCGTTGCCTTCGAATCGACGGTTCGTGGGCCCAATTCTGAGGTCGGAGCCCAGATCAGCGGTTTGCCCGATTTGCCGTTGCACGCGCGTCGGTCCAGCTCCTCTCCAATAACTTACGCCATCTGTCCTACATCACCCCGTGGAGCTCGTCTCCAATTACCCGGGCACCGCAAACGAACGAAAGCGAAAAAACAACAGGACTCGACGCCCACTGCCGAAATTATTGGGGTTGTTCTTAACGTTGTCAGTTTTTTTGTTTTTTTTTGTTTTGGTTCAATTATCGTAAGGTAGGCCCCACAGCCGATCGGAACCGGCAGTTCAGCAGGCCTGCGCGCGACACATGGTAGGGGTGGCGACGACAAGGCCTGACAGGCCATGCCATTTCATGCGGGGGACGTTGGATAGCCAACCCATGGTCATATGGCATGGCTCAAACGTGGCTTATATACTTTTAGGCGTTATAAGCTAACGGATGCGATCATACCAACTCACATGCACCGGATCCCATCAGAACTCCGAAGTTAAGCGAGTTTGGGCGAGATTAGTACTAGGATGGGTGACCTCCTGGGAAGTCCTCGTGTTGCATCCCTTCTTTTTTTGCCTTGTTGACGTTTCAATTGTCGTGGGCGTTTGCTTTCCGTCATCTTATTCATCTGGATGTCTTTGTTTTATCACGACCCCGTGGCGCAGCGTGACAATCGGGGCACACTATGATTAAATACTCCTAGAAAGCCTAGGATTAACGAAGGAATTAAAATAGGAAAATAACACAGTTACCAAAAACTTCAAAAACTGGATTTCGGGCTAGTAAACGACGTCGGATGCCCGAAAAAGGCCACGACTCATGGCATCGCAATGAGTTTTACTCGCGACGCCGTTGCCTTCGAATCGACGGTTCGTGGGCCCAATTCTGAGGTCGGAGCCCAGATCAGGGGTTTGCCCGATTTGCCGTTGCACGCGCGTCGGTCCAGCTCCTCTCCAATAACTTACGCCATCTGTCCTACATCACCCCGTGGAGCTCGTCTCCAATTAACCGGGCACCGCAAACGAACGAAAGCGAAAAAACAACAGGACTCGACGCCCACTGCCGAAATTATTGGGGTTGTTCTAAACGTTGTCAGTTTTTTTGTTTTTTTTTGTTTTGGTTCAATTATCATAAGGTAGGCCCCACAGCCGATCGGAACCGGCAGTTCGGCAGGCCTGCGCGCGACACATGGTAGGGGGGGCGACGACAAGGCCTGACAGGCCATGCCATTTCATGCGGGGGGCGTTGGATAGCCAACCCATGGTCATATGGCATGGCTCAAACGTGGCTTATATACTTTTAGGCGTTATAAGCTAACGGATGCGATCATACCAACTCACATGCACCGGATCCCATCAGAACTCCGAAGTTAAGCGAGTTTGGGCGAGAGTAGTACTAGGATGGGTGACCTCCTGGGAAGTCCTCGTGTTGCATCCCTTCTTTTTTTGCCTTGTTGACGTTTCAATTGTCGTGGGCGTTTGCTTTCCGTCATCTTATTCATCTGGATGTCTTTGTTTTATCACGACCCCGTGGCGCAGCGTGACAATCGGGGCACACTATGATTAAATACTCCTAGAAAGCCTAGGATTAACGAAGGAATTAAAATAGGAAAATAACACAGTTACCAAAAACTTCAAAAACTGGATTTCGGGCTAGTAAACGACGTCGGATGCCCGAAAAAGCCCACGACTCATGGCAGCGCAATGAGTTTTACTCGCGACGCCGTTGCCTTCGAATCGACGGTTCGTGGGCCCAATTCTGAGGTCGGAGCCCAGATCAGCGGTTTGCCCGATTTGCCGTTGCACGCGCGTCGGTCCAGCTCCTCTCCATTAACTTACGCCATCTGTCCTACATCACCCCGTGGAGCTCGTCTCCAATTAACCGGGCACCGCAAACGAACGAAAGCGAAAAAACAACAGGACTCGACGCCCACTGCCGAAATTATTGGGGTTGTTCTTAACGTTGTCAGTTTTTTTGTTTTTTTTTGTTTTGGTTCAATTATCGTAAGGTAGGCCCCACAGCCGATCGGAACCGGCAGTTCGGCAGGCCTGCATGCGACACATGGTAGGGGTGGTGACGACAAGGCCTGACAGACCATGCCATTTCATGCGACGGCATCCCATTTCATGCGGGGGGCGTTGGATAGCCAACCCATGGTCATATGGCATGGTTCAAACGTGGCTTATATACTTTTAGGCGTTATAAGCTAACGGATGCGATCATACCAACTCACATGCACCGGATCCCATCAGAACTCCGAAGTTAAGCGAGTGTGGGCGAGTGTAGTACTAGGATGGGTGACCTCCTGGGAAGTCCTCGTGTTGCATCCCTTCTTTTTTTGCCTTGTTGACGTTTCAATTGTCGTGGGCGTTTGCTTTCCGTCATCTTATTCATCTGGATGTCTTTGTTTTATCACGACCCCGTGGCGCAGCGTGACAATCGGGGCACACTATGATTAAATACTCCTAGAAAGCCTAGGATTAACGAAGGAATTAAAATAGGAAAATAACACAGTTACCAAAAACTTCAAAAACTGGATTTCGGGCTAGTAAACGACGTCGGATGCCCGAAAAAGCCCACGACTCATGGCAGCGCAATGAGTTTTACTTGCGACGCCGTTGCCTTCGAATCGACGGTTCGTGGGCCCAATTCTGAGGTCGGAGCCCAGATCAGCGGTTTGCCCGATTTGCCGTTGCACGCGCGTCGGTCCAGCTCCTCTCCATTAACTTACGCCATCTGTCCTACATCACCCCGTGGAGCTCGTCTCCAATTAACCGGGAACCGCAAACGAACGAAAGCGAAAAAACAGCAGGACTCGACGCCCACTGCCGAAATTATTGGGGTTGTTCTTAACGTTGTCAGCTTTTTTGTTTTTTTTGTTTTGGTTCAATTATCGTAAGGTAGGCCCTACAGCCGATCGGAACCGGCAGTTCGGCAGGCCTGCGGGCGACACGTGGTAGGGGTGGCGACGACAAGGCTTGACAGGCCATGCCATTTCATACGGGGGGCGTTGGATAGCCAACCCATGGTCATATGGCATGGCTCAGACGTGGCTTATATACTTTTAGGCGTTATAAGCTAACGGATGCGATCATACCAACTCACATGCACCGGATCCCATCAGAACTCCGAAGTTAAGCGAGTTTGGGCGAGAGTAGTACTAGGATGGGTGACCTCCTGGGAAGTCCTCGTGTTGCATCCCTTCTTTTTTTGCCTTGTTGACGTTTCAATTGTCGTGGGCGTTTGCTTTCCGTCATCTTATTCATCTGGATGTCTTTGTTTTATCACGACCCCTCGGCGCAGCGTGACAATCGGGGCACACTATGATTAAATACTCCTAGAAAGCCTAGGATTAACGAAGGAATTAAAATTGGAAAATAACACAGTTACCAAAAACTTCAAAAACTGGATTTCGGGCTAGTAAACGACGTCGGATGCCCGAAAAAGCCCACGACTCATGGCAACGCAATGAGTTTTACTCGCGACGCCGTTGCCTTCGAATCGACGGTTCGTGGGCCCAATTCTGAGTTCGGAGCCCAGATCAGCGGTTTGCCCGATTTGCCGTTGCACGCGCGTCGGTCCAGCTCCTCTCCAATAACTTACGCCATCTGTCCTACATCACCCCGTGGAGCTCGTCTCCAATTAACCGGGAACCGCAAACGAACGAAAGTGAAAAAACAGCAGGACTCGACGCCCACTGCCGAAATTATTGGGGTTGTTCTTAACGTTGTCAGCTTTTTTGTTTTTTTTGTTTTGGTTCAATTATCGTAAGGTAGGCCCCACAGCCGATCGGAACCGGCAGTTCGGCAGGCCTGCGCGCGACACGTGGTAGGGGTGGCGACGACAAGGCTTGACAGGCCATGCCATTTCATGCGGGGGGCGTTGGATAGCCAACCCATGGTCATATGGCATGGCTCAAACGTGGCTTATATACTTTTAGGCGTTATAAGCTAACGGATGCGATCATACCAACTCACATGCACCGGATCCCATCAGAACTCCGAAGTTAAGCGAGTGTGGGCGAGAGTAGTACTAGGATGGGTGACCTCCTGGGAAGTCCTCGTGTTGCATCCCTTCTTTTTTTGCCTTGTTGACGTTTCAATTGTCGTGGGCGTTTGCTTTCCGTCATCTTATTCATCTGGATGTCTTTGTTTTATCACGACCCCTTGGCGCAGCGTGACAATCGGGGCACACTATGATTAAATACTCCTAGAAAGCCTAGGATTAACGAAGGAATTAAAATAGGAAAATAACACAGTTACCAAAAACTTCAAAAACTGGATTTCGGGCTAGTAAACGACGTCGGATACCCGAAAAAGCCCACGACTCATGGCGACGCAATGAGTTTTACTCGCGACGCCGTTGCCTTCGAATCGATGGTTCGGGGGCCCAATTCTGAGGTCGGAGCTCAGATCAGCGGTTTGCCCGATTTGCCGTTGCACGCGTCGGTCCAGCTCCTCTCCAATAACTTACGCCATCTGTCCTACATCACCCCGTGGAGCTCGTCTCCAATTAACCGGGCACCGCAAACGAACGAAAGCGAAAAAACAACAGGACTCGACGCCCACTGCCGAAATTATTGGGGTTGTTCTTAACGTTGTCAGTTTTTTTGTTTTTTTTTGTTTTGGTTCAATTATCGCAAGGTAGGCCCCACAGCCGATCGGAACCGGCAGTTCGGCAGGCCTGCGCGCGACACGTGGTAGGGGTGGCGACGACAAGGCCTGACAGGCCATGCCATTTCATGCGGGGGGCGTTGGATAGCCAACCCATGGTCATATGGCGTGGCTCAAACGTGGCTTATATACTTTTAGGCGTTATAAGCTAACGGATGCGATCATACCAACTCACATGCACCGGATCCCATCAGAACTCCGAAGTTAAGCGAGTTTGGGCGAGAGTAGTACTAGGATGGGTGACCTCCTGGGAAGTCCTCGTGTTGCATCCCTTCTTTTTTTGCCTTGTTGACGTTTCAATTGTCGTGGGCGTTTGCTTTCCGTCATCTTATTCATCTGGATGTCTTTGTTTTATCACGACCCCTCGGCGCAGCGTGACAATCGGGGCACACTATGATTAAATACTCCTAGAAAGCCTAGGATTAACGAAGGAATTAAAATAGGAAAATAACACAGTTACCAAAAACTTCAAAAACTGGATTTCGGGCTAGTAAACGACGTCGGATGCCCGAAAAAGCCCACGACTCATGGCAGCGCAATGAGTTTTACTCGCGACGCCGTTGCCTTCGAATCGACGGTTCGTGGGCCCAATTCTGAGGTCGGAGCCCAGATCAGCGGTTTGCGCGATTTGCCGTTGCACGCGCGTCGGTCCAGCTCCTCTCCAATAACTTACGCCATCTGTCCTACATCACCCCGTGGAGCTCGTCTCCAATTAACCGGGCACCGCAAACGAACGAAAGCGAAAAAACAACAGGACTCGACGCCCACTGCCGAAATTATTGGGGTTGTTCTTAACGTTGTCAGTTTTTTTGTTTTTTTTTGTTTTGGTTCAATTATCGTAAGGTAGGCCCCACAGCCGATCGGAACCGGCAGTTCGGCAGGCCTGCGCGCGACACATGGTAGGGGTGGCGACGACAAGGCCTGACAGGCCATGCCATTTCATGCGGGGGGCGTTGGATAGCCAACTCATGGTCATATGGCATGGCTCAAACGTGGCTTATATACTTTTAGGCGTTATAAGCTAACGGATGCGATCATACCAACTCACATGCACCGGATCCCATCAGAACTCCGAAGTTAAGCGAGTTTGGGCGAGAGTAGTACTAGGATGGGTGACCTCCTGGGAAGTCCTCGTGTTGCATCCCTTCTTTTTTTGCCTTGTTGACGTTTCAATTGTCGTGGGCGTTTGCTTTCCGTCATCTTATTCATCTGGATGTCTTTGTTTTATCACGACCCCGTGGCGCAGCGTGACAATCGGGGCACACTATGATTAAATACTCCTAGAAAGCCTAGGATTAACGAAGGAATTAAAATAGGAAAATAACACAGTTACCAAAAACTTCAAAAACTGGATTTCGGGCTAGTAAACGACGTCGGATGCCCGAAAAAGTCCACGACTCATGGCAACGCTATGAGTTTTACTCGCGACGCCGTTGCCTTCGAATCGACGGTTCGTGGGCCCAATTCTGAGGTCGGAGCCCAGATCAGCGGTTTGCCCGATTTGCCGTTGCACGCGCGTCGGTCCAGCTCCTCTCCAATAACTTACGCCATCTGTCCTACATCACCCCGTGGAGCTCGTCTCCAATTAACCGGGCACCGCAAACGAACGAAAGCAAAAAAACAACAGGACTCGACGCCCACTGCCGAAATTATTGGGGTTGTTCTTAACGTTGTCAGTTTTTTTGTTTTTTTTTGTTTTGGTTCAATTATCGTAAGGTAGGCCCCACAGCCGATCGGAACCGGCAGTTCGGCAGGCCTGCGCGCGACACATGGTAGGGGTGGCGACGACAAGGCCTGACAGGCCATGCCATTTCATGCGACGGCATCCCATTTCATGCGGGGGGCGTTGGATAGCCAACCCATGGTCATATGGCATGGCTCAAATGTGGCTTATATACTTTTAGGCGTTATAAGCTAACGGATGCGATCATACCAACTCACATGCACCGGATCCCATCAGAACTCCGAATAGGCTTGCATGTTAGCTATCTTGGTTTGAATTAAGAGTATACACCATGCTTTAATTCGAATTGAACTATGAATAGGAAGAGTATGTATGGACATTCGACAACAGGGATTAGATACATACTTGGTTGTTTAAATTGTTCTTCTATGCTTAATGGGTTCCTAATGCTTAATTTTAGGTTAGACAACAAATGATCAAATTAGGGAATTAGGAACACAAGGTTATGACCACACACCATGGCTTAATCATACTTTAGCTAGAATCAATCCATTAATCTAATTGAACTTGGGAACTTATCTGCTTGAGTTAGTTATTTCTTCTTTCCTTGTTTTATTTATTTCCTTTATTTTTCATTTCTGTTTTGTGTAGGGAAAATGAATTGGATCATTCAATCACCAATCCTCGTGGGATCGACCTCGCACTTACATACGCTATACTACCGAACGGCTCGTGCACTTGCGAGTATCACAAGTTGAGGATGCAGCTTAATCCATTTTGGTGCAGCTGAAATCTACACAACAAGTTTTTGGCGCCGTTGCCGGGGATCGGTAACATTGTTTGATTCTATTTGGCTTTCCTACTTTATTATTATTATTATTATTTTCTTAACTGGACAATTTCAAGTTTTAAAGTTAATGACGTTAATGGAAAAGTTGTGTTTGTAGTCCAACAGAAAAGGACAATTGCCCAACAAGCAAGAGAACTGGGTTTAAGTCCCAGCTTACACAACCCATTGGTGCTTGTTGCTTTGAAGCATGGAATTGGACTTGTGTTGATTTTTCCTTTTCATTTTTAGTTTTTTTTTATATTTCGTAATCCTTTAATTCCGTTTCAAGTTTTTGTGTGTGTTTGTTTTAGCAATGTAAATAGCTCAATAAAAATGGAGAGAGATGGCAACTTCAAAGATAGGAAGTGTGGAGTAGTGGGAGAAGTCGCGACCTCCAAATGCATCACGCTCGACCTAATCGCTTCAAGGGGGAGCATTTCAATCCTTTCTCTTTACTTGTTATTATTTTAAATTTATGTTTCTTTTTTATAAAAATTTAAAAAATAAAATAAATTTAAAATTTAAAAAAAGGATTTTTCATATGAGCCGACTTATGGTAACCCCAGTGAGCACTTCCGTTAATACAGTGTCTAGGAGTTCTTTAGGCGACACCTTCGGTGTCTAAGAAGTTTGGGTTTTAAGCGGGACCATTGTGACCCCTCCAACCTTCCCGGATCCCCTGGCTGTGTTTTCTGAGGCCCTTAACTGGTCATCCGTGAGTTGCTTGTATATTGTGTGTTTTTAAATTAAGTTTTTTTTATTTTCCTTGTTTTCTTTTCTGTTGAGTCTTTGTTTTTGTTTTGTTATGTTATTTTATTTATTTATTTACGTGGTATGGTTAGTTAGTTTATTTCTGAGTGTTAAAACACAATTTTATTTCAAACGCTGCATTAAAAAAAAAAAATTTAAAAAAAAAAAAAAAAAAAAAAAAAAAAAAACTTCTTCTTCTTCTTCTTCTTCATCTTCATCTTCATCATCATCATGGCTTGCCTCTATTTTCTCGCACTTGTAGAATCTGTAGCAGCTCCACATGGTCCTCATTCTTTCTCTGCAGTGCTTCCACATGCTGATTGGCACAGTAAAGCCGCTTCTGCAAGTCTGCCACCATAGCCTTCAAGGAAGCCACTTCCTCGCTCAGCGCGGCACACTCACGTGTCCTCGCCAGTAATCGCATGCCCAAATTGGTAGCCGAGACCGCATGGAGCACAGATAAAGTGTGGGACTCCTCTACTGCCACCTTGTCCGACCGCTGTGTCACATGCAGATGATCTGCCGGTGTGAGTATACTGCCAATCATGCCACCCAGCAGCACTGCTCTGTTCGGCCTTGCCTCAACAAAGTTCGGTATTGCCTCAGTAAAGTTTGAGGCCGTGCCGTGATGATATGTGGAGTTTGGGAAGACAGGAGTTGGAGGAGCCCTTGTCTGGGCATTCGGTGGTGCAAGTGAGAGCTCAAGGTTGAGATCATCAAGGTGAGTGCATGAGGATGCCATTTTTTTTGTTTCTGGATTTTTTGATGTTTTTCCTTGAGTTGCAGGAAGAAATGCTGGGTATCATCCGCTTGCAGAGGTGTGGTTTAAATAGACATATGCTGATGAGAGAGAGCCAACACCATTTCGGATTTCCCGGGCATGCTCGACCTAATCGCTTCAAGGGGGAGCACCTTTACTTTACTTTTCTTTTTTTTTTCCTCCGTGTTTTCTGGTGTTTAATGTTTTTGCCCGTTACTTTCATTTTCTAGTGCTTTGTGTTTTTGCCTTTCCCTTTCGGCTATCATCTTTGTCTTATTTTAGTTAGGGAAATGTGTTTTCTTTTCCGTTTGTCGTCTTTGTTTTATTTTAGTTGGGAAGTGTGTTTTCTTTTTCTTTTTCTTTTTCTTTCTGCAACCTTACTCTTTTATTTCCGAAACAAAATAACGAAAATACAAAAACAACAAAATAAAATAAAAACAACAATAATGCAGTAGGAAATCATTTCTTCTCGGTGCTTGGTGTCTCGACCATTGGAGCTTTGAGTTTGGCCCTCTGGCTGTCCTCTTCCGGGGCTTCACGCACAGCTTCTTGGGGCTCACCACTTGAGCTCCCAAAGATCGCAATCTTAGCTTGAGCGTAACTACTCTCACGATCTGCTTGCTTGCGTTTACCCGGTCGGTCTAGGTCCTCCAGCTGTTTTCGCATGTCGCGAGAGTACAACTCTACCATTTTTGATAGGTTTTTATTCTCGTCCCGCAATACTTCTAGCTGGTGTCGATTCACCTCCACTATCCTTGACCTCTCCCTTTTCAAGCTTTTTATAGCAGTCTGACACTCCTCAACCATACTTCGCTCCGCCGCCAACTGACCTTTCAGCACCTCTACCTCATGGGACTTCGCAAGTAGGCGATGACCCAAACTTGCGACTGTTGTTGTACTCTGCACGCTCAGTGCCAGGGCATCGCTCACGACCCGGTTGTCATCCCTTGTCCCCAGAACACGTATATCTTTAGGAGTCACTAAATTTCTAGCCACTCCAATGGCAACATCGTTGTCCAGGAGTATTGAGTCAGTTACTGTCACAGGCCCCCGTGCGGAAGCAAAGTAGGGCATCCATACTGGTGCCGCTGCTTGGCCTCGTGTCTGAGTCGGTGGAGCTAGGTTGAGATCCAACGAAAATGGGTAGTTAGAGGCCATTTGATTTCTCACTCTCTTTTCTTCTTTCTTTCTTTTCTCTTTTGTGTGTTTTTGAGTTTGCGTTTTTTTTTTCACCCTTTCTTATAGACTTAGTCTTTGACAAACCCTAGCCATTGTAGCATCTGAGCATTTTCTGAATCTCCAGCATTCCTTGAGTCCCACAACCTTCTCGCCTTCCAACCATACCCAACTCATTTATCACGACGTGTCTTTTCTGAACGAACGCGTTCAGTAAAGTCTTCGCGCCTTTCCATGAGCCCGTAATTTTTGCTTGTGGAGCCTGCGGCGCCTCTTTGCGTCGACACGTGTCTCGCCCTGTCTGTTGGTCCCTTACACTGAACCGAGACATCATGATCCATGTTAAAATCCCGCTCTTTGTGTTGCTAATCACGGTTCGATAGTTTGTTTTTACAAACTAAATAATAATAAAAAGCCGGAATTGAAAACAAATTGTGGGTCGGGTTTCACTTTAGTTTGGGTTTCAAAGTGGGTTAAATTCACCATGGTTTGTGTTTCGAAATTGTGGGCTTTGGGCTTCAAAATTTTTTTGGGTTTCAGAATTGTGTGATTAGGGTTTACTGTTTCATTTTTTTTTGTTTGTTTGTTTGTGTTGTAATTTTTATTTTATAATTATTTTGTTTTTGTTTTCTTTTGTGATTTTGTGATATTTTTTTATTTGCTTTAATACCTTTCATTTGTTGTTATGACATTGTTTGTGGCTAATTTTTAAACATTGAGGACAATGCTCATTTCTAGGTTTGGGGGTATTGGAGTTTAGCAAGTAAACTTGGTTTTTCTTAAAATTTAAAAAAAAAAAAAATTTAAATTTCTTTCTTGTTTTGAATCTTGTTTAGTCACTTTCCGAACACATTTGATGAGATTGTGATAAATGTTTGCATGACTTAAATGAAAATTGAATTTTATTTATTATTTATTTTGTTTTCCTTGTAAATTTTTATTGTAAAAAAAAATTAATTAATTAATTAATTTGGCATCGTTCTAGCATGACATGTTCGAAACCTTCTTTGCACTTGCCATTTGTTTCATAATTTTCCAATTAAAGGATTTGCATGATCTAAAGAATTGTATCAAGCATAAATTAGACTTATATAACCATATAATGTGAGCTTTTGAGCCTTGTGCTTCATTTCATGAATGTTATACACATACTCTTATTTTCTTGTCATCAAAGTTGTTGTTTGATCTCATTATTCATTGATTTGGTTGATCACTTAAAAGTCATTCATTCTTATGCAATTTGATTTCATGACATTTAAGAAGTGATATTAAGGCCCTCTTTGGATCGTTTGTGCCTTTCAAGCTAACCTTATGCATGCTTAAGCATGATTTTCCATTGTTAACCATTTTGAGCCTACATGTAAACCTTTTCTTTCATTTTACCAATTATATTTCCTCGCCTTAGCCCGAAAAACAAATATTTACCTTTCTAAGGAACTCATGAGCTCTAATTCGGATGTGTTTTTCATGCTAAGTTTGGGAAGGGATATTACATAGAAGAAAAAAAGAAAAAAAAAGAAAATCACACAATTGGTGAAAGAAAAGAAAAGAAAAAAGTTATGATTAAATGGTAGTTGAATGAAATTTTGTTTTTGGGTTTCATTGGTGTTTGGAAAGGAGTTTAAATCATTGTAAATGAAGGTATAAGGAGTTTTGATCGTGTAAAAGAAAAAATCTAATCGTGATGATTCGAAGTCTTGTAAACAATTGTTTTATGCTCTTATATTTTGAGTTTCTTGGACTTTGTTTTATCCATACCCTTCATTTCTTACTCACCTTACACCCTTGGCCCCATTACAACCTATGCTAAAGACCTAAATTGATCTTAAATGTCATGTGGTTGAATTGCATTTATTTTTCTACTTTTAAGTGTTTGGCATCCTTCTTGAGATCATATTAATGCAAGTTCTTCATCTTTCTATTGCGAGTTAAGTCCCTTATGGTTTAACTCTAATCTCATGTTTATAACTGAGTGTTGCATTGTAGCCCTCTTCCGAGTGATTCATTTGTGACAGGACAACTTCGGTGAGATTTGAAGTTGCATTTGTGCTTGGTATGATTTTTGAAATTGTGTGAAAACTAAGATTGGGGAATTTGTTGCATTTGGCTATCACACTAATACACTTTGAACATGTTATGTTTTGAACTTTGCCGCCTTGTAAATAATGTCTAAAATTGAGCTTTTAAACTTTTGAGTCATGTGCATGAGTCATTTCTCTTCATAAAATGTTCGGAAAGATTGTTTTGAGTTTTTATTTATTTATTTTTATTTTTATTTTTGTTTTGTTTTTGTAATTATTTTTGTTTTTGTGTTTCTTTTATTTTTGCTTAAGGACTAACAAATCTAATAAGTTTTCTAACCACTTTGTTTTGTAGAGTTAGTAAAACGTTTGTGGGTATCGTTTCTGTTAAACCCTCAGGAGACACAACTCCTCCTACTAGGGATGCCTAGAGGTTTAAAGGCTTGTTGCATTCGCTCAATGCAATCGAGTTACCTACGAAAGTGGTCTAGTTAACTTCTTGTTTTGTTTTTAACTTTATTTTGTGTTGTTTTGCTCGAGGACTAGCAAAATCTAGGTTTGGGGGTATTTGATCGGTTCATAATTGTATATCATTTTGTACCCTTCTAGCTTATGATTTGGTTATGTTTTTGAGTTAAACTTGTGCTTTTAATCCTTTTTGTGTTTATCTTTCAGTTCATTGAGCTTTAGGTAATAATGATGGCTTTGGATAGTAAATGATGCAATCCATGCATGTTAGGGCCTAATTTGGATGAATGGATGAAGAGCTTAAAGACAAACTCAATTTTGGCTACAGTCCCCTGCCAGCCCAGTTTCGTAGGTCATATTGCAAGCTTTGTTTCAGCAACCTACATAGCTCGGATGAGGCCACATTCTTCATGAAAGTTGTTCCAATGGGTGGGTAATATAACATATCCAAAATTCAGCCCTATTGGATAAATATGGAGTCTGTTACCTAGCAAACACAGAGCCATGCTCAGGATGGATTTTATCAGCGCGCAAAATGAGTTAGCAATTTGTTTTGGCCTTAACTTCCTCCTCCGACCTTGGATTGGCCCAAATGATATATGGCTGGAAAGAAGACATTCTGAACTTCAAGTTTGAGGGCTTAAAGTCTTAATTTGCTTAAGGGAAGCCCAATTCGTAAGCCCTTGAAGTTGCTGGTCATGCTGACCTCAGGATGAGCTATTATTTCTGGTTGGAAGCTTGGTCATGGTGACATGAAGATGAGCTAGGGCTGCTGGTGGGATTTATTAGTGAAGTGCATCAACCATTTCAGATTTTATAATGGAAGTGTTGTATGCATTAGTGAAGTGCATCAACCATTTCAGATTTTATAAAACAAAGTGTTGTATGCATTAGCCATACTTAATTCAGATTTTCAGCTTCCTTAGGCCTATATATAGTGAGGTTTCCCAAGCTTGTAAACACACCCCAAGGGAGGGGAGCTCTCAAACACTTCTCTAGAGCTCCCTTCCCTTCTCTCCCTCAAATTCTCTTAGTTTTGCTTTCTAGTTCTCAATTCTAGCTTTCTTTAATGTTTTCTTAGTTGTAATTTATTTTTCTTGTAATGTACATTCTTTCTTAAGTATTCAAGTTTAATTAGTTTCCAAGTTTCAATTATGGTTTTTGTTCTTATTCATTATGCTTATAAGTTAATATGCTAGTTTGAATGATTGATCACCATTTAGGCTTGCATGTTAGCTATCTTGGTTTGAATTAAGAGTATACACCATGCTTTAATTCGAATTGAACTATGAATAGGAAGAGTATGTATGGACATTCGACAACAGGGATTAGATACATACTTGGTTGTTTAAATTGTTCTTCTATGCTTAATGGGTTCCTAATGCTTAATTTTAGGTTAGACAACAAATGATCAAATTAGGGAATTAGGAACACAAGGTTATGACCACACACCATGGCTTAATCATACTTTAGCTAGAATCAATCCATTAATCTAATTGAACTTGGGAACTTATCTGCTTGAGTTAGTTATTTCTTCTTTCCTTGTTTTATTTATTTCCTTTATTTTTCATTTCTGTTTTGTGTAGGGAAAATGAATTGAATCATTCAATCACCAATCCTCGTGGGATCGACCTCGCACTTACATACGCTATACTACCGAACGGCTCGTGCACTTGCGAGTATCACAAGTTGAGGATGCAGCTTAATCCATTTTGGTGCAGCTGAAATCTACACAACAGCAACGCAATGAGTTTTACTCGCGACGCCGTTGCCTTCGAATCGACGGTTCGTGGGCCCAATTCTGAGGTCGGAGCCCAGATCAGCGGTTTGCCCGATTTGCCGTTGCACGCGCGTCGGTCCAGCTCCTCTCCAATAACTTACGCCATCTGTCCTACATCACCCCGTGGAGCTCGTCTCCAATTAACCGGGCACCGCAAACGAACGAAAGCGAAAAAACAACAGGACTCGACGCCCACTGCCGAAATTATTGGGGTTGTTCTTAACGTTGTCAGTTTTTTTGTTTTTTTTTGTTTTGGTTCAATTATCGTAAGGTAGGCCCCACAGCCGATCGGAACCGGCAGTTCGGCAGGCCTGCGCGCGACACATGGTAGGGGGGGCGACGACAAGGCCTGACAGGCCATGCCATTTCATGCGGGGGGCGTTGGATAGCCAACCCATGGTCATATGGCATGGCTCAAACGTGGCTTATATACTTTTAGGCGTTATAAGCTAACGGATGCGATCATACCAACTCACATGCACCGGATCCCATCAGAACTCCGAAGCTAAGCGAGTTTGGGCGAGAGTAGTACTAGGATGGGTGACCTCCTGGGAAGTCCTCGTGTTGCATCCCTTCTTTTTTTGCCTTGTTGACGTTTCAATTGTCGTGGGCGTTTGCTTTCCGTCATTTTATTCATCTGGATGTCTTTGTTTTATCACGACCCCGTGGCGCAGCGTGACAATCGGGGCACACAATGATTAAATACTCCTAGAAAGCCTAGGATTAACGAAGGAATTAAAATAGGAAAATAACACAGTTACCAAAAACTTCAAAAACTGGATTTCGGGCTAGTAAACGACGTCGGATGCCCGAAAAAGCCCACGACTCATGGCAGCGCAATGAGTTTTACTCGCGACGCCGTTGCCTTCGAATCGACGGTTCGTGGGCCCAATTCTGAGGTCGGAGCCCAGATCAGCGGTTTGCCCGATTTGCCGTTGCACGCGCGTCGGTCCAGCTCCTCTCCATTAACTTACGCCATCTGTCCTACATCACCCCGTGGAGCTCGTCTCCAATTAACCGGGCACCGCAAACGAACGAAAGCGAAAAAACAACAGGACTCGACGCCCACTGCCGAAATTATTGGGGTTGTTCTTAACGTTGTCAGTTTTTTTGTTTTTTTTTGTTTTGGTTCAATTATCGTAAGGTAGGCCCCACAGCCGATCGGAACCGGCAGTTCGACAGGCCTGCATGCGACACATGGTAGGGGTGGTGACGACAAGGCCTGGCAGACCATGCCATTTCATGCGACGGCATCCCATTTCATGCGGGGGGCGTTGGATAGCCAACCCATGGTCATATGGCATGGCTCAAACGTGGCTTATATACTTTTAGGCGTTATAAGCTAACGGATGCGATCATACCAACTCACATGCACCGGATCCCATCAGAACTCCGAAGTTAAGCGAGTTTGGGCGAGAGTAGTACTAGGATGGGTGACCTCCTGGGAAGTCCTCGTGTTGCATCCCTTCTTTTTTTGCCTTGTTGACGTTTCAATTGTCGTGGGCGTTTGCTTTCCGTCATCTTATTCATCTGGATGTCTTTGTTTTATCACGACCCCGTGGCGCAGCGTGACAATCGGGGCACACTATGATTAAATACTCCTAGAAAGCCTAGGATTAACGAAGGAATTAAAATAGGAAAATAACACAGTTACCAAAAACTTCAAAAACTGGATTTCGGGCTAGTAAACGACGTCGGATGCCCGAAAAAGCCCACGACTCATGGCAGCGCAATGAGTTTTACTCGCGACGCCGTTGCCTTCGAATCGACGGTTCGTGGGCCCAATTCTGAGGTCGGAGCCCAGATAAGGGGTTTGCCCGATTTGCTGTTGCACGCGCGTCGGTCCAGCTCCTCTCCATTAACTTACGCCATCTGTCCTACATCACCCCGTGGAGCTCGTCTCCAATTAACCGGGCACCGCAAACGAACGAAAGCGAAAAAACAACAGGACTCGACGCCCACTGCCGAAATTATTGGGGTTGTTCTTAACGTTGTCAGTTTTTTTGTTTTTTTTTGTTTTGGTTCAATTATCGTAAGGTAGGCCCCACAGCCGATCGGAACCGGCAGTTCGGCAGGCCTGCATGCGACACATGGTAGGGGTGGCGACGACAAGGCCTGACAGGCCATGCCATTTCATGCGACGGCATCCCATTTCATGCGGGGGGCGTTGGATAGCCAACCCATGGTCATATGGCATGGCTCAAACGTGGCTTATATACTTTTAGGCGTTATAAGCTAACGGATGCGATCATATCAACTCACATGCACCGGATCCCATCAGAACTCCGAAGTTAAGCGAGTTTGGGCGAGAGTAGTACTAGGATGGGTGACCTCCTGGGAAGTCCTCGTGTTGCATCCCTTCTGTTTTTGCCTTGTTGACGTTTCAATTGTCGTGGGCGTTTGCTTTCCGTCATCTTATTCATCTGGATGTCTTTGTTTTATCACGACCCCGTGGCGCAGCGTGACAATCGGGGCACACAATGATTAAATACTCCTAGAAAGCCTAGGATTAACGAAGGAATTAAAATAGGAAAATAACACAGTTACCAAAAACTTCAAAAACTGGATTTCGGGCTAGTAAACGACGTCGGATGCCCGAAAAAGCCCACGACTCATGGCAGCGTAATGAGTTTTACTCGCGACGCCGTTGCCTTCGAATCGACGGTTCGTGGGCCCAATTCTGAGGTCGGAGCCCAGATCAGCGGTTTGCCCGATTTGCCGTTGCACGCGCGTCGGTCCAGCTCCTCTCCAATAACTTACGCCATCTGTCCTACATCACCCCGTGGAGCTCGTCTCCAATTAACCGGGCACCGCAAACGAACGAAAGCGAAAAAACAACAGGACTCGACGCCCACTGCCGAAATTATTGGGGTTGTTCTTAACGTTGTCAGTTTTTTTGTTTTTTTTTGTTTTGGTTCAATTATCGTAAGGTAGGCCCCACAGCCGATCGGAACCGGCAGTTCGGCAGGCCTGCGCGCGACACATGGTAGGGGGGGCTACGACAAGGCCTGACAGGCCATGCCATTTCATGCGGGGGGCGTTGGATAGCCAACCCATGGTCATATGGCATGGCTCAAACGTGGCTTATATACTTTTAGGCGTTATAAGCTAACGGATGCGATCATACCAACTCACATGCACCGGATCCCATCAGAACTCCGAAGCTAAGCGAGTTTGGGCGAGAGTAGTACTGGGATGGGTGACCTCCTGGGAAGTCCTCGTGTTGCATCCCTTCTTTTTTTGCCTTGTTGACGTTTCAATTGTCGTGGGCGTTTGCTTTCCGTCATTTTATTCATCTGGATGTCTTTGTTTTATCACGACCCCGTGGCGCAGCGTGACAATCGGGGCACACAATGATTAAATACTCCTAGAAAGCCTAGGATTAACGAAGGAATTAAAATAGGAAAATAACACAGTTACCAAAAACTTCAAAAACTGGATTTCGGGCTAGTAAACGACGTCGGATGCCCGAAAAAGCCCACGACTCATGGCAGCGCAATGAGTTTTACTCGCGACGCCGTTGCCTTCGAATCGACGGTTCGTGGGCCCAATTCTGAGGTCGGAGCCCAGATCAGCGGTTTGCCCGATTTGCCGTTGCACGCGCGTCGGTCCAGCTCCTCTCCAATAACTTACGCCATCTGTCCTACATCACCCCGTGGAGCTCGTCTCCAATTAACCGGGCACCGCAAACGAACGAAAGCGAAAAAACAACAGGACTCGACGCCCACTGCCGAAATTATTGGGGTTGTTCTTAACGTTGTCAGTTTTTTTGTTTTTTTTTGTTTTGGTTCAATTATCGTAAGGTAGGCCCCACAGCCGATCGGAACCGGCAGTTTGGCAGGCCTGCGCGCGACACATGGTAGGGGGGGCGACGACAAGGCCTGACAGGCCATGCCATTTCATGCGGGGGGCGTTGGATAGCCAACCCATGGTCATATGGCATGGCTCAAACGTGGCTTATATACTTTTAGGCGTTATAAGCTAACGGATGCGATCATACCAACTCACATGCACCGGATCCCATCAGAACTCCGAAGTTAAGCGAGTTTGGGCGAGAGTAGTACTAGGATGGGTGACCTCCTGGGAAGTCCTCGTGTTGCATCCCTTCTTTTTTTGCCTTGTTGACGTTTCAATTGTCGTGGGCGTTTGCTTTCCGTCATCTTATTCATCTGGATGTCTTTGTTTTATCACGACCCCGTGGCGCAGCGTGACAATCGGGGCACACTATGATTAAATACTCCTAGAAAGCCTACGATTAACGAAGGAATTAAAATAGGAAAATAACACAGTTACCAAAAACTTCAAAAACTGGATTTCGGGCTAGTAAACGACGTCGGATGCCCGAAAAAGCCAACGACCCATGGCAACGCAATGAGTTTTACTCGCAACGCCGTTGCCTTCGAATCGACGATTCGTGGGCCCAATTCTGAGGTCGGAGCCCAGATCAGCGGTTTGCCCGATTTGCCGTTGCACGCGCGTCGGTCCAGCTCCTCTCCAATAACTTACGCCATCTATCCTACATCACCCCGTGGAGCTCGTCTCCAATTAACCGGGCACCGCAAATGAACGAAAGCGAAAAAACAACAGGATTCGACGCCCACTGCCGAAATTATTGGGGTTGTTCTTAACGTTGTCAGTTTTTTTGTTTTTTTTTGTTTTGGTTCAATTATCGTAAGGTAGGCCCCACAGCCGATCGGAACCGGCAGTTCGGCAGGCCTGCATGCGACACATGGTAGGGGTGGCGACGACAAGGCCTGACAGGCCATGCCATTTCATGCGACGGCATCCCATTTCATGCGGGGGGGCGTTGGATAGCCAACCCATGGTCATATGGCATGGCTCAAACGTGGCTTATATACTTTTAGGCGTTATAAGCTAACGGATGCGATCATACCAACTCACATGCACCGGATCCCATCAGAACTCCGAAGTTAAGCGAGTTTGGGCGAGAGTAGTACTAGGATGGGTGACCTCCTCGGAAGTCCTCGTGTTGCATCCCTTCTTTTTTTGCCTTGTTGACGTTTCAATTGTCGTGGGCGTTTGCTTTCCGTTATCTTATTCATCTGGATGTCTTTGTTTTATCACGACCCCGTGGCGCAGCGTGACAATCGGGGCACACAATGATTAAATACTCCTAGAAAGCCTAGGATTAACGAAGGAATTAAAATAGGAAAATAACACAGTTACCAAAAACTTCAAAAACTGGATTTCGGGCTAGTAAACGACGTCGGATGCCCGAAAAAGTCCACGACTCATGGCAAGGCAATGAGTTTTACTCGCGACGCCGTTGCCTTCGAATCGACGGTTCGTGGGCCCAATTCTGAGGTCGGAGCCCAGATCAGCGGTTTGCCCGATTTGCCGTTGCACGCGCGTCGGTCCAGCTCCTCTCCAATAACTTACGCCATCTGTCCTACATCACCCCGTGGAGCTCGTCTCCAATTAACCGGGCACCGCAAATGAACGAAAGCGAAAAAACAACAGGACTCGACGCCCACTGCCGAAATTATTGGGGTTGTTCTTAACGTTGTCAGTTTTTTTGTTTTTTTTTGTTTTGGTTCAATTATCGTAAGGTAGGCCCCACAGCCGATCGGAACCGGCAGTTCGGCAGGCCTGCATGCGACACATGGTAGGGGTGGCGACGACAAGGCCTGACAGGCCATGCCATTTCATGCGACGGCATCCCATTTCATGCGGGGGGGCGTTGGATAGCCAACCCATGGTCATATGGCATGGCTCAAACGTGGCTTATATACTTTTAGGCGTTATAAGCTAACGGATGCGATCATACCAACTCACATGCACCGGATCCCATCAGAACTCCGAAGCTAAGCGAGTTTGGGCGAGAGTAGTACTAGGATGGGTGACCTCCTGGGAAGTCCTCGTGTTGCATCCCTTCTTTTTTTGCCTTGTTGACGTTTCAATTGTCGTGGGCGTTTGCTTTCCGTCATTTTATTCATCTGGATGTCTTTGTTTTATCACGACCCCGTGGCGCAGCGTGACAATCGGGGCACACAATGATTAAATACTCCTAGAAAGCCTAGGATTAACGAAGGAATTAAAATAGGAAAATAACACAGTTACCAAAAACTTCAAAAACTGGATTTCGGGCTAGTAAACGACGTCGGATGCCCGAAAAAGCCCACGACTCATGGCAGCGCAATGAGTTTTACTCGCGACGCCGTTGCCTTCGAATCGACGGTTCGTGGGCCCAATTCTGAGGTCGGAGCCCATATCAGCGGTTTGCCCGATTTGCCGTTGCACGCGCGTCGGTCCAGCTCCTCTCCAATAACTTACGCCATCTGTCCTACATCACCCCGTGGAGCTCGTCTCCAATTAACCGGGCACCGCAAACGAACGAAAGCGAAAAAACAACAGGACTCGACGCCCACTGCCGAAATTATTGGGGTTGTTCTTAACGTTGTCAGTTTTTTTGTTTTTTTTTGTTTTGGTTCAATTATCGTAAGGTAGGCCCCACAGCCGATCGGAACCGGCAGTTCGGCAGGCCTGCGCGCGACACATGGTAGGGGGGGCGACGACAAGGCCTGACAGGCCATGCCATTTCATGCGGGGGGCGTTCGATAGCCAACCCATGGTCATATGGCATGGCTCAAACGTGGCTTATATACTTTTAGGCGTTATAAGCTAACGGATGCGATCATACCAACTCACATGCACCGGATCCCATCAGAACTCCGAAGCTAAGCGAGTTTGGGCGAGAGTAGTACTAGGATGGGTGACCTCCTGGGAAGTCCTCGTGTTGCATCCCTTCTTTTTTTGCCTTGTTGACGTTTCAATTGTCGTGGGCGTTTGCTTTCCGTCATTTTATTCATCTGGATGTCTTTGTTTTATCACGACCCCGTGGCGCAGCGTGACAATCGGGGCACACAATGATTAAATACTCCTAGAAAGCCTAGGATTAACGAAGGAATTAAAATAGGAAAATAACACAGTTACCAAAAACTTCAAAAACTGGATTTCGGGCTAGTAAACGACGTCGGATGCCCGAAAAAGCCCACGACTCATGGCAGCGCAATGAGTTTTACTCGCGACGCCGTTGCCTTCGAATCGACGGTTCGTGGGCCCAATTCTGAGGTCGGAGCCCAGATCAGCGGTTTGCCCGATTTGCCGTTGCACGCGCGTCGGTCCAGCTCCTCTCCAATAACTTACGCCATCTGTCCTACATCACCCCGTGGAGCTCGTCTCCAATTAACCGGGCACCGCAAACGAACGAAAGCGAAAAAACAACAGGACTCGACGCCCACTGCCGAAATTATTGGGGTTGTTCTTAACGTTGTCAGTTTTTTTGTTTTTTTTTGTTTTGGTTCAATTATCGTAAGGTAGGCCCCACAGCCGATCGGAACCGGCAGTTCGGCAGGCCTGCGCGCGACACATGGTAGGGGGGGCGACGACAAGGCCTGACAGGCCATGCCATTTCATGCGGGGGGCGTTGGATAGCCAACCCATGGTCATATGGCATGGCTCAAACGTGGCTTATATACTTTTAGGCGTTATAAGCTAACGGATGCGATCATACCAACTCACATGCACCGGATCCCATCAGAACTCCGAAGCTAAGCGAGTTTGGGCGAGAGTAGTACTAGGATGGGTGACCTCCTGGGAAGTCCTCGTGTTGCATCCCTTCTTTTTTTGCCTTGTTGACGTTTCAATTGTCGTGGGCGTTTGCTTTCCGTCATTTTATTCATCTGGATGTCTTTGTTTTATCACGACCCCGTGGCGCAGCGTGACAATCGGGGCACACAATGATTAAATACTCCTAGAAAGCCTAGGATTAACGAAGGAATTAAAATAGGAAAATAACACAGTTACCAAAAACTTCAAAAACTGGATTTCGGGCTAGTAAACGACGTCGGATGCCCGAAAAAGCCCACGACTCATGGCAGCGCAATGAGTTTTACTCGCGACGCCGTTGCCTTCGAATCGACGGTTCGTGGGCCCAATTCTGAGGTCGGAGCCCAGATCAGCGGTTTGCCCGATTTGCCGTTGCACGCGCGTCGGTCCAGCTCCTCTCCAATAACTTACGCCATCTGTCCTACATCACCCCGTGGAGCTCGTCTCCAATTAACCGGGCACCGCAAACGAACGAAAGCGAAAAAACAACAGGACTCGACGCCCACTGCCGAAATTATTGGGGTTGTTCTTAACGTTGTCAGTTTTTTTGTTTTTTTTTGTTTTGGTTCAATTATCGTAAGGTAGGCCCCACAGCCGATCGGAACCGGCAGTTCGGCAGGCCTGCGCGCGACACATGGTAGGGGGGGCGACGACAAGGCCTGACAGGCCATGCCATTTCATGCGGGGGGCGTTCGATAGCCAACCCATGGTCATATGGCATGGCTCAAACGTGGCTTATATACTTTTAGGCGTTATAAGCTAACGGATGCGATCATACCAACTCACATGCACCGGATCCCATCAGAACTCCGAAGTTAAGCGAGTTTGGGCGAGAGTAGTACTAGGATGGGTGACCTCCTGGGAAGTCCTCGTGTTGCATCCCTTCTTTTTTTGCCTTGTTGACGTTTCAATTGTCGTGGGCGTTTGCTTTCCGTCATCTTATTCATCTGGATGTCTTTGTTTTATCACGACCCCGTGGCGCAGCGTGACAATCGGGGCACACTATGATTAAATACTCCTAGAAAGCCTAGGATTAACGAAGGAATTAAAATAGGAAAATAACACAGTTACCAAAAACTTCAAAAACTGGATTTCGGGCTAGTAAACGACGTCGGATGCCCGAAAAAGCCCCGACTCATGGCGACGCAATGAGTTTTACTCGCGACGCCGTTGCCTTCGAATCGACGGTTCGTGGGCCCAATTCTGAGGTCGGAGCCCAGATCAGCGGTTTGCCCGATTTTCCGTTGCACGCGCGTCGGTCCAGCTCCTCTCCAATAACTTACGCCATCTGTCCTACATCACCCCGTGGAGCTCGTCTCCAATTAACCGGGCACCGCAAATGAACGAAAGAGAAAAAACAACAGGACTCGACGCCCACTGCCGAAATTATTGGGGTTGTTCTTAACGTTGTCAGTTTTTTTGTTTTTTTTTGTTTTGGTTCAATTATCGTAAGGTAGGCCCCACAGCCGATCGGAACCGGCAGTTCGGCAGGCCTGCATGCGACACATGGTAGGGGTGGCGACGACAAGGCCTGACAGGCCATGCCATTTCATGCGACGGCATCCCATTTCATGCGGGGGGGCGTTGGATAGCCAACCCATGGTCATATGGCATGGCTCAAACGTGGCTTATATACTTTTAGGCGTTATAAGCTAACGGATGCGATCATACCAACTCACATGCACCGGATCCCATCAGAACTCCGAAGCTAAGCGAGTTTGGGCGAGAGTAGTACTAGGATGGGAGACCTCCTGGGAAGTCCTCGTGTTGCATCCCTTCTTTTTTTGCCTTGTTGACGTTTCAATTGTCGTGGGCGTTTGCTTTCCGTCATTTTATTCATCTGGATGTCTTTGTTTTATCACGACCCCGTGGCGCAGCGTGACAATCGGGGCACACAATGATTAAATACTCCTAGAAAGCCTAGGATTAACGAAGGAATTAAAATAGGAAAATAACACAGTTACCAAAAACTTCAAAAACTGGATTTCGGGCTAGTAAACGACGTCGGATGCCCGAAAAAGCCCACGACTCATGGCAGCGCAATGAGTTTTACTCGCGACGCCGTTGCCTTCGAATCGACGGTTCGTGGGCCCAATTCTGAGGTCGGAGCCCAGATCAGCGGTTTGCCCGATTTGCCGTTGCACGCGCGTCGGTCCAGCTCCTCTCCAATAACTTACGCCATCTGTCCTACATCACCCCGTGGAGCTCGTCTCCAATTAACCGGGCACCGCAAACGAACGAAAGCGAAAAAACAACAGGACTCGACGCCCACTGCCGAAATTATTGGGGTTGTTCTTAACGTTGTCAGTTTTTTTGTTTTTTTTTGTTTTGGTTCAATTATCGTAAGGTAGGCCCCACAGCCGATCGGAACCGGCAGTTCGGCAGGCCTGCGCGCGACACATGGTAGGGGGGGCGACGACAAGGCCTGACAGGCCATGCCATTTCATGCGGGGGGCGTTGGATAGCCAACCCATGGTCATATGGCATGGCTCAAACGTGGCTTATATACTTTTAGGCGTTATAAGCTAACGGATGCGATCATACCAACTCACATGCACCGGATCCCGTCAGAACTCCGAAGCTAAGCGAGTTTGGGCGAGAGTAGTACTAGGATGGGTGACCTCCTGGGAAGTCCTCGTGTTGCATCCCTTCTTTTTTTGCCTTGTTCACGTTTCAATTGTCGTGGGCGTTTGCTTTCCGTCATTTTATTCATCTGGATGTCTTTGTTTTATCACGACCCCGTGGCGCAGCGTGACAATCGGGGCACACAATGATTAAATACTCCTAGAAAGCCTAGGATTAACGAAGGAATTAAAATAGGAAAATAACACAGTTACCAAAAACTTCAAAAACTGGATTTCGGGCTAGTAAACGACGTCGGATGCCCGAAAAAGCCCACGACTCATGGCAGCGCAATGAGTTTTACTCGCGACGCCGTTGCCTTCGAATCGACGGTTCGTGGGCCCAATTCTGAGGTCGGAGCCCAGATCAGCGGTTTGCCCGATTTGCCGTTGCACGCGCGTCGGTCCAGCTCCTCTCCAATAACTTACGCCATCTGTCCTACATCACCCCGTGGAGCTCGTCTCCAATTAACCGGGCACCGCAAACGAACGAAAGCGAAAAAACAACAGGACTCGACGCCCACTGCCGAAATTATTGGGGTTGTTCTTAACGTTGTCAGTTTTTTTGTTTATTTTTGTTTTGGTTCAATTATCGTAAGGTAGGCCCCACAGCCGATCGGAACCGGCAGTTCGGCAGGCCTGCGCGCGACACATGGTAGGGGGGGCGACGACAAGGCCTGACAGGCCATGCCATTTCATGCGGGGGGCGTTGGATAGCCAACCCATGGTCATATGGCATGGCTCAAACGTGGCTTATATACTTTTAGGCGTTATAAGCTAACGGATGCGATCATACCAACTCACATGCACCGGATCCCATCAGAACTCCGAAGATAAGCGAGTTTGGGCGAGAGTAGTACTAGGATGGGTGACCTCCTGGGAAGTCCTCGTGTTGCATCCCTTCTTTTTTTGCCTTGTTGACGTTTCAATTGTCGTGGGCGTTTGCTTTCCGTCATCTTATTCATCTGGATGTCTTTGTTTTATCACGACCCCGTGGCGCAGCGTGACAATCGGGGCACACTATGATTAAATACTCCTAGAAAGCCTAGGATTAACGAAGGAATTAAAATAGGAAAATAACACAGTTACCAAAAACTTCAAAAACTGGATTTCGGGCTAGTAAACGACGTCGGATGCCCGAAAAAGCCCCGACTCATGGCGACGCAATGAGTTTTACTCGCGACGCCGTTGCCTTCGAATCGACGGTTCGTGGGCCCAATTCTGAGGTCGGAGCCCAGATCAGCGGTTTGCCCGATTTTCCGTTGCACGCGCGTCGGTCCAGCTCCTCTCCAATAACTTACGCCATCTGTCCTACATCACCCCGTGGAGCTCGTCTCCAATTAACCGGGCACCGCAAATGAACGAAAGAGAAAAAACAACAGGACTCGACGCCCACTGCCGAAATTATTGGGGTTGTTCTTAACGTTGTCAGTTTTTTTGTTTTTTTTTGTTTTGGTTCAATTATCGTAAGGTAGGCCCCACAGCCGATCGGAACCGGCAGTTCGGTAGGCCTGCATGCGACACATGGTAGGGGTGGCGACGACAAGGCCTGACAGGCCATGCCATTTCATGCGACGGCATCCCATTTCATGCGGGGGGGCGTTGGATAGCCAACCCATGGTCATATGGCATGGCTCAAACGTGGCTTATATACTTTTAGGCGTTATAAGCTAACGGATGCGATCATACCAACTCACATGCACCGGATCCCATCAGAACTCCGAAGTTAAGCGAGTTTGGGCGAGAGTAGTACTAGGATGGGTGACCTCCTGGGAAGTCCTCGTGTTGCATCCCTTCTTTTTTTGCCTTGTTGACGTTTCAATTGTCGTGGGCGTTTGCTTTCCGTTATCTTATTCATCTGGATGTCTTTGTTTTATCACGACCCCGTGGCGCAGCGTGACAATCGGGGCACACTATGATTAAATACTCCTAGAAAGCCTAGGATTAACGAAGGAATTAAAATAGGAAAATAACACAGTTACCAAAAACTTCAAAAACTGGATTTCGGGCTAGTAAACGACGTCG
The DNA here is from genome assembly GCF_965620075.1 of Prunus avium. Taxonomy (NCBI): domain Eukaryota; kingdom Viridiplantae; phylum Streptophyta; class Magnoliopsida; order Rosales; family Rosaceae; genus Prunus; species Prunus avium. The sequence continues at coordinate 10,220,279 of NC_142291.1, read as the reverse complement.
GATGCCCGAAAAAGTCCACGACTCATGGCAAAGCTATGAGTTTTACTCGCGACGCCGTTGCCTTCGAATCGACGGTTCGTGGGCCCAATTCTGAGGTCAGAGCCCAGATCAGCGGTTTGCCCGATTTGCCGTTGCACGCGCGTCGGTCCAGCTCCTCTCCAATAACTTACGCCATCTGACCTACATCACCCCGTGGAGCTCGTCTCCAATTAACCGGGCACCGCAAACGAACGAAAGCGAAAAAACAACAGGACTCGACGCCCACTGCCGAAATTATTGGGGTTGTTCTTAACGTTGTCAGTTTTTTTGTTTTTTTTTGTTTTGGTTCAATTATCATAAGGTAGGCCCCACAGCCGATCGGAACCGGCAGTTCGGCAGGCCTGCGCGCGACACATGGTAGGGGTGGCGACGACAAGGCCTGACAGGCCATGCCATTTCATGCGGGGGGCGTTGGATAGCCAACCCATGGTCATATGGCATGGCTCAAACGTGGCTTATATACTTTTAGGCGTTATAAGCTAACGGATGCGATCATACCAACTCACATGCACCGGATCCCATCAGAACTCCGAAGTTAAGCGAGTTTGGGCGAGAGTAGTACTAGGATGGGTGACCTCCTGGGAAGTCCTCGTGTTGCATCCCTTCTTTTTTTGCCTTGTTGACGTTTCAATTGTCGTGGGCGTTTGCTTTCCGTCATCTTATTCATCTGGATGTCTTTGTTTTATCACGACCCCGTGGCGCAGCGTGACAATCGGGGCACACTATGATTAAATACTCCTAGAAAGCCTAGGATTAACGAAGGAATTAAAATAGGAAAATAACACAGTTACCAAAAACTTCAAAAACTGGATTTCGGGCTAGTAAACGACGTCGGATGCCCGAAAAAGCCCCGACTCATGGCGACGCAATGAGTTTTACTCGCGACGCCGTTGCCTTCGAATCGACGGTTCGTGGGCCCAATTCTGAGGTCGGAGCCCAGATCAGCGGTTTGCCCGATTTTCCGTTGCACGCGCGTCGGTCCAGCTCCTCTCCAATAACTTACGCCATCTGTCCTACATCACCCCGTGGAGCTCGTCTCCAATTAACCGGGCACCGCAAATGAACGAAAGAGAAAAAACAACAGGACTCGACGCCCACTGCCGAAATTATTGGGGTTGTTCTTAACGTTGTCAGTTTTTTTGTTTTTTTTTGTTTTGGTTCAATTATCGTAAGGCAGGCCCCACAGCCGATCGGAACCGGCAGTTCGGCAGGCCTGCATGCGACACATGGTAGGGGTGGCGACGACAAGGCCTGACAGGCCATGCCATTTCATGCGACGGCATCCCATTTCATGCGGGGGGGCGTTGGATAGCCAACCCATGGTCATATGGCATGGCTCAAACGTGGCTTATATACTTTTAGGCGTTATAAGCTAACGGATGCGATCATACCAACTCACATGCACCGGATCCCATCAGAACTCCGAAGTTAAGCGAGTTTGGGCGAGAGTAGTACTAGGATGGGTGACCTCCTGGGAAGTCCTCGTGTTGCATCCCTTCTTTTTTTGCCTTGTTGACGTTTCAATTGTCGTGGGCGTTTGCTTTCCGTTATCTTATTCATCTGGATGTCTTTGTTTTATCACGACCCCGTGGCGCAGCGTGACAATCGGGGCACACTATGATTAAATACTCCTAGAAAGCCTAGGATTAACGAAGGAATTAAAATAGGAAAATAACACAGTTACCAAAAACTTCAAAAACTGGATTTCGGGCTAGTAAACGACGTCGGATGCCCGAAAAAGTCCACGACTCATGGCAAAGCTATGAGTTTTACTCGCGACGCCGTTGCCTTCGAATCGACGGTTCGTGGGCCCAATTCTGAGGTCAGAGCCCAGATCAGCGGTTTGCCCGATTTGCCGTTGCACGCGCGTCGGTCCAGCTCCTCTCCAATAACTTACGCCATCTGACCTACATCACCCCGTGGAGCTCGTCTCCAATTAACCGGGCACCGCAAACGAACGAAAGCGAAAAAACAACAGGACTCGACGCCCACTGCCGAAATTATTGGGGTTGTTCTTAACGTTGTCAGTTTTTTTGTTTTTTTTTGTTTTGGTTCAATTATCATAAGGTAGGCCCCACAGCCGATCGGAACCGGCAGTTCGGCAGGCCTGCGCGCGACACATGGTAGGGGTGGCGACGACAAGGCCTGACAGGCCATGCCATTTCATGCGGGGGGCGTTGGATAGCCAACCCATGGTCATATGGCATGGCTCAAACGTGGCTTATATACTTTTAGGCGTTATAAGCTAACGGATGCGATCATACCAACTCACATGCACCGGATCCCATCAGAACTCCGAAGTTAAGCGAGTTTGGGCGAGAGTAGTACTAGGATGGGTGACCTCCTGGGAAGTCCTCGTGTTGCATCCCTTCTTTTTTTGCCTTGTTGACGTTTCAATTGTCGTGGGCGTTTGCTTTCCGTCATCTTATTCATCTGGATGTCTTTGTTTTATCACGACCCCGTGGCGCAGCGTGACAATCGGGGCACACTATGATTAAATACTCCTAGAAAGCCTAGGATTAACGAAGGAATTAAAATTGGAAAATAACACAGTTACCAAAAACTTCAAAAACTGGATTTCGGGCTAGTAAACGACGTCGGATGCCCGAAAAAGCCCACGACTCATGGCGACGCAATGAGTTTTACTCGCGACGCCGTTGCCTTCCAATCGACGGTTCGTGGGCCCAATTCTGAGGTCGGAGCCCAGATCAGCGGTTTGCCCGATTTGCCGTTGCACGCGCGTCGGTCCAGCTCCTTTCCAATAACTTACGCCATCTGTCCTACATCACCCCGTCGAGCTCGTCTCCAATTAACCGGGCACCGCAAACGAACGAAAGCGAAAAAACAACAGGACTCGACGCCCACTGCCGAAATTATTGGGGTTGTTCTTAACGTTGTCAGTTTTTTTGTTTTTTTTTGTTTTGGATCAATTATCGTAAGGTAGGCCCCACAGCCGATCGGAACCGGCAGTTCGGCAGGCCTGCGCGCGACACATGGTAGGGGGGGCGACGACAAGGCCTGACAGGCCATGCCATTTCATGCGGGGGGCGTTGGATAGCCAACCCATGGTCATATGGCATGGCTCAAACGTGGCTTATATACTTTTAGGCGTTATAAGCTAACGGATGCGATCATACCAACTCACATGCACCGGATCCCATCAGAACTCCGAAGTTAAGCGAGTTTGGGCGAGAGTAGTACTAGGATTGGTGACCTCCTGGGAAGTCCTCGTGTTGCATCCCTTCTTTTTTTGCCTTGTTGACGTTTCAATTGTCGTGGGCGTTTGCTTTCCGTTAGAGCTGGCAAACGGGTCGTTTTAACGGGTTTTGGGTCGTTAACGGGTTAATCCGTTTTCTTAACGGGTTGACACGAACACGACCCGTTAAGTTAACAGGTGACAAATACTAGACCCAAACACGACCCGTTACAATTCGCGAATATCCGACACGACCCGTTAACCCGTTAAGAATAAACCAGAAAGAAAAAAAAAAAAAAAAAAAACTATCACAGCTTCTCTACCAACACGCCTTCTCTGTCTTTTTTCCCCCAAACCCCAACCCTAACTTTTCTTCCCTCTTTCCCTCTTCATTTCAGTCCTCTCACCCCAAAACAGTATATATCTCTCTCTCACAGATATCTTAAAAACTTAACAACTAAATAAATTGAGGAAGAAAGAAAATTCAAAATTAACTGAGAGAACCAAAACCAACAACTCTAGAATCAATCACCCTCTGTGGACCGACCTAGATACCTCCTCCTTGATCCCTGGTGGCTGGGTTGGCGAAGTCATCCCTGGTGGCTGGGTTGGCGGAGTCTATTGAGTGGAGAGAAGAAGAGCAGAAGAGAATCTTGACAAAAAGATAGCAGAAGAGAAAAAGAGAAGAACAGAGCAGAAGAGAAGAACGAGAGGAAGAAGAAAAAGGAAAAGGGGAAAGAAGAAAAAGACAAAAAGGTAAGAAGAAAAAGACACGGAAAGAAGAAAGAAAAGGGGAAGAAGAAAAGAAAAGAAAAATATTTTGCAAAATTACAAAATTAACCTTCTTAACGGGTGGTAACGGGTTAACCCGTTTTCGACCCGAAACGACCCGTTAGCTTAACGGGTGGCTAACGGGTTCACCCGTTTTCAACCCGACCCAATAAGCTCAACCCAAATACTGATAATTTCGTGCGAATTCGTGTCGTGTTAACGGGTCGTGTGCAATATTGCCGGGTCTACTTTCCGTCATCTTATTCATCTGGATGTCTTTGTTTTATCACGACCCCGTGGCGCAGCGTGACAATCGGGGCACACTATGATTAAATACTCCTAGAAAGCCTAGGATTAACGAAGGAATTAAAATAGGAAAATAACACAGTTACCAAAAACTTCAAAAACTGGATTTCGGGCTAGTAAACGACGTCGGATGCCCGAAAAAGCCCACGACTCATGGCATCGCAATGAGTTTTACTCGCGACGCCGTTGCCTTCGAATCGACGGTTCGTGGGCCCAATTCTGAGGTCGGAGCCCAGATCAGCGGTTTGCCCGATTTGCCGTTGCACGCGCGTCGGTCCAGCTCCTCTCCATTAACTTACGCCATCTGTCCTACATCACCCCGTGGAGCTCGTCTCCAATTAACCGGGCACCGCAAACGAACGAAAGCGAAAAAACAACAGGACTCGACGCCCACTGCCGAAATTATTGGGGTTGTTCTTAACGTTGTCAGTTTTTTTGTTTTTTTTTGTTTTGGTTCAATTATCGTAAGGTAGGCCCCACAGCCGATCGGAACCGGCAGTTCGGCAGGCCTGCGCGCGACACATATTAGGGGTGGCGACGACAAGGCCTGACAGGCCATGCCATTTCATGCGACGGCATCCCATTTCATGCGGGGGGCGTTGGATAGCCAACCCATGGTCATATGGCATGGCTCAAACGTGGCTTATATACTTTTAGGCGTTATAAGCTAACGGATGCGATCATATCAACTCACATGCACCGGATCCCATCAGAACTCCGAAGTTAAGCGAGTTTGGGCGAGAGTAGTACTAGGATGGGTGACCTCCTGGGAAGTCCTCGTGTTGCATCCCTTCTTTTTTTGCCTTGTTGACGTTTCAATTGTCGTGGGCGTTTGCTTTCCGTCATCTTATTCATCTGGATGTCTTTGTTTTATCACGACCCCGTGGCGCAGCGTGACAATCGGGGCACACTATGATTAAATACTCCTAGAAAGCCTAGGATTAACGAAGGAATTAAAATAGGAAAATAACACAGTTACCAAAAACTTCAAAAATTGGATTTCGGGCTAGTAAACGACGTCGGATGCCCGAAAAAGCCCACGACTCATGGCAGCGCAATGAGTTTTACTCGCGACGCCGTTGCCTTCGAATCGACGGTTCGTGGGCCCAATTCTGAGGTCGGAGCCCAGATCAGCGGTTTGCCCGATTTGCCGTTGCACGCGCGTCGGTCCAGCTCCTCTCCAATAACTTACGCCATCTGTCCTACATCACCCCGTGGAGCTCGTCTCCAATTAACCGGGCACCGCAAACGAACGAAAGCGAAAAAACAACAGGACTCGACGCCCACTGCCGAAATTATTGGGGTTGTTCTTAACGTTGTCAGTTTTTTTGTTTTTTTTTGTTTTGGTTCAATTATCGTAAGGTAGGCCCCACAGCCGATCGGAACCGGCAGTTCGGCAGGCCTGCGCGCCACACATGGTAGGGGGGGCGACGACAAGGCCTGACAGGCCATGCCATTTCATGCGGGGGGCGTTGGATAGCCAACCCATGGTCATATGGCATGGCTCAAACGTGGCTTATATACTTTTAGGCGTTATAAGCTAACGGATGCGATCATACCAACTCACATGCACCGGATCCCATCAGAACTCCGAAGTTAAGCGAGTTTGGGCGAGAGTAGTACTAGGATGGGTGACCTCCTGGGAAGTCCTCGTGTTGCATCCCTTCTTTTTTTGCCTTGTTGACGTTTCAATTGTCGTGGGCGTTTGCTTTCCGTCATCTTATTCATCTGGATGTCTTTGTTTTATCACGACCCCGTGGCGCAGCGTGACAATCGGGGCACACTATGATTAAATACTCCTAGAAAGCCTAGGATTAACGAAGGAATTAAAATAGGAAAATAACACAGTTACCAAAAACTTCAAAAACTGGATTTCGGGCTAGTAAACGACGTCGGATGCCCGAAAAAGCCCACGACTCATGGCAGCGCAATGAGTTTTACTCGCGACGCCGTTGCCTTCGAATCGACGGTTCGTGGGCCCAATTCTGAGGTCGGAGCCCAGATCAGCGGTTTGCCCGATTTGCCGTTGCACGCGCGTCGGTCCAGCTCCTCTCCATTAACTTACGCCATCTGTCCTACATCACCCCGTGGAGCTCGTCTCCAATTAACCGGGCACCGCAAACGAACGAAAGCGAAAAAACAACAGGACTCGACGCCCACTGCCGAAATTATTGGGGTTGTTCTTAACGTTGTCAGTTTTTTTGTTTTTTTTTGTTTTGGTTCAATTATCGTAAGGTAGGCCCCACAGCCGATCGGAACCGGCAGTTCGGCAGGCCTGCATGCGACACATGGTAGGGGTGGTGACGACAAGGCCTGACAGACCATGCCATTTCATGCGACGGCATCCCATTTCATGCGGGGGGCGTTGGATAGCCAACCCATGGTCATATGGCATGGCTCAAACGTGGCTTATATACTTTTAGGCGTTATAAGCTAACGGATGCGATCATACCAACTCACATGCACCGGATCCCATCAGAACTCCGAAGTTAAGCGAGTTTGGGCGAGAGTAGTACTAGGATGGGTGACCTCCTGGGAAGTCCTCGTGTTGCATCCCTTCTTTTTTTGCCTTGTTGACGTTTCAATTTTCGTGGGCGTTTGCTTTCCGTCATCTTATTCATCTGGATGTCTTTGTTTTATCACGACCCGTGGCGCAGCGTGGCAATCGGGGCACACTATGATTAAATACTCCTAGAAAGCCTAGGATTAACGAAGGAATTAAAATAGGAAAATAACACAGTTACCAAAAACTTCAAAAACTGGATTTCGGGCTAGTAAACGACGTCGGATGCCCGAAAAAGCCCACGACTCATGGCATTGCAATGAGTTTTACTCGCGACGCCGTTGCCTTCGAATCGACGGTTCGTGGGCCCAATTCTGAGGTCGGAGCCCAGATCAGCGGTTTGCCCGATTTGCCGTTGCACGCGCGTCGGTCCAGCTCCTCTCCAATAACTTACGCCATCTGTCCTGCATCACCCCGTGGAGCTCGTCTCCAATTAACCGGGCACCGCAAATGAACGAAAGCGAAAAAACAACAGGACTCGACGCCCACTGCCGAAATTATTGGGGTTGTTCTTAACGTTGTCAGTTTTTTTGTTTTTTTTTGTTTTGGTTCAATTATCGTAAGGTAGGCCCCACAGCCGATCGGAACCGGCAGTTCGGCAGGCCTGCATGCGACACATGGTAGGGGTGGCGACGACAAGGCATGACAGGCCATGCCATTTCATGCGACGGCATCCCATTTCATGCGGGGGGCGTTGGATAGCCAACCCATGGTCATATGGCATGGCTCAAATGTGGCTTATATACTTTTAGGCGTTATAAGCTAACGGATGCGATCATACCAACTCACATGCACCGGATCCCATCAGAACTCCGAAGTTAAGTGAGTTTGGGCGAGAGTAGTACTAGGATGGGTGACCTCCTGGGAAGTCCTCGTGTTGCATCCCTTCTTTTTTTGCCTTGTTGACGTTTCAATTGTCGTGGGCGTTTGCTTTCCGTCATCTTATTCATCTGGATGTCTTTGTTTTATCACGACCCCGTGGCGCAGCGTGACAATCGGGGCACACTATGATTAAATACTCCTACAAAGCCTAGGATTAACGAAGGAATTAAAATAGGAAAATAACACAGTTACCAAAAACTTCAAAAACTGGATTTCGGGCTAGTAAACGACGTCGGATGCCCGAAAAAGCCCACGACTCATGGCAGCGCAATGAGTTTTACTCGCGACGCCGTTGCCTTCGAATCGACGGTTCGTGGGCCCAATTCTGAGGTCGGAGCCCAGATCAGCGGTTTGCCCGATTTGCCGTTGCACGCGCGTCGGTCCAGCTCCTCTCCAATAACTTACGCCATCTGTCCTACATCACCCCGTGGAGCTCGTCTCCAATTAACCGGGCACCGCAAACGAACGAAAGCGAAGAAACAACAGGACTCGACGCCCACTGCCGAAATTATTGGGGTTGTTCTTAACGTTGTCAGTTTTTTTGTTTTTTTTTGTTTTGGTTCAATTATCGTAAGGTAGGCCCCACAGCCGATCGGAACCGGCAGTTCAGCAGGCCTGCGCGCGACACATGGTAGGGGGGGCGACGACAAGGCCTGACAGGCCATGCCATTTCATGCGGGGGGCGTTGGATAGCCAACCCATGGTCATATGGCATGGCTCAAACGTGGCTTATATACTTTTAGGCGTTATAAGCTAACGGATGCGATCATACCAACTCACATGCACCGGATCCCATCAGAACTCCGAAGTTAAGCGAGTTTGGGCGAGAGTAGTACTAGGAAGGGTGACCTCCTGGGAAGTCCTCGTGTTGCATCCCTTCTTTTCTTGCCTTGTTGACGTTTCAATTGTCGTGGGCGTTTGCTTTCCGTCATCTTATTCATCTGGATGTCTTTGTTTTATCACGACCCCGTGGCGCAGCGTGACAATCGGGGCACACTATGATTAAATACTCCTAGAAAGCCTAGGATTAACGAAGGAATTAAAATAGGAAAATAACACAGTTACCAAAAACTTCAAAAACTGGATTTCGGGCTAGTAAACGACGTCGGATGCCCGAAAAAGCCCACGACTCATGGCTACGCAATGAGTTTTACTCGCGACGCCGTTGCCTTCGAATCGACGGTTCGTGGGCCCAATTCTGAGGTCGGAGCCCAGATCAGCGGTTTGCCCGATTTGCCGTTGCACGCGCGTCGGTCCAGCTCCTCTCCAATAACTTACGCCATCTGTCCTACATCACGCCGTGGAGCTCCTCTCCAATTAACCGGGCACCGCAAACGAACGAAAGCGAAAAAACAACAGGACTCGACGCCCACTGCCGAAATTATTGGGGTTGTTCTTAACGTTGTCAGTTTTTTTTTTTTTTTTTTTGGTTCAATTTTCGTAAGGTAGGCCCCACAGCCGATCGGAACCGGCAGCTCGGCAGGCCTGCGCGCGACACATGGTAGGGGTGGCGACGACAAGGCTTGACAGGCCATGCCATTTCATGCGGGGGGCGTTGGATAGCCAACCCATGGTCATATGGCATGGCTCAAACGTGGCTTATATACTTTTAGGCGTTATAAGCTAACGGATGCGATCATACCAACTCACATGCACCGGATCCCATCAGAACTCCGAAGTTAAGCGAGTTTGGGCGAGAGTAGTACTAGGATGGGTGACCTCCTGGGAAGTCCTCGTGTTGCATCCCTTCTTTTTTTGCCTTGTTGACGTTTCAATTGTCGTGGGCGTTTGCTTTCCGTCATCTTATTCATCTGGATGTCTTTGTTTTATCACGACCCCTTGGTGCAGCGTGACAATCGGGGCACACTATGATTAAATACTCCTAGAAAGCCTAGGATTAACGAAGGAATTAAAATAGGAAAATAACACAGTTACCAAAAACTTCAAAAACTGGATTTCGGGCTAGTAAACGACGTCGGATGCCCGAAAAAGCCCACGACTCATGGCACCGCGATGAGTTTTACTCGCGACGCCGTTGCCTTCGAATCGACGGTTCGTGGGCCCAATTCTGAGGTCGGAGCCCAGATCAGCGGTTTGCCCGATTTGCCGTTGCACGCGCGTCGGTCCAGCTCCTCTCCAATAACTTACGCCATCTGTCCTACATCACCCCGAGGAGCTCCTCTCCAATTAACCGGGCACCGCAAACGAACGAAAGCGAAAAAACAGCAGGACTCGACGCCCACTGCCGAAATTATTGGGGTTGTTCTTAACGTTGTCAGTTTTTTTGTTTTTTTTGTTTTGGTTCAATTATCGTAAGGTAGGCCCCACAGCCGATCGGAACCGGCAGTTCGGCAGGCCTGCGCGCGACACGTGGTAGGGGTGGCAACGACAAGGCTTGACAGGCCATGCCATTTCATGCGGGGGGCGTTGGATAGCCAACCCATGGTCATATGGCATGGCTCAAACGTGGCTTATATACTTTTAGGCGTTACAAGCTAACGGATGCGATCATACCAACTCACATGCACCGGATCCCATCAGAACTCCGAAGTTAAGCGAGTTTGGGCGAGAGTAGTACTAGGATGGGTGACCTCCTGGGAAGTCCTCGTGTTGCATCCCTTCTTTTTTTGCCTTGTTGATGTTTCAATTGTCGTGGGCGTTTGCTTTCCGTCATCTTATTCATCTGGATGTCTTTGTTTTATCACGACCCCTTGGCGCAGCGTGACAATCGGGGCACACTATGATTAAATACTCCTAGAAAGCCTAGGATTAACGAAGGAATTAAAATAGGAAAATAACACAGTTACCAAAAACTTCAAAAACTGGATCTCGGGCTAGTAAACGACGTCGGATGCCCGAAAAAGCCCACGACTCATGGCTACGCAATGAGTTTTACTCGCGACGCCGTTGCCTTCGAATCGACGGTTCGTGGGCCCAATTCTGAGGTCGGAGCCTAGATCAGCGGTTTCCCCGATTTCCGTTGCACGCGCGTCGGTCCAGCTCCTCTCCAATAACTTACGCCATCTGTCCTACATCACCCCGTGGAGCTCGTCTCCAATTAACCGGGCACCGCAAACGAACGAAAGCGAAAAAACAGCAGGACTCGACGCCCACTGCCGAAATTATTGGGGTTGTTCTTAACGTTGTCAGTTTTTTTGTTTTTTTTGTTTTGGTTCAATTATCGTAAGGTAGGCCCCACAGCCGATCGGAACCGGCAGTTCGGCAGGCCTGCGCGCGACACGTGGTAGGGGTGGCGACGACAAGGCTTGACAGGCCATGCCATTTCATGCGGGGGGCGTTGGATAGCCAACCCATGGTCATATGGCATGGCTCAAACGTGGCTTATATACTTTTAGGCGTTATAAGCTAACGGATGCGATCATACCAACTCACATGCACCGGATCCCATCAGAACTCCGAAGTTAAGCGAGTTTGGGCGAGAGTAGTACTAGGATGGGTGACCTCCTGGGAAGTCCTCGTGTTGCATCCCTTCTTTTTTTGCCTTGTTGACGTTTCAATTGTCGTGGGCGTTTGCTTTCCGTCATCTTATTCATCTGGATGTCTTTGTTTTATCACGACCCCTTGGCGCAGCGTGACAATCGGGGCACACTATGATTAAATACTCCTAGAAAGCCTAGGATTAACGAAGGAATTAAAATAGGAAAATAACACAGTTACCAAAAACTTCAAAAACTGGATTTCGGGCTAGTAAACGACGTCGGATGCCCGAAAAAGCCCACGACTCATGGCAACGCAACGAGTTTTACTCGCGACGCCGTTGCCTTCGAATCGACGGTTCGTGGGCCCAATTCTGAGGTCGGAGCCCAGATCAGCGGTTTGCCCGATTTGCCGTTGCACGCGCGTCGGTCCAGCTCCTCTCCAATAACTTACGCCATCTGTCCTACATCACCCCGTGGAGCTCGTCTCCAATTAACCGGGCACCGCCAACGAACGAAAGTGAAAAAACAGCAGGACTCGACGCCCACTGCCGAAATTATTGGGGTTGTTCTTACCGTTGTCAGTTTTTTTGTTTTTTTGTTTTGGTTCAATTATCGTAAGGTAGGCCCCACATCCGATCGGAACCGGCAGTTCGGCAGGCCTGCGCGCGACACGTGGTAGGGCTGGCGACGACAAGGCTTGACAGGCCATGCCATTTCATGCGGGGGGCGTTGGATAGCCAACCCATGGTCATATGGCATGGCTCAAACGTGGCTTATATACTTTTAGGCGTTATAAGCTAACGGATGCGATCATACCAACTCACATGCACCGGATCCCATCAGAACTCCGAAGTTAAGCGAGTTTGGGCGAGAGTAGTACTAGGATGGGTGACCTCCTGGGAAGTCCTCGTGTTGCATCCCTTCTTTTTTTGCCTTGTTGACGTTTCAATTGTCGTGGGCGTTTGCTTTCCGTCATCTTATTCATCTGGATGTCTTTGTTTTATCACGACCCCTTGGCGCAGCGTGACAATCGGGGCACACTATGATTAAATACTCCTAGAAAGCCTAGGATTAACGAAGGAATTAAAATAGGAAAATAACACAGTTACCAAAAACTTCAAAAACTGGATTTCGGGCTAGTAAACGACGTCGGATGCCCGAAAAAGCCCACGACTCATGGCAACGCAACGAGTTTTACTCGCGACGCCGTTGCCTTCGAATCGACGGTTCGTGGGCCCAATTCTGAGGTCGGAGCCCAGATCAGCGGTTTGCCCGATTTGCCGTTGCACGCGCGTCGGTCCAGCTCCTCTCCAATAACTTACGCCATCTGTCCTACATCACCCCGTGGAGCTCGTCTCCAATTAACCGGGCACCGCCAACGAACGAAAGTGAAAAAACAGCAGGACTCGACGCCCACTGCCGAAATTATTGGGGTTGTTCTTACCGTTGTCAGTTTTTTTGTTTTTTTGTTTTGGTTCAATTATCGTAAGGTAGGCCCCACAGCCGATCGGAACCGGCAGTTCGGCAGGCCTGCGCGCGACACGTGGTAGGGGTGGCGACGACAAGGCTTGACAGGCCATGCCATTTCATGCGGGGGGCGTTGGATAGCCAACCCATGGTCATATGGCATGGCTCAAACGTGGCTTATATACTTTTAGGCGTTATAAGCTAACGGATGCGATCATACCAACTCACATGCACCGGATCCCATCAGAACTCCGAAGTTAAGCGAGTTTGGGCGAGAGTAGTACTCGGATGGGTGACCTCCTGGGAAGTCCTCGTGTTGCATCCCTTCTTTTTTTGCCTTGTTGACGTTTCAATTGTCGTGGGCGTTTGCTTTCCGTCATCTTATTCATCTGGATGTCTTTGTTTTATCACGACCCCTTGGCGCAGCGTGACAATCGGGGCACACTATGATTAAATACTCCTAGAAAGCCTAGGATTAACGAAGGAATTAAAATAGGAAAATAACACAGTTACCAAAAACTTCAAAAACTGGATTTCGGGCTAGTAAACGACGTCGGATGCCCGAAAAAGCCCACGACTCATGGCAACGCAACGAGTTTTACTCGCGACGCCGTTGCCTTCGAATCGACGGTTCGTGGGCCCAATTCTGAGGTCGGAGCCCAGATCAGCGGTTTGCCCGATTTGCCGTTGCACGCGCGTCGGTCCAGCTCCTCTCCAATAACTTACGCCATCTGTCCTACATCACCCCGTGGAGCTCGTCTCCAATTAACCGGGCACCGCAAACGAATGAAAGCGAAAAAACAGCAGGACTCAACGCTCACTGCCGAAATTATTGGGGTTGTTCTTAACGTTGTCAGTTTTTTTGTTTTTTTTGTTTTGGTTCAATTGTCGTAAGGTAGGCCCCACAGCCGATCGGAACCGGCAGTTCGGTAGGCCTGCGCGCGACACGTGGTAGGGGTGGCGACGACAAGGCTTGACAGGCCATGCCATTTCATGCGGGGGGCGTTGGATAGCCAACCCATGGTCATATGGCATGGCTCAAACGTGGCTTATATACTTTTAGGCGTTATAAGCTAACGGATGCGATCATACCAACTCACATGCACCGGATCCCATCAGAACTCCGAAGTTAAGCGAGTTTGGGCGAGAGTAGTACTCGGATGGGTGACCTCCTGGGAAGTCCTCGTGTTGCATCCCTTCTTTTTTTGCCTTGTTGACGTTTCAATTGTCGTGGGCGTTTGCTTTCCGTCATCTTATTCATCTGGATGTCTTTGTTTTATCACGACCCCTTGGCGCAGCGTGACAATCGGGGCACACTATGATTAAATACTCCTAGAAAGCCTAGGATTAACGAAGGAATTAAAATAGGAAAATAACACAGTTACCAAAAACTTCAAAAACTGGATTTCGGGCTAGTAAACGACGTCGGATGCCCGAAAAAGCCCACGACTCATGGCAACGCAACGAGTTTTACTCGCGACGCCGTTGCCTTCGAATCGACGGTTCGTGGGCCCAATTCTGAGGTCGGAGCCCAGATCAGCGGTTTGCCCGATTTGCCGTTGCACGCGCGTCGGTCCAGCTCCTCTCCAATAACTTACGCCATCTGTCCTACATCACCCCGTGGAGCTCGTCTCCAATTAACCGGGCACCGCAAACGAACGAAAGCGAAAAAACAGCAGGACTCGACGCCCACTGCCGAAATTATTGGGGTTGTTCTTAACGTTGTCAGTTTTGGCGAGAGTAGTACTAGGATGGGTGACCTCCTGGGAAGTCCTCGTGTTGCATCCCTTCTTTTTTTGCCTTGTTTACGTTTCAATTGTCGTGGGCGTTTGCTTTCCGTCATCTTATTCATCTGGATGTCTTTGTTTTATCACGACCCCGTGGCGCAGCGTGACAATCGGGGCACACTATGATTAAATACTCCTAGAAAGCCTAGGATTAACGAAGGAATTAAAATAGGAAAATAACACAGTTACCAAAAACTTCAAGAACTGGATTTCGGGCTAGTAAACGACGTCAGATGCCCGAAAAAGCCCACGACTCATGGCAACGCAATGAGTTTTACTCGCGACGCCGGTGCCTTCGAATCGACGGTTCGTGGGCCCAATTCTGAGGTCGGAGCCCAGATCAGCGGTTTGCCCGATTTGCCGTTGCACGCGCGTCGGTCCAGCTCCTCTCCAATAACTTACGCCATCTGTCCTACATCACCCCGTGGAGCTCGTCTCCAATTAACCGGGCACCGCAAACGAACGAAAGCGAAAAAACAACAGGACTCGACGCCCACTGCCGAAATTATTGGGGTTGTTCTTAACGTTGTCAGTTTTTTTGTTTTTTTTTGTTTTGGTTCAATTATCGTAAGGTAGGCCCCACAGCCGATCGGAACCGGCAGTTCGGCAGGCCTGCGCGCGACACATGGTAGGGGTGGCGACGACAAGGCCTGACAGGCCATGCCATTTCATGCGGGGGACGTTGGATAGCCAACCCATGGTCATATGGCATGGCTCAAACGTGGCTTATATACTTTTGGGCGTTATAAGCTAACGGATACGATCATACCAACTCACATGCACCGGATCCCATCAGAACTCCGAAGTTAAGCGAGGTTGGGCGAGAGTAGCACTAGGATGGGTGACCTCCTGGGAAGTCCTCGTGTTGCATCCCTTCTTTTTTTGCCTTGTTGACGTATCAATTGTCGTGGGCGTTTGCTTTCCGTCATCTTATTCATCTGGATGTCTTTGTTTTATCACGACCCCGTGGCGCAACGTGACAATCGGGGCACACTATGATTAAATACTCCTAGAAAGCCTAGGATTAACGAAGGAATTAAAATAGGAAAATAACACAGTTACCAAAAACTTCAAAAACTGGATTTCGGGCTAGTAAACGACGTCAGATGCCCGAAAAAGCCCACGACTCATGGCAACGCAATGAGTTTTACTCGCGACGCCGGTGCCTTCGAATCGACGGTTCGTGGGCCCAATTCTGAGGTCGGAGCCCAGATCAGCGGTTTGCCCGATTTGCCGTTGCACGCGCGTCGATCCAGCTCCTCTCCAATAACTTACGCCATCTGTCCTACATCACCCCGTGGAGCTCGTCTCCAATTAACCGGGCACCGCAAACGAACGTAAGCGAAAAAACAGCAGGACTCGACGCCCACTGCCGAAATTATTGGGGTTGTTCTTAACGTTGTCAGTTTTTTTGTTTTTTTTTTGTTTTGGTTCAATTATCGTAAGGTAGGCCCCACACCCGATCGGAACCGGCAGTTCGGCAGGCCTGCGCGCGACACATGGTAGGGGTGGCGACGACAAGGCCTGACAGGCCATGCCATTTCATGCGGGGGGCGTTGGATAGCCAACCCATGGTCATATGGCATGGTTCAAACGTGGCTTATATACTTTTAGGCGTTATAAGCTAATGGATGCGATCATACAAACTCACATGCACCGGATCCCATCAGAACTCCGAAGTTAAGCGAGTTTGGGCGAGAGTAGCACTAGGATGGGTGACCTCCTGGGAAGTCCTCGTGTTGCATCCCTTCTTTTTTTGCCTTGTTGACGTATCAATTGTCGTGGGCGTTTGCTTTCCGTCATCTTATTCATCTGGATGTCTTTGTTTTATCACGACCCCTTGGCGCAGCGTGACAATCGGGGCACACTATGATTAAATACTCCTAGAAAGCCTAGGATTAACGAAGGAATTAAAATAGGAAAATAACACAGTTACCAAAAACTTCAAAAACTGGATTTCGGGCTAGTAAACGACGTCGGATGCCCGAAAAAGCCCACGACTCATGGCAGCGCAATGAGTTTTACTCGCGACGCCGTTGCCTTCGAATCGACGGTTCGTGGGCCCAATTCTGAGGTCGGAGCCCAGATCAGCGGTTTGCCCGATTTGCCGTTGCACGCGCGTCGGTCCAGCTCCTCTCCAATAACTTACGCCATCTGTCCTACATCACCCCGTGGAGCTCGTCTCCAATTAACCGGGCACCGCAAACGAACGAAAGCGAAAAAACAGCAGGACTCGACGCCCACTGCCGAAATTATTGGGGTTGTTCTTAACGTTGTCAGTTTTTTTGTTTTGGTTCAATTATCGTAAGGTAGGCTGTTAAGCTCATAATTTCATACATATACATGCCCAATTTACTTACTTCTTTTGCTTAGTTCCTATAATTCTAAGTTATTTCCCTCCCTTTGTGTGTTTTGTAGGCCAATAGAGCAAGAGAGCATAATTCATGCAATTCAAGCATGTTAAGGCCTAATTTGGATGAATGGAAGAAACTCATTTTGGCTACAGCCCCCTGCCAGTCCAGTTCCGTAGGTCATATTGCAAGCTTTGTTTCAGCAACCTACACAGCTCGGATGAGGCAGCATTCTTCATGAAAGTTGTTCCAATGGGTATGTACTATAACATATCCAAACTTCAGCCCCATTGGATAAATATGGAGTCTGTTACCTAGCAAACACAGAGCCATGCTCAGGATGGATTTTATCAGCGCGCAAAATGAGTTAGCAATTTGTTTTGGCCTTAACTTCCTCCTCCGACCTTGAATTGGCCCAAATGATATATGTCTGGAAAGAAGACATTCTGAACTTCAATTTCGAGTGCTTAAAGTCCTAATTTGATTAAGAGAAGCCCAAGTTGTAAGCCCTTGAAGTTGCTGGTTATGCTGACCTCAGCATGTGCTGGTTGGATGCTTGGTCATGGTGAGCTAGGTATGAGCTATCATTTCTGGTTGGAAGCTTGGTCATGGTGACATGAAGATGAGCTAGGGCTGCTGGTGGGATCTATTAGTGAAGTGCATCAACCAATTCATCTTTTATAATGCAAGTGTTGTATGCATTAGCCATATTGAATTCAGATTTGTCACTCCCCTCTCCCTATAAATACCACATCCATTCCACATTCAAGACACAACAAATCCTGAGATTCACAACCCCCACAATTCACTCCAACCATCCTCAAACACTCTCAAAATCCCAAACACTCCAACAATCACCAAAACAACTCCAGCAAACCTCTCTTCCATTTCCCTACGAATTTCATCTTCCTTAGCCATCACCACTCACTCAAACTCATCCCAAATCACCTCCATATCCTTCATACATCTTTCTAGAAGTGGGGAAGCTCTTGGAGAAGCATTAGAAGTGGAGAAGCACTTGGAGAAGCCTTGGACACCACAAGAACTTCAGAAAAAGGGTTTTTCTACTCTTATTGTATTCATTATGTTTTCTCATTTCTGTTCAAGTCTCTTTTCCATTATGAGTAGCTAAATCCATAACTAGGGCTTCGATGTAACCTAACATGAATATTCTGGGTTTATAAGTTTGGAGTTTCAAGTTTGATTCATGATTCATGTTCTTATTCATTATGCTTATAAGTTAACATGCTTGTTTGAATGATTGATCACCATTAGAACTTGTTTGTTAACTATCTTGGTTTGAATTAAGAGTATACACCATGCTTTAATTCGAATTGAACTATGAATAGGAAGAGTATGTATGGACATTCGACAACAGGGATTAGATACATACTTGGTTGTTTAAAATGTTCTTCTATGCTTAATGGGTTCCTAATGCTTAATTTTAGGTTAGACAACAAATGATCAAATTAGGGAATTAGGAACACAAGGTTAGGACCAAACACCATGGCCTAATCATACTTTAGCTAGAATCAATCTTTGAATCTGAATTAGACTTGTTACTTGAATCTTTATAACCCAGAATTGAATTGTTATGGTGATTCGAATGCCCTAGTCTCAAAATCTGTTTTCCAACTCTTAAAACCACTCTTTGTTACATTTGTTTACTTGTTTTTGTTTGCAATTTCATTTTGCTTCTTTTGTTCAACAATGACAACCACTCTTGTTTTAAATTCTGTTTTAGACATAACCTCCTACTTTCTTGAATTTGGTAATCTAAGTACATAACTAGTTTTAACTTCTCAGTCTTCGTGGGTACGACCTCGTACTTGTCTTGCTATACTACTAATTGCCCCGTACAATTGCGAGTTAACATAATATTAACAACAAATTTTGGCGCCGTTGCCGGGGACTGAACGAAAGTTCTTCCCTGGTTATGTGCCCAAGGTTACCCTATTCTTTTTAGTGTTTCTAATTAATCTAATTTTCTGTTTCAGGAAGTTTATGTCTAAAAATCCATTACTTGAACAAGTGAGGTCTTCGTTCCAACGTTCTAGATCTTTGAACGCAGGACCATCATTGCAACCCAGACGAGTGACCTCTGAAATTCAAAATCGTCTAGAAAGGGAGTTGTCAACTGCAAAAGAGCAAGCTCTTGCTACATTTACAAGTCTTGCTCTCCACACTGAACTTCCCGGTTCTTCACTTTCAAATTCGGAAGCAAGTTCAGACCAAGAAGAAGAAGAAATGATGGCTGCCATTGAGTTCATGGGAGAACTTGATATCCCAACAATTCCAGCATCTCCTTCAAGCATTTTGCTGCCCACTGTAGCTCGAAATTATGAGCTTAAATCTTCTCATCTTAATATGCTGCCTTCCTTTTATGGTTTACCTAATGAAGATCCATTGACTCATATAAAGGATATTTTTAATGTTGTGAGTTCTTTTCCCTTGACAGGTGTGACAGAAGATCAACTTCGAATGAGAGTGTTTCCATACACTTTAAAGGATAAGGCGAAGTATTGGTTGAATTCTTTGAAGCCTGGTTCACTCACTACATGGTCTGCCATTCAAAAGAAGTTCCTAGAAAAATACTTCTCCACGCAAAAGACCGACATGCTTAGGGACAAGATCTTGTTATTTGCACAGCAAGATGATGAATCGTTTTGTGAAGCATGGGAGAAATTCAATGGGTTGCTCAACCAATGTCCTCATCATGGGATTCCATTGAAGCTTCAAATGCGTATGTTTTATAAAGGACTAACCCCTTCTAGTCATAATATAGTCACCAATTTTGCAGGTGGTTCTTTTAAAACCAAAACTCCAGAAGAAACGTACGAACTCTTTGAGGAGATAGCAATGGAGACCCAACATACGGATACAAGAGGTAAACGTGTTATTAGTGGTTCTAATGATGCTTCTAGTGTGCAGATTTCAAAACTGGAACAAAAGCTAGATGCTCTTCTTGCATTAAACTCAAGAAGCCCTCCGAAGGAAGTGTGTAGCATTTGTGAATCTCATGACCATGCTACCACAGCTTGTCCACTTGGGGCTGGATATCCAGAATTTGTGCAAGAGCAAGCTAAGTTGGTAAATTCCTACAACCAAGGTCCAAGAAATGATCCATACTCTCAAAGTTATAATCCAGGTTGGAGGAATCATCCAAACTTTTCATGGAGAAATACCCAGAATCAAGCAAATCCCCCTTCATTCCAAAGGCCACAACAATCATCATCATCATTGGAAGATATAGTGAAGCAGATGGCAATCAACCAATCCAATTTTCAGCAAACTACACAAGCTGCCATCTCCAAATTGGAAGTCCAATTAGGCCAAATAGCTGCTGAAATAACTCAAAGAGTGCCTGGGAAATGGCCAAGCCAAACTGAGATCAATCCAAAGAACCCAGAAGCCAAGGCAATTCATGTGCTCAGATCAGGTAAGATCATTGATAATAAAGATGATTCTAATCTTTCAAATGATGTTGTGATTGTAGAAAATGAAGAGGAGGAGACCATGGCCACGGAAGGAGAACAACTCAAAACTTCTCAATCTGCTCCTAAGGCCAAATCAGATTCTCAGAAATCCGATCAATTCCAATTGCATAAAAGGGATGACAAATTTGTGCCACCACATCTTCAAGAAGATAGATACGTGCCACCCGCTCCATATGTTCCACAGATTCCATTTCCAGGCCGTCTTAAGAAAGCAAAGCAAGATAAGGCTTTTAAAGAGATTTATGATATTTTGAGTAAAGTTAATATCAATTTGCCTTTGCTTGATCTTATTGAACAGATTCCTGCATATGGAAAATTCATCAAGGACTTGAAAACTCACAAGCTCAATTTCGCTCCAAATGAAGGAGTAAAGCTCGACCAGAATGTAAGTGCTGTATTGCAAAGGAAGCTTCCACCAAAACTAGATGATCCTGGCAGCTTTGACATTCCCATTAACATTGGAGGCAAGAAGGTTGGAAGAGCCATGTTGGACTTGGGAGCAAGCATCAATGTTTTGCCATATTCAGTTTATCAAGAGCTTGGCTTAGAAGGGATGAAGAAGACTTCAATGCGACTTGAACTAGCTGATCATTCTATAAAATATCCAAAAGGTATTGTAGAAGATATTCTAGTTCAAGTTAATACACTAATTCTCCCTGCTGATTTTGTAGTGATGGACATGGAAGACAATCCAAATGGAGATCGTGTTGATCCCATTCTCCTAGGCAGGCCATTCATGGCCACTGCAGACACAATCATCAAAGTGAAAGATAGCACTCTCTCCATGACTGTTTTGGGTGAAACTGTTGAATTTAAAATGCTTAATGCTCTATCTCAACCTTCTATCTCTCTTGATTCTTGCTTTTCAATTGATGTTGTGGATCATGAGGTTTCTTCCAAAATTTTGCAGAGAAAGTCTAATGATGCTCTAGAAGCTGTCTTAACACAAGAAGAGGAAGATCTTTGTGAACCGGAGTTCCAAGAAGTGGTGGCTGCCTTAGAAGTGTTTCCGCCATACCCACCATCCTTTAGGCCACCAATCGAGCCTCTTGGACCATCATCCACGAAATTGGAGCCATCCATTGTCATCCCACCAAAGCTAGAACTTAAACCTCTTCCCAATAATCTTAAATATACATATTTGGGTGCTAACGAAACTCTCCCTGTTATAATTGCTGCAGGTCTCTCCTCACATGAAGAAGAGAGCTTAATTAAAGTTCTAAAAGAGCATAAAACAGCCATTGGGTGGACCATAGCAGACATCAAAGGAATTAGTCCAAGCATGTGCATGCACCGGATTTTAATGGAAGAAGACAGCAAACCATCTCGTGATGCCCAAAGGAGGCTAAATCCCAACATGAAAGAGGTGGTTAGAGCTGAAGTTTTAAAGCTACTCGATGTAGGAATCATCTACCCAATTTCAGATTCTAAGTGGGTGAGCCCTGTGCAAGTTGTTCCAAAGAAGTCCGGAATCACCGTTGTGAAGAATGAGAAGAATGAGCTAGTTCCTACACGAACTGTCACTGGTTGGAGAGTTTGCATTGATTACAGGAAGTTGAACACATCCACTAGAAAAGATCATTTCCCCTTACCTTTTATTGATCAAATGCTTGAACGTTTATCTGGCCATGCTTACTATTGTTTTCTTGATGGTTTTTCAGGTTATAATCAAATTCCCATTGCTCCGGAAGACCAAGAGAAAACCACATTCACATGCCCATTTGGTACGTTTGCTTATAGAAGGATGCCATTCGGTTTATGCAATGCCCCAGCAACTTTCCAAAGATGCATGATGTCAATCTTTTCAGATATGGTGGAACGATTCATTGAGGTATTTATGGATGATTTTTCAGTTTTTGGTTCCTCTTTTGATAATTGTCTTCACCACTTGTCTCTAGTGCTTAAAAGATGCCAGGAAACAAATCTGATTTTGAATTGGGAGAAGTGTCACTTCATGGTGAGACAAGGCATTGTACTAGGCCATGTGATTTCAAGCAAGGGAATCGAAGTGGATAAAGCCAAGATCGACCTCATCTCAAATCTTCCACCCCCTACCTCTGTTAAAGGAATTAGAAGCTTTCTAGGTCATGCTGGATTCTATAGAAGGTTCATCAAAAATTTCTCAAGCATTACAAGGCCATTGTGTAATCTCCTTGCTAAGGATGCTGTTTTTGAGTTTAATGAAGCTTGCATGGAAGCTTTTTCTACCTTGAAGAGGGAGCTAACTTCAGCCCCTATTATCATAGCTCCGGATTGGTCTTTACCATTTGAAATAATGTGTGATGCCTCTGACTTTGCTATTGGTGCAGTTTTAGGTCAAAAGAAGAACAAGCTGCCCCATGTGATTCATTATGCTAGCCGGACCTTGAATGATGCTCAAATCAACTACTCCACAACAGAGAAGGAGTTGCTTGCTATGGTTTTTGCTTTAGAAAAATTTCGTTCTTACCTTGTTGGTTCTAAAGTAATTGTTTATTCTGACCATGCAGCCCTTAGATACTTGCTCACTAAGAAGGATGCCAAACCACGCTTGATTAGATGGATTCTCTTGCTGCAAGAATTCGATTTGGAGATTCGAGATAAGAAGGGATGTGAGAATGTGGTAGCTGATCATTTGAGCAGAATTGTGGTTGAAGAAAAAGGAGGAGCTGTGCTACCCTTGAATGAGACTTTCCCTGATGAACAACTATATGCTGCCCAAGTCAAAGAGCCATGGTATGCTGATTTTGTTAATTATCTTGCTTGTGGTGTTCTTAGAAATGATCTAACTTCTCAGGATAAGAAGAAGTTCTTTTCCATGGTGAAACATTATGTATGGGATGAACCTTTCTTATTCAAGCATTGCCCGGATAAACTCATCAGAAGATGTGTTCCAGAAGAAGAGCAAGAAAGCATACTTAGGCATAGCCACGAATTGGCCTGTGGAGGTCACTTTGGAGCTAAGAAAACAGCACTTAAAATTCTGCAATCTGGTTTCTTTTGGCCCACTCTATTTAAAGATGCATTTAATTTTTGTGTTAAGTGTGATAGGTGCCAAAGGATGGGGAACATAAGTCGCAGGAATGAAATGCCATTGAATAACATACTTGTTGTGGAGCTCTTCGATGTGTGGGGTATTGATTTCATGGGACCATTCCCATCTTCCTTTGGTTATACTTACATACTTGTTGCTGTTGATTATGTGTCTAAATGGGTGGAAGCCATAGCCACCAAAACCAATGATTATAAGGTGGTGCTGAAGTTCTTGAAGGATAATATTTTCACAAGGTTTGGTACTCCAAGGGCTGTCATTAGTGATGGAGGCAGCCACTTCTGTAACAAGCCATTCGAAGCACTCATGAAGAAGTACAACATCACCCATCGAGTCTCTACACCATATCATCCGCAAACTTCTGGTCAAGTGGAAATAAGCAATAGAGAAATTAAGCACATCCTGGAGAAGGTGGTGAACAATACAAGGAAAGATTGGGCAGCCAAGCTCAATGATGCATTATGGGCTTATAGGACAGCATATAAGACTCCCATTGGAATGAGCCCTTATCGTCTTGTGTTTGGGAAAGCTTGTCACCTGCCAATGGAGCTTGAACACAATGCTTTTTGGGCCATCAAGAAGTTAAATTTTGATCTAGACAAGGCAGGCCATGCAAGAAAGTTTCAGCTGAATGAATTGGAAGAAATTAGACATGAGTCTTATGAGAATGCAAAGCTTTACAAAGAACGAACCAAGAGTTACCATGACAGAAACATTCAACGGAAAGAGTTCTCCAAAGGTATGTCAGTTCTTTTGTTTAACTCACGTTTGCGTCTCTTTCCAGGAAAATTGAAGTCTAGATGGCAAGGCCCATTCACCGTGGTCAATGTTTCTCCCTATGGAGCTGTGGAGATTCAAAACCCTAAAGATGGCTCGACTTTCAAAGTAAATGGACAACGTTTAAAGCCATTCTATGAGGGAGTTTCAGCTGGCATCCAAACTGGCCATGTGGTAGATCAACTTCCCTTCGTACCATCAACTTAGCTGATTGCACAATGTCTTGCCAAGACAGTAACTAAGGCGCTTCTTGGGAGGCAACCCATGTGTTCAAGAAGAAGGTGCTTGGTAGCAATCGACCTAATCGCATCAAGGGGGAGCATTTCAATCCTTTCTCTTTACTTGTTATTATTTTAAATTTCTGTTTTTTTTTTTTTATAAAAATTTAAAAAGATTTTTCATATGAGCTAACTTATGGTAACTCCAGTGAGCACTTCCGTCAATACAGTGTCTAGGAGTTCTTTAGGCGACACCTTCGGTGTCTAAGAAGTTTGGGTTTTAAGCGGGACCATTGTGACCCCTCCAACCTTCCCGGATCCCCTGGCTGTGTTTTCTGAGGCCCTTAACTGGTCATCCATGAGTTGCTTATATATTCATTTTTTTTATTTTTTATTTTTCCTAAACCTTCTTCTAAACTTTTCCCTTTATCATTTGTTTGTTCTCAATCATCTTTTGTATGCTTTCACATTGAGGACAATGTTCAATTCAGGTCTGGGGGGAAGGTTTTCAATTTCAATTTTCTTATCCATTTGTGTTTTCAATTTTCGTTCTCTTGTCACAATTTTTTTTTTATTTTTTTTTATATTTTTTTTATATTTTATATTTTTATTTTTTTTAAAGAATGTCATACAATCAATGCTATGGAGCTGCTATTTGAGGTTTTCATATCAGAATTTTGCACTTCACAAAGCTTTTGCTCTTAGAATTCTGGTGGCTAAAGTACCACGCTCAAATTCTTGAAGGAAAATAGTGGAGACTACCCTAGTGAGCTATATCGAGCCTAATTGCTTTCTTGAGAGGGTTTAAAGTGTTCTATTTCTCATCCATACTTATTTTCTTCAATTCACTCTAATTGATCTCATTATTCCATTTTGATTGAATACTAAGGATGATTCTCTTTTGCAGATATCATGTGCTTGCTCTCATTCATTCATGAACTCATTGAAGTGATGCTAGGCTATGTGTGCATAACCATTCTATGTGCTTTCTTTTCACCCTACCTATATGTGTGTTCCATCAACCCTCTTGAAGCCAAACACTTAAAGCCTTTTCTTCTATCACCCTCATCATTTCCCTACCTTTGTATCTCAATCTGAGATACTTGACCTATTGTAGCCATACCCTATAGCTTAGAAATATACCAAGGTGTGCCAAGATAAAGTTTGAAGCAAGGAAGTTGCAGCCATGTACCTAAATAAAGATGATGTGAATCTGTGCAATGAAGTTAATGAAGATGCAGATCAAATCAACGAAGATGAAAGTGTTTCGATTTGATCTAAGTGTGAAAAATAAAGTCTATGCCAGGAGATACCATGAAGTTTGCTGCCATGCCAATCTAAATCAATGATGCCTTGCAGATTAATGAAGCATGCAACCTTGGTATGTTCTTAAGTTATTTGTTTTTCCTTCCAATTCTTCCATTTCCCCTAAACCTTAGCCTTTCATTACAACATTGTGAAAGACCTAGCTGATCTTTGAGGATGTATTCATGGGTGCTGGTAAGTATGTGTGTATCTCTATTCTTAGTATTTAATTCCTTTCATGAGATCTAACCAAATTTGTGCTTCTATTTCATACACTCACTTATGCTTTCTTGAGAGAATTAAAACATAGGTTCTGAGTGATTGAGTGTTATCTGTGAGAATTAGAGTCGAAGCATGTTCTCTATTCAAGGTTTGAGTGTGCTTGCTTTGAAACTGTGTGCCTTTGAGCTATAGCTTCCACTTGTACACACTGATTGATGACCTATCTTGGCAACTCTATGGTGTTGGAGGTATGACTAAAACTTTCTTTCATTTTCATTAGTTGATTTCAAAGTTGTTTTTCTAACCATTTTGTTTTGTAGAGTTAGAAAAACGTTTGTGGGTATCGTATCTGTTAAACCCTCAGGAGACACAACTCCTCCTACTAGGGATGCCTAGAGGTTTAAAGGCTTGTTGCATACGCTCAATGCAATCGAGTTACCTACGAAAGTGGTCTAGTTAACTTCTTGTTTTGTTTTTATCTTTGTTTCTCTTTTGTTTTGCTCGAGGACTAGCAAAATCTAAGTTTGGGGGTGTGTTAAGCTCATAATTTCATACATATACATGCCCAATTTACTTACTTCTTTTGCTTAGTTCCTATAATTCTAAGTTATTTCCCTCCCTTTGTGTGTTTTGTAGGCCAATAGAGCAAGAGAGCATAATTCATGCAATTCAAGCATGTTAAGGCCTAATTTGGATGAATGGAAGAAGAGCTTAAAAGACAAACTCATTTTGGCTACAGCCCCCTGCCAGTCCAGTTCCGTAGGTCATATTGCAAGCTTTGTTTCAGCAACCTACACAGCTCGGATGAGGCAGCATTCTTCATGAAAGTTGTTCCAATGGGTATGTACTATAACATATCCAAAATTCAGCCCCATTGGATAAATATGGAGTCTGTTACCTAGCAAACACAGAGCCATGCTCAGGATGGATTTTATCAGCGCGCAAAATGAGTTAGCAATTTGTTTTGGCCTTAACTTCCTCCTCCGACCTTGAATTGGCCCAAATGATATATGGCTGGAAAGAAGACATTCTGAACTTCAATTTCGAGTGCTTAAAGTCCTAATTTGATTAAGAGAAGCCCAAGTTGTAAGCCCTTGAAGTTGCTGGTTATGCTGACCTCAGCATGTGCTGGTTGGATGCTTGGTCATGGTGAGCTAGGTATGAGCTATCATTTCTGGTTGGAAGCTTGGTCATGGTGACATGAAGATGAGCTAGGGCTGCTGGTGGGATCTATTAGTGAAGTGCATCAACCAATTCAGATTTTATAATGCAAGTGTTGTATGCATTAGTGAAGTGCATCAACCAATTCATCTTTTATAATGCAAGTGTTGTATGCATTAGCCATATTGAATTCAGATTTGTCACTCCCCTCTCCCTATAAATACCACATCCATTCCACATTCAAGACACAACAAATCCTGAGATTCACAACCCCCACAATTCACTCCAACCATCCTCAAACACTCTCAAAATCCCAAACACTCCAACAATCACCAAAACAACTCCAGCAAACCTCTCTTCCATTTCCCTACGAATTTCATCTTCCTTAGCCATCACCACTCACTCAAACTCATCCCAAATCACCTCCATATCCTTCATACATCTTTCTAGAAGTGGGGAAGCTCTTGGAGAAGCATTAGAAGTGGAGAAGCACTTGGAGAAGCCTTGGACACCACAAGAACTTCAGAAAAAGGGTTTTTCTACTCTTATTGTATTCATTATGTTTTCTCATTTCTGTTCAAGTCTCTTTTCCATTATGAGTAGCTAAATCCATAACTAGGGCTTCGATGTAACCTAACATGAATATTCTGGGTTTATAAGTTTGGAGTTTCAAGTTTGATTCATGATTCATGTTCTTATTCATTATGCTTATAAGTTAACATGCTTGTTTGAATGATTGATCACCATTAGAACTTGTTTGTTAACTATCTTGGTTTGAATTAAGAGTATACACCATGCTTTAATTCGAATTGAACTATGAATAGGAAGAGTATGTATGGACATTCGACAACAGGGATTAGATACATACTTAGTTGTTTAAAATGTTCTTCTATGCTTAATGGGTTCCTAATGCTTAATTTTAGGTTAGACAACAAATGATCAAATTAGGGAATTAGGAACACAAGGTTAGGACCAAACACCATGGCCTAATCATACTTTAGCTAGAATCAATCTTTGAATCTGAATTAGACTTGTTACTTGAATCTTTATAACCCAGAATTGAATTGTTATGGTGATTCGAATGCCCTAGTCTCAAAATCTGTTTTCCAACTCTTAAAACCACTCTTTGTTACATTTGTTTACTTGTTTTTGTTTGCAATTTCATTTTGCTTCTTTTGTTCAACAATCACAACCACTCTTGTTTTAAATTCTGTTTTAGACATAACCTCCTACTTTCTTGAATTTGGTAATCTAAGTACATAACTAGTTTTAACTTCTCAGTCTTCGTGGGTACGACCTCGTACTTGTCTTGCTATACTACTAATTGCCCCGTACAATTGCGAGTTAACATAATATTAACAACATAGGCCCCACAGCCGATCGGAACCGGCAGTTCGGCAGGCCCGCGCGCGACACATGGTAAGGGTGGCGACGACAAGGCCTGACAGGCCATGCCATTTCATGCGACGGCATCCCATTTCATGCGGGGGGCGTTGGATAGCCAAACCATGGTCATATGGCATGGCTCAAACGTGGCTTATATACTTTTAGGCGTTACAAGCTAACGGATGCGATCATACCAACTCACATGCACCGGATCCCATGAGAACTCCGAAGTTAAGCGAGTTTGGGCGAGAGTAGTACTAGGATGGGTGACCTCCTGGGAAGTCCTCGTGTTGCATCCCTTCTTTTTTTGCCTTGTTGACGTTTCAATTGTCGTGGGCGTTTGCTTTCCGTCATCTTATTCATCTGGATGTCTTTGTTTTATCACGACCCCGTGGCGCAGCGTGACAATCGGGGCACACTATGATTAAATACTCCTAGAAAGCCTAGGATTAACGAAGGAATTAAAATAGGAAAATAACACAGTTACCAAAAACTTCAAAAACTGGATTTCGGGCTAGTAAACGACGTCGGATGCCCGAAAAAGCCCACGACTCATGGCAACGCAATGAATTTTACTCGCGACGCCGTTGCCTTCGAATCGACGGTTCGTGGGCCCAATTCTGAGGTCGGAGCCCAGATCAGCGGTTTGCCCGATTTGCCGTTGCACGCGCGTCGGTCCAGCTCCTCTCCAATAACTTACGCCATCTGTCCTACATCACCCCGTGGAGCTCGTCTCCAATTAACCGGGCACTGCAAACGAACGAAAGCGAAAAAACAACAGGACTCGACGCCCACTGCCGAAATTATTGGGGTTGTTCTTAACGTTGTCAGTTTTTTTGTTTTTTTTTGTTTTGGTTCAATTATCGTAAGGTAGGCCCCACAGCCGATCGGAACCGGCAGTTCGGCAGGCCTGCGCGCGACACATGGTAGGGGTGGCGACGACAAGGCCTGACAGGCCATGCCATTTCATGCGGGGGGGCGTTGGATAGCCAACCCATGGTCATATGGCATGGCTCAAACGTGGCTTATATACTTTTAGGAGTTATAAGCTAACGGATGCGATCATACCAACTCACATGCACCGGATCCCATCAGAACTCCGAAGTTAAGCGAGTTTGGGCGAGAGTAGTACTAGTATGGGTGACCTCCTGGGAAGTCCTCGTGTTGCATCCCTTCTTTTTTTGCCTTGTTGACGTTTCAATTGTCGTGGGCGTTTGCTTTCCGTCATCTTATTCATCTGGATGTCTTTGTTTTATCACGACCCCGTGGCGCAGCGTGACAATCGGGGCACACTATGATTAAATACTCCTAGAAAGCCTAGGATTAACGAAGGAATTAAAATAGGAAAATAACACAGTTACCAAAAACTTCAAAAACTGGATTTCGGGCTAGTAAACGACGTCGGATGCCCGAAAAAGCCCACGACTCATGGCAACGCAATGAATTTTACTCGCGACGCCGTTGCCTTCGAATCGACGGTTCGTGGGCCCAATTCTGAGGTCGGAGCCCAGATCAGCGGTTTGCCCGATTTGCCGTTGCACGCGCGTCGGTCCAGCTCCTCTCCAATAACTTACGCCATCTGTCCTACATCACCCCGTGGAGCTCGTCTCCAATTAACCGGGCACTGCAAACGAACGAAAGCGAAAAAACAACAGGACTCGACGCCCACTGCCGAAATTATTGGGGTTGTTCTTAACGTTGTCAGTTTTTTTGTTTTTTTTTGTTTTGGTTCAATTATCGTAAGGTAGGCCCCACAGCCGATCGGAACCGGCAGTTCGGCAGGCCTGCGCGCGACACATGGTAGGGGTGGCGACGACAAGGCCTGACAGGCCATGCCATTTCATGCGGGGGGGCGTTGGATAGCCAACCCATGGTCATATGGCATGGCTCAAACGTGGCTTATATACTTTTAGGAGTTATAAGCTAACGGATGCGATCATACCAACTCACATGCACCGGATCCCATCAGAACTCCGAAGTTAAGCGAGTTTGGGCGAGAGTAGTACTAGTATGGGTGACCTCCTGGGAAGTCCTCGTGTTGCATCCCTTCTTTTTTTGCCTTGTTGACGTCTCAATTGTCGTGGGCGTTTGCTTTCCGTCATCTTATTCATCTGGATGTCTTTGTTTTATCACGACCCCGTGGCGCAGCGTGACAATCGGGGCACACTATGATTAAATACTCCTAGAAAGCCTAGGATTAACGAAGGAATTAAAATAGGAAAATAACACAGTTACCAAAAACTTCAAAAACTGGATTTCGGGCTAGTAAACGACGTCGGATGCCCGAAAAAGCCCACGACTCATGGCAACGCAATGAATTTTACTCGCGACGCCGTTGCCTTCGAATCGACGGTTCGTGGGCCCAATTCTGAGGTCGGAGCCCAGATCAGCGGTTTGCCCGATTTGCCGTTGCACGCGCGTCGGTCCAGCTCCTCTCCAATAACTTACGCCATCTGTCCTACATCACCCCGTGGAGCTCGTCTCCAATTAACCGGGCACTGCAAACGAACGAAAGCGAAAAAACAACAGGACTCGACGCCCACTGCCGAAATTATTGGGGTTGTTCTTAACGTTGTCAGTTTTTTTGTTTTTTTTTGTTTTGGTTCAATTATCGTAAGGTAGGCCCCACAGCCGATCGGAACCGGCAGTTCGGCAGGCCTGCGCGCGACACATTGTAGGGGTGGCGACGACAAGGCTTGACAGGCCATGGCATTTCATGCGGGGGGCGTTGGATAGCCAACCCATGATCATATGGCATGGCTCAAACGTGGCTTATATACTTTTAGGCGTTATAAGCTAACGGATGCGATCATACCAACTCACATGCACCGGATCCCATCAGAACTCCGAAGTTAAGCGAGTTTGGGCGAGAGTAGTACTAGGATGGGTGACCTCCTGGGAAGTCCTCGTGTTGCATCCCTTATTTTTTTGCCTTGTTGACGTTTCAATTGTCGTGGGCGTTTGCTTTCCGTCATCTTATTCATCTGGATGTCTTTGTTTTATCACGACCCCTTGGCGCAGCGTGACAATCGGGGCACACTATGATTAAATACTCCTAGAAAGCCTAGGATTGACGAAGGAATTAAAATAGGAAAATAACACAGTTACCAAAAACTTCAAAAACTGGATTTCGGGCTAGTAAACGACGTCGGATGCCCGAAAAAGCCCACGACTCATGGCAACGCAATGAGTTTTACTCGCGACGCCGTTGCCTTCGAATCGACGGTTCGTGGGCCCAATTCTGAGGTCGGAGCCCAGATCAGCGGTTTGCCCGATTTGCCGTTGCACGCGCGTCGGTCCAGCTCCTCTCCAATAACTTACGCCATCTGTCCTACATCACCCCGTGGAGCTCCTCTCCAATTAACCGGGCACCGCAAACCGACGAAAGCGAAAAAACAACAGGACTCGACGCCCAATGCCGAAATTATTGGGGTTGTTCTTAACGTTGTCAGTTTTTTTGTTTTTTTTGTTTTGGTTCAATTATCGTAAGGTAGGCCCCACAGCCGATCGGAACCGGCAGTTCGGCAGGCCTGCGCGCGACACATTGTAGGGGTGGCGACGACAAGGCTTGATAGGCCATGGCATTTCATGCGGGGGGCGTTGGATAGCCAACCCATGATCATATGGCATGGCTCAAACGTGGCTTATATACTTTTAGGCGTTATAAGCTAACGGATGCGATCATACCAACTCACATGCACCGGATCCCATCAGAACTCCGAAGTTAAGCGAGTTTGGGCGAGAGTAGTACTAGGATGGGTGACCTCCTGGGAAGTCCTCGTGTTGCATCCCTTCTTTTTTTGCCTTGTTGACGTTTCAATTGTCGTGGGCGTTTGCTTTCCGTCATCTTATTCATCTGGATGTCTTTGTTTTATCACGACCCCTTGGCGCAGCGTGACAATCGGGGCACACTATGATTAAATACTCCTAGAAAGCCTAGGATTGACGAAGGAATTAAAATAGGAAAATAACACAGTTACCAAAAACTTCAAAAACTGGATTTCGGGCTAGTAAACGACGTCGGATGCCCGAAAAAGCCCACGACTCATGGCAACGCAATGAGTTTTACTTGCGACGCCGTTGCCTTCGAATCGACGGTTCGTGGGCCCAATTCAGAGGTCGGAGCCCAGATCAGCGGTTTGCCCGATTTGCCGTTGCACGCGCGTCGGTCCAGCTCCTCTCCAATAACTTACGCCATCTGTCCTACATCACCCCGTGGAGCTCCTCTCCAATTAACCGGGCACCGCAAACCAACGAAAGCGAAAAAACAACAGGACTCGACGCCCACTGCCGAAATTATTGGGGTTGTTCTTAACGTTGTCAGTTTTTTTGTTTTTTTTGTTTTGGTTCAATTATCGTAAGGTAGGCCCCACAGCCGATCGGAACCGGCAGTTCGGCAGGCCTGCGCGCGACACATGGTAGGGGTGGCGACGACAAGGCTTGACAGGCCATGCCATTTCATGCGGGGGGCGTTGGATAGCCAACCCATGGTCATATGGCATGGCTCAAACGTGGCTTATATACTTTTAGGCGTTATAAGCTAATGGATGCGATCATACCAACTCACATGCACCGGATCCCATCAGAACTCCGAAGTTAAGCGAGTCTGGGCGAGAGTAGTACTAGGATGGGTGACCTCCTGGGAAGTCCTCGTGTTGCATCCCTTATTTTTTTGCCTTGTTGACGTTTCAATTGTCGTGGGCGTTTGCTTTCCGTCATCTTATTCATCTGGATGTCTTTGTTTTATCACGACCCCTTGGCGCAGCGTGACAATCGGGGCACACTATGATTAAATACTCCTAGAAAGCCTAGGATTGACGAAGGAATTAAAATAGGAAAATAACACAGTTACCAAAAACTTCAAAAACTGGATTTCGGGGTAGTAAACGACGTCGGATGCCCGAAAAAGCCCACGACTCATGGCAACGCAATGAGTTTTACTCGCGACGCCGTTGCCTTCGAGTCGACGGTTCGTGGGCCCAATTCTGAGGTCGGAGCCCAGATCAGCGGTTTGCCCGATTTGCCGTTGCACGCGCGTCGGTCCAGCTCCTCTCCAATAACTTACGCCATCTGTCCTACATCCCCCCGTGGAGCTCGTCTCCAATTAACCGGGCACCGCAAACGAACGAAAGCGAAAAAACAACAGGACTCGACGCCCACTGCCGAAATTATTGGGGTTGTTCTTAACGTTGTCAGTTTTTTTGTTTTTTTATTTTGGTTCAATTATCGTAAGGTAGGCCCCACAGCCGATCGGAACCGGCAGTTCGGCAGGCCTGCGCGCGACACATGGTAGGGGTGGCGACGACAAGGCTTGACAGGCCATGGCATTTCATGCGGGGGGCGTTGGATAGCCAACCCATGGTCATATGGCATGGCTCAAACGTGGCTTATATACTTTTAGGCGTTATAAGCTAATGGATGCGATCATACCAACTCACATGCACCGGATCCCATCAGAACTCCGAAGTTAAGCGAGTTTGGGCGAGAGTAGTACTAGGATGGGTGACCTCCTGGGAAGTCCTCGTGTTGCATCCCTTATTTTTTTGCCTTGTTGACGTTTCAATTGTCGTGGGCGTTTGCTTTCCGTCATCTTATTCATCTGGATGTCTTTGTTTTATCACGACCCCTTGGCGCAGCGTGACAATCGGGGCACACTATGATTAAATACTCCTAGAAAGCCTAGGATTGACGAAGGAATTAAAATAGGAAAATAACACAGTTACCAAAAACTTCAAAAACTGGATTTCGGGCTAGTAAACGACGTCGGATGCCCGAAAAAGCCCACGACTCATGGCAACGCAATGAGTTTTACTCGCGACGCCGTTGCCTTCGAATCGACGGTTCGTGGGCCCAATTCTGAGGTCGGAGCCCAGATCAGCGGTTTGCCCGATTTGCCGTTGCACGCGCGTCGGTCCAGCTCCTCTCCAATAACTTACGCCATCTGTCCTACATCCCCCCGTGGAGCTCGTCTCCAATTAACCGGGCACCGCAAACGAACGAAAGCGAAAAAACAACAGGACTCGACGCCCACTGCCGAAATTATTGGGGTTGTTCTTAACGTTGTCAGTTTTTTTGTTTTTTTATTTTGGTTCAATTATCGTAAGGTAGGCCCCACAGCCGATCGGAACCGGCAGTTCGGCAGGCCTGCGCGCGACACATGGTAGGGGTGGCGACGACAAGGCTTGACAGGCCATGGCATTTCATGCGGGGGGCGTTGGATAGCCAACCCATGGTCATATGGCATGGCTCAAACGTGGCTTATATACTTTTAGGCGTTATAAGCTAATGGATGCGATCATACCAACTCACATGCACCGGATCCCATCAGAACTCCGAAGTTAAGCGAGTTTGGGCGAGAGTAGTACTAGGATGGGTGACCTCCTGGGAAGTCCTCGTGTTGCATCCCTTATTTTTTTGCCTTGTTGACGTTTCAATTGTCGTGGGCGTTTGCTTTCCGTCATCTTATTCATCTGGATGTCTTTGTTTTATCACGACCCCTTGGCGCAGCGTGACAATCGGGGCACACTATGATTAAATACTCCTAGAAAGCCTAGGATTAACGAAGGAATTAAAATAGGAAAATAACACAGTTACCAAGAACTTCAAAAACTGGATTTCGGGCTAGTAAACGACGTCGGATGCCCGAAAAAGCCCACGACTCATGGCAACGCAATGAGTTTTACTCGCGACGCCGTTGCCTTCGAATCGACGGTTCGTGGGCCCAATTCAGAGGTTGGAGCCCAGATCAGCGGTTTGCCCGATTTGCCGTTGCACGCGCGTCGGTCCAGCTCCTCTCCAATAACTTACGCCATCTGTCCTACATCACCCCGTGGAGCTCCTCTCCAATTAACCGGGCACCGCAAACCAACGAAAGCGAAAAAACAACAGGACTCGACGCCCCCTGCCGAAATTATTGGGGTTGTTCTTAACGTTGTCAGTTTTTTTGTTTTTTTTGTTTTGGTTCAATTATCGTAAGGTAGGCCCCACAGCCGATCGGAACCGGCAGTTCGGCAGGCCTGCGCGCGACACATGGTAGGGGTGGCGACGACAAGGCTTGACAGGCCATGGCATTTCATGCGGGGGGCGTTGTATAGCCAACCCATGATCATATGGCATGGCTCAAACGTGGCTTATATACTTTTAGGCGTTATAAGCTAACGGATGCGATCATACCAACTCACATGCACCGGATCCCATCAGAACTCCGAAGTTAAGCGAGTTTGGGCGAGAGTAGTACTAGGATGGGTGACCTCCTGGGAAGTCCTCGTGTTGCATCCCTTCTTTTTTTGCCTTGTTGACGTTTCAATTGTCGTGGGCGTTTGCTTTCCGTCATCTTATTCATCTGGATGTCTTTGTTTTATCACGACCCCTTGGCGCAGCGTGACAATCGGGGCACACTATGATTAAATACTCCTAGAAAGCCTAGGATTAACGAAGGAATTAAAATAGGAAAATAACACAGTTACCAAAAACTTCAAAAACTGGATTTCGGGCTAGTAAACGACGTCGGATGCCCGAAAAAGCCCACGACTCATTGCGCCGCAATGAGTTTTACTCGTGACGCCGTTGCCTTCGAATCGACGGTTCGTGGGCCCAATTCTGAGGTCGGAGCCCAGATCAGCGGTTTGCCCGATTTGCCGTTGCACGCGCGTCGGTCCAGCTCCTCTCCAATAACTTACGCCATCTGTCCTACATCACCCCGTCGAGCTCGTCTCCAATTAACCGGGCACCGCAAACGAACGAAAGCGAAAAAACAGCAGGACTCGACGCCCACTGCCGAAATTATTGGGGTTGTTCTTAACGTTGTCAGTTTTTTTGTTTTTTTTGTTTTGGTTCAATTATCGTAAGGTAGGCCCCACAGCCGATCGGAACCGGCAGTTCGTCAGGCCTGCGCGCGACACGTGGTAGGGGTGGCGACGACAAGGCTTGACAGGCCATGCCATTTCATGCGGGGGGCGTTGGATAGCCAACCCATGGTCATATGGCATGGCTCAAACGTGGCTTATATACTTTTAGGCGTTATAAGCTAACGGATAAGATCATACCAACTCACATGCACCGGATCCCATCAGAACTCCGAAGTTAAGCGAGTTTGGGCGAGAGTAGTACTAGGATGGGTGACCTCCTGGGAAGTCCTCGTGTTGCATCCCTTCTTTTTTTGCCTTGTTGACGTTTCAATTGTCGTGGGCGTTTGCTTTCCGTCATCTTATTCATCTGGATGTCTTTGTTTTATCACGACCCCTTGGCGCAGCGTGACAATCGGGGCACACTATGATTAAATACTCCTAGAAAGCCTAGGATTAACGAAGGAATTAAAATAGGAAAATAACACAGTTACCAAAAACTTCAAAAACTGGATTTCGGGCTAGTAAACGAAGTCGGATGCCCGAAAAAGCCCACGACTCATGGCAACGCAATGAGTTTTACTCGCGACGCCGTTGCCTTCGAATCGACGGTTCGTGGGCCCAATTCTGAGGTCGGAGCCCAGATCAGCGGTTTGCCCGATTTGCCGTTGCACGCGCGTCGGTCCAGCTCCTCTCCAATAACTTACGCCATCTGTCCTACATCACCCCGTGGAGCTCATCTCCAATTAACCGGGCACCGCAAACGAACGAAAGCGAAAAAACAACAGGACTCGACGCCCACTGCCGAAATTATTGGGGTTGTTCTTAACGTTGTCAGTTTTATTGTTTTTTTTGTTTTGGTTCAATTATCGTAAGGTAGGCCCCACAGCCGATCGGAACCGGCAGTTCGGCAGGCCTGCGCGCGACACGTGGTAGGGGTGGCGACGACAAGGCTTGACAGGCCATGCCATTTCATGCGGGGGGCGTTGGATAGCCAACCCATGGTCATATGGCATGGCTCAAACGTGGCTTATATACTTTTAGGCGTTATAAGCTAACGGATGCGATCATACCACCTCACATGCACCGGATCCCATTAGAACTCCGAAGTTAAGCGAGTTTGGGCGAGAGTAGTACTAGGATGGGTGACCTCCTGGGAAGTCCTCGTGTTGCATCCCTTCTTTTTTTGCCTTGTTGACGTTTCAATTGTCGTGGGCGTTTGCTTTCCGTCATCTTATTCATCTGGATGTGTTTGTTTTATCACGACCCCTTGGCGCAGCGTGACAATCGGGGCACACTATGATTAAATACTCCTAGAAAGCCTAGGATTAACGAAGGAATTAAAATAGGAAAATAACACAGTTACCAAAAACTTCAAAAACTGGATTTCGGGCTAGTAAACGACGTCGGATGCCCGAAAAAGCCCACGACTCATGGCAACGCAAAGAGTTTTACTCGCGAAGCAGTTGCCTTCGAATCGACTGTTCGTGGGCCCAATTCTGAGGTCGGAGCCCAGATCAGCGGTTTGACCGATTTGCCGTTGCACGCGCGTCGGTCCAGCTCCTCTCCAATAACTTACGCCATCTGTCCTACATCACCCCGTGGAGCTCGTCTCCAATTAACCGGGCACCGCAAACGAACGAAAGCGAAAAAACAACAGGACTCGACGCCCACTGCCGAAATTATTGGGGTTGTTCTTAACGTTGTCAGTTTTTTTGTTTTTTTTGTTTTGGTTAGTTAAGCGAGTTTGGGCGAGAGTAGTACTAGGATGGGTGACCTCCTGGGAAGTCCTCGTGTTGCATCCCTTCTTTTTTTGCCTTGTTGACGTTTCAATTGTCGTGGGCGTTTGCTTTCCGTCATCTTATTCATCTGGATGTCTTTGTTTTATCACGACCCCGTGGCGCAGCGTGACAATCGGGGCACACTATGATTAAATACTCCTAGAAAGCCTAGGATTAACGAAGGAATTAAAATAGGAAAATAACACAGTTACCAAAAACTTCAAAAACTGGATTTCGGGCTAGTAAACGACGTCGGATGCCCGAAAAAGCCCACGACTCATGGCAACGCGATGAGTTTTACTCGCGACGCCGTTGCCTTCGAATCGACGGTTCGTGGGCCCAATTCTGAGGTCGGAGCCCAGATCAGCGGTTTGCCCGATTTACCGTTGCACGCGCGTCGGTCTAGCTCCTCTCCAATAACTTACGCCATCTGTCCTACATCACCCTGTGGAGCTCGTCTCCAATTAACCGGGCACCGCAAACGAACGAAAGCGAAAAAACAACAGGACTCGATGCCCACTGCCGAAATTATTGGGGTTGTTCTTAACGTTGTCAGTTTTTTTGTTTTCTTTTGTTTTGGTTCAATTATCGTAAGGTAGGCCCCTCAGCCGATCGGAACCGGCAGTTCGGCAGGCCTGCGCGCGACACATGGTAGGGGTGGTGACGACAAGGCCTGACAGGCCATGCCATTTCATGCGGGGGGCGTTGGATAGCCAACCCATGGTCATATGGCATGGCTCAAACGTGGCTTATATACTTTTAGGCGTTATAAGCTAACGGATGCGATCATACCAACTCACATGCACCGGATCCCATCAGAACTCCGAAGTTAAGCGAGTTTGGGCGAGAGTAGTACTAGAATGGGTGACCTCCTGGGAAGTCCTCGTGTTGCATCCCTTCTTTTTTTGCCTTGTTGACGTTTCAATTGTCGTGGGCGTTTGCTTTCCGTCATCTTATTCATCTGGATGTCTTTGTTTTATCACGACCCCGTGGCGCAGCGTGACAATCGGGGCACACTATGATTAAATACTCCTAGAAAGCCTAGGATTAACGAAGGAATTAAAATAGGAAAATAACACAGTTACCAAAAACTTCAAAAACTGGATTTCGGGCTAGTAAACGACGTCGGATGCCCGAAAAAGCCCACGACTCATGGCAACGCGATGAGTTTTACTCGCGACGCCGTTGCCTTCGAATCGACGGTTCGTGGGCCCAATTCTGAGGTCGGAGCCCAGATCAGCGGTTTGCCCGATTTACCGTTGCACGCGCGTCGGTCCAGCTCCTCTCCAATAACTTACGCCATCTGTCCTACATCACCTTGTGGAGCTCGTCTCCAATTAACCGGGCACCGCAAACGAACGAAAGCGAAAAAACAACAGGACTCGACGCCCACTGCCGAAATTATTGGGGTTGTTCTTAACGTTGTCAGTTTTTTTGTTTTCTTTTGTTTTGGTTCAATTATCGTAAGGTAGGCCCCACAGCCGATCGGAACCGGCAGTTCGGCAGGCCTGCGCGCGACACATGATAGGGGTGGCGACGACAAGGCCTGACAGGCCATGCCATTTCATGCGGGGGGCGTTGGATAGCCAACCCATGGTCATATGGCATGGCTCAAACGTGGCTTATATACTTTTAGGCGTTATAAGCTAACGGATGCGATCATACCAACTCACATGCACCGGATCCCATCAGAACTCCGAAGTTAAGCGAGTTTGGGCGAGAGTAGTACTAGGATGGGTGACCTCCTGGGAAGTCCTCGTGTTGCATCCCTTCTTTTTTTGCCTTGTTGACGTTTCAATTGTCGTGGGCGTTTGCTTTCCGTCATCTTATTCGTCTGGATGTCTTTGTTTTATCACGACCCCGTGGCGCAGCGTGACAATCGGGGCACACTATGATTAAATACTCCTAGAAAGCCTAGGATTAACGAAGGAATTAAAATAGGAAAATAACACAGTTACCAAAAACTTCAAAAACTGGATTTCGGGCTAGTAAACGACGTCGGATGCCCGAAAAAGCCCACGACTCATGGCAACGCGATGAGTTTTACTCGCGACGCCGTTGCCTTCGAATCGACGGTTCGTGGGCCCAATTCTGAGGTCGGAGCCCAGATCAGCGGTTTGCCCGATTTACCGTTGCACGCGCGTCGGTCCAGCTCCTCTCCAATAACTTACGCCATCTGTCCTACATCACCCCGTGGAGCTCGTCTCCAATTAACCGGGCACCGCAAACGAACGAAAGCGAAAAAACAACAGGACTCGACGCCCACTGCCGAAATTATTGGGGTTGTTCTTAACGTTGTCAGTTTTTTTGTTTTCTTTTGTTTTGGTTCAATTATCGTAAGGTAGGCCCCACAGCCGATCGGAACCGGCAGTTCGGCAGGCCTGCGCGCGACACATGATAGGGGTGGCGACGACAAGGCCTGACAGGCCATGCCATTTCATGCGGGGGGCGTTGGATAGCCAACCCATGGTCATATGGCATGGCTGAAACGTGGCTTATATACTTTTAGGCGTTATAAGCTAACGGATGCGATCATACCAACTCACATGCACCGGATCCCATCAGAACTCCGAAGTTAAGCGAGTTTGGGCGAGAGTAGTACTAGGATGGGTGACCTCCTGGGAAGTCCTCGTGTTGCATCCCTTCTTTTTTTGCCTTGTTGACGTTTCAATTGTCGTGGGCGTTTGCTTTCCGTCATCTTATTCGTCTGGATGTCTTTGTTTTATCACGACCCCGTGGCGCAGCGTGACAATCGGGGCACACTATGATTAAATACTCCTAGAAACCCTAGGATTAACGAAGGAATTAAAATAGGAAAATAACACAGTTACCAAAAACTTCAAAAACTGGATTTCGGGCTAGTAAACGACGTCGGATGCCCGAAAAAGCCCACGACTCATGGCAACGCAATGAGTTTTACTAGGGACGCCGTTGCCTTCGAATCGACGGTTCGTGGGCCCAATTCTGAGGTCGGAGCCCAGATCAGCGGTTTGCCCGATTTGCCGTTGCACGCGCGTCGGTCCAGCTCCTCTCCAATAACTTACGCCATCTGTCCTACATCACCCCGTGGAGCTCGTCTCCAATTAACCGGGCACCGCAAACGAACGAAAGCGAAAAAACAACAGGACTCGACGCCCACTGCCGAAATTATTGGGGTTGTTCTTAACGTTGTCAGTTTTTTTGTTTTTTTTTGTTTTGGTTCAATTATCGTAAGGTAGGCCCCACAGCCGATCGGAACCGGCAGTTCGGCAGGCCTGCGCGCGACACATGGTAGGGGTGGCGACGACAAGGCCTGACAGGCCATGCCATTTCATGCGGGGGGCGTTGGATAGCCAACCCATGGTCATATGGCATGGCTGAAACGTGGCTTATATACTTTTAGGCGTTATAAGCTAACGGATGCGATCATACCAACTCACATGCACCGGATCCCATCAGAACTCCGAAGTTAAGCGAGTTTGGGCGAGAGTAGTACTAGGATGGGTGACCTCCTGGGAAGTCCTCGTGTTGCATCCCTTCTTTTTTTGCCTTGTTGACGTTTCAATTGTCGTGGGCGTTTGCTTTCCGTCATCTTATTCATCTGGATGTCTTTGTTTTCTCACGACCCCGTGGCGCAGCGTGACAATCGGGGCACACTATGATTATATACTCCTAGAAAGCCTAGGATTAACGAAGGAATTAAAATAGGAAAATAACACAGTTACCAAAAACTTCAAAAACTGGATTTCGGGCTAGTAGACGACGTCGGATGCCCGAAAAATCCCACGACTCATGGCAACGCAATGAGTTTTACTCGCGACGCCGTTGCCTTCGAATCGACGGTTCGTGGGCCCAATTCTGAGGTCGGAGCCCAGATCAGCGGTTTGCCCGATTTGCCGTTGCACGCGCGTCGGTCCAGCTCCTCTCCAATAACTTACGCCATCTGTCCTACATCACCCCGTGGAGCTCGTCTCCAATTAACCGGGCACCGCAAACGAACGAAAGCGAAAAAACAACAGGACTCGACGCCCACTGCCGAAATTATTGGGGTTGTTCTTAACGTTGTCAGTTTTTTTGTTTTTTTTTGTTTTGGTTCAATTATCGTAAGGTAGGCCCCACAGCCGATCGGAACCGGCAGTTCGGCAGGCCTGCGCGGGACACATGGTAGGGGTGGCGACGACAAGGCCTGACAGGCCATGCCATTTCATGCGGGGGGCGTTGGATAGCCAACCCATGGTCATATGGCATGGCTGAAACGTGGCTTATATACTTTTAGGCGTTATAAGCTAACGGATGCGATCATACCAACTCACATGCACCGGATCCCATCAGAACTCCGAAGTTAAGCGAGTTTGGGCGAGAGTAGTAC
This sequence comes from Prunus avium, assembly GCF_965620075.1. NCBI lineage: Eukaryota > Viridiplantae > Streptophyta > Magnoliopsida > Rosales > Rosaceae > Prunus > Prunus avium. Next base: position 10,177,907 of record NC_142291.1, on the reverse strand, counting down.
TAGGATGGGTGACCTCCTGGGAAGTCCTCGTGTTGCATCCCTTCTTTTTTTGCCTTGTTGACGTTTCAATTGTCGTTGGCGTTTGCTTTCCGTCATCTTATTCATCTGGATGTCTTTGTTTTCTCACGACCCCGTGGCGCAGCGTGACAATCGGGGCACACTATGATTATATACTCCTAGAAAGCCTAGGATTAACGAAGGAATTAAAATAGGAAAATAACACAGTTACCAAAAACTTCAAAAACTGGATTTCGGGCTAGTAGACGAGGTCGGATGCCCGAAAAAGCCCACGACTCATGGCAACGCAATGAGTTTTACTCGCGACGCCGTTGCCTTCGAATCGACGGTTCGTGGGCCCAATTCTGAGGTCGGAGCCCAGATCAGCGGTTTGCCCGATTTGCCGTTGCACGCGCGTCGGTCCAGCTCCTCTCCAATAACTTACGCCATCTGTCCTACATCACCCCGTGGAGCTCGTCTCCAATTAACCGGGCACCGCAAACGAACGAAAGCGAAAAAACAACAGGACTCGACGCCCACTGCCGAAATTATTGGGGTTGTTCTTAACGTTGTCAGTTTTTTTGTTTTTTTTTGTTTTGGTTCAATTTTCGTAAGGTAGGCCCCACAGCCGATCGGAACCGGCAGTTCGGCAGGCCTGCGCGGGACACATGGTAGGGGTGGCGACGACAAGGCCTGACAGGCCATGCCATTTCATGCGGGGGGCGTTGGATAGCCAACCCATGGTCATATGGCATGGCTGAAACGTGGCTTATATACTTTTAGGCGTTATAAGCTAACGGATGCGATCATACCAACTCACATGCACCGGATCCCATCAGAACTCCGAAGCTAAGCGAGTTTGGGCGAGAGTAGTACTAGGATGGGTGACCTCCTGGGAAGTCCTCGTGTTGCATCCCTTCTTTTTTTGCCTTGTTGACGTTTCAATTGTCGTTGGCGTTTGCTTTCCGTCATCTTATTCATCTGGATGTCTTTGTTTTCTCACGACCCCGTGGCGCAGCGTGACAATCGGGGCACACTATGATTATATACTCCTAGAAAGCCTAGGATTAACGAAGGAATTAAAATAGGAAAATAACACAGTTACCAAAAACTTCAAAAACTGGATTTCGGGCTAGTAGACGAGGTCGGATGCCCGAAAAAGCCCACGACTCATGGCAACGCAATGAGTTTTACTCGCGACGCCGTTGCCTTCGAATCGACGGTTCGTGGGCCCAATTCTGAGGTCGGAGCCCAGATCAGCGGTTTGCCCGATTTGCCGTTGCACGCGCGTCGGTCCAGCTCCTCTCCAATAACTTACGCCATCTGTCCTACATCACCCCGTGGAGCTCGTCTCCAATTAACCGGGCACCGCAAACGAACGAAAGCGAAAAAACAACAGGACTCGACGCCCACTGCCGAAATTATTGGGGTTGTTCTTAACGTTGTCAGTTTTTTTGTTTTTTTTTGTTTTGGTTCAATTATCGTAAGGTAGGCCCCACAGCCGATCGGAACCGGCAGTTCGGCAGGCCTGCGCGGGACACATGGTAGGGGTGGCGACGACAAGGCCTGACAGGCCATGCCATTTCATGCGGGGGGCGTTGGATAGCCAACCCATGGTCATATGGCATGGCTGAAACGTGGCTTATATACTTTTAGGCGTTATAAGCTAACGGATGCGATCATACCAACTCACATGCACCGGATCCCATCATAACTCCGAAGTTAAGCGAGTTTGGGCGAGAGTAGTACTAGGATGGGTGACCTCCTGGGAAGTCCTCGTGTTGCATCCCTTCTTTTTTTGCCTTGTTGACGTTTCAATTGTCGTTGGCGTTTGCTTTCCGTCATCTTATTCATCTGGATGTCTTTGTTTTCTCACGACCCCGTGGCGCAGCGTGACAATCGGGGCACACTATGATTATATACTCCTAGAAAGCCTAGGATTAACGAAGGAATTAAAATAGGAAAATAACACAGTTACCAAAAACTTCAAAAACTGGATTTCGGGCTAGTAGACGAGGTCGGATGCCCGAAAAAGCCCACGACTCATGGCAACGCAATGAGTTTTACTCGCGACGCCGTTGCCTTCGAATCGACGGTTCGTGGGCCCAATTCTGAGGTCGGAGCCCAGATCAGCGGTTTGCCCGATTTGCCGTTGCACGCGCGTCGGTCCAGCTCCTCTCCAATAACTTACGCCATCTGTCCTACATCACCCCGTGGAGCTCGTCTCCAATTAACCGGGCACCGCAAACGAACGAAAGCGAAAAAACAACAGGACTCGACGCCCACTGCCGAAATTATTGGGGTTGTTCTTAACGTTGTCAGTTTTTTTGTTTTTTTTTGTTTTGGTTCAATTATCGTAAGGTAGGCCCCACAGCCGATCGGAACCGGCAGTTCGGCAGGCCTGCGCGCGACACATGGTAGGGGTGGCGACGACAAGGCCTGACAGGCCATGCCATTTCATGCGGGGGGCGTTGGATAGCCAACCCATGGTCATATGGCATGGCTGAAACGTGGCTTATATACATTTAGGCGTTATAAGCTAACGGATGCGATCATACCAACTCACATGCACCGGATCCCATCAGAACTCCGAAGTTAAGCGAGTTTGGGCGAGAGTAGTACTAGGATGGGTGACCTCCTGGGAAGTCCTCGTGTTGCATCCCTTCTTTTTTTGCCTTGTTGACGTTTCAATTGTCGTTGGCGTTTGCTTTCCGTCATCTTATTCATCTGGATGTCTTTGTTTTCTCACGACCCCGTGGCGCAGCGTGACAATCGGGGCACACTATGATTATATACTCCTAGAAAGCCTAGGATTAACGAAGGAATTAAAATAGGAAAATAACACAGTTACCAAAAACTTCAAAAACTGGATTTCGGGCTAGTAGACGAGGTCGGATGCCCGAAAAAGCCCACGACTCATGGCAACGCAATGAGTTTTACTCGCGACGCCGTTGCCTTCGAATCGACGGTTCGTGGGCCCAATTCTGAGGTCGGAGCCCAGATCAGCGGTTTGCCCGATTTGCCGTTGCACGCGCGTCGGTCCAGCTCCTCTCCAATAACTTACGCCATCTGTCCTACATCACCCCGTGGAGCTCGTCTCCAATTAACCGGGCACCGCAAACGAACGAAAGCGAAAAAACAACAGGACTCGACGCCCACTGCCGAAATTATTGGGGTTGTTCTTAACGTTGTCAGTTTTTTTGTTTTTTTTTGTTTTGGTTCAATTATCGTAAGGTAGGCCCCACAGCCGATCGGAACCGGCAGTTCGGCAGGCCTGCGCGCGACACATGGTAGGGGTGGCGACGATGCCATTTCATGCGGGGGGCGTTGGATAGCCAACCCATGGTCATATGGCATGGCTCAAACGTGGCTTATATACTTTTAGGCGTTATAAGCTAATGGATGCGATCATACCAACTCACATGCACCGGATCCCATCAGAACTCCGAAGTGAAGCGAGTTTGGGCGAGAGTAGTACTAGGATGGGTGACCTCCTGGGAAGTCCTCGTGTTGCATCCCTTCTTTTTTTGCCTTGTTGACGTTTCAATTGTCGTGGGCGTTTGCTTTCCGTCATCTTATTCATCTGGATGTCTTTGTTTTATCACGACCCCGTGGCGCAGCGTGACAATCGGGGCACACTATGATTAAATACTCCTAGAAAGCCTAGGATTAACGAAGGAATTAAAATAGGAAAATAACACAGTTACCAAAAACTTCAAAAACTGGATTTCGGGCTAGTAAACGACGTCGGATGCCCGAAAAAGCCCACGACTCATGGCTATGCAATGAGTTTTACTCGCGACGCCGTTGCCTTCGAATCGACGGTTCGTGGGCCCAATTCTGAGGTCGGAGCCCAGATCAGCGGTTTGCCCGATTTGCCGTTGCACGCGCGTCGGTCCAGCTCCTCTCCAATAACTTACGCCATCTGTCCTACATCACCCCGTGGAGCTCGTCTCCAATTAACCGGGCACCGCAAACGAACGAAAGCGAAAAAACAACAGGACTCGACGCCCACTGCCGAAATTATTGGGGTTGTTCTTAACGTTGTCAGTTTTTTTGTTTTTTTTTTGTTTTGGTTCAATTATCGTAAGGTAGGCCCCACAGCCGATCGGAACCGGCAGTTCGGCAGGCCTGCGCGCGACACATGGTAGGGGTGGCGACGACAAGGCCTGACAGGCCATGCCATTTCATGCGGGGGGCGTTGGATAGCCAACCCATGGTCATATGGCATGGCTCAAACGTGGCTTATAAGCTAACGGATGCGATCATACCAACTCACATGCACCGGATCCCATCAGAACTCCGAAGTTAAGCGAGTTTGGGCGAGAGTAGTACTAGGATGGGTGACCTCCTGGGAAGTCCTCGTGTTGCATCCCTTCTTTTTTTGCCTTGTTGACGTTTCAATTGTCGTGGGCGTTTGCTTTCCGTCATCTTATTCATCTGGATGTCTTTGTTTTATCACGACCCCGTGGCGCAGCGTGACAATCGGGGCACACTATGATTAAATACTCCTAGAAAGCCTAGGATTAACGAAGGAATTAAAATAGGAAAATAACACAGTTACCAAAAACTTCAAAAACTGGATTTCGGGCTAGTAAACGACGTCGGATGCCCGAAAAAGCCCACGACTCATGGCAACGCAATGAGTTTTACTCGCGACGCCGTTGCCTCCGAATCGACGGTTCGTGGGCCCAATTCTGAGGTCGGAGCCCAGATCAGCGGTTTGCCCGATTTGCCGTTGCACGCGCGTCGGTCCAGCTCCTCTCCAATAACTTACGCCATCTGTCCTACATCACCCCGTGGAGCTCGTCTCCAATTAACCGGGCACCGCAAACGAACGAAAGCGAAAAAACAACAGGACTCGACGCCTGTTGTTAATAATATGTTAACTCGCAATTGTACGGGGCAATTAGTAGTATAGCAAGACAAGTACGAGGTCGTACCCACGAAGACTGAGAAGTTCAAATTAGTTATGTACTTTAGATTACCAAATTCAAGAAGTTAGGAAGTTAAATCTAAAACAGAATTTAAAGCAAGAGTGAGTTTGAAAACAAATGCAGCAAGATTAAAATGAACTTTGAAGTGAGAATGCTTGTGATTATAGAAAGAAATGAACAAACTGAAATTGCAACGGAAAGCAAGTAAACAAAAGTAACAAAGGGTGGTTTTGAAAGTTAAAACACAGGTTTGGAGACTAGGGCATTCGATTCACCATAACAATTCAATTCTGGGTTATAAAGATTCAAGTAACAAGTCTAATTCAGATTCAAAGATTGATTCTAGCTAAAGTATGATTAGGCCATGGTGTTTGGTCCTAACCTTGTGTTCCTAATTCCCTAATTTGATCATTTGTTGTCTAACCTAAAATTAAGCATTAGGAACCCATTAAGCATAGAAGAACATTTTAAACAACCAAGTATGTATCTAATCCCTGTTGTCGAATGTCCATACATACTCTTCCTATTCATAGTTCAATTCGAATTAAAGCATGGTGTATACTCTTAATTCAAACCAAGATAGTTAACAAACAAGTTCTAATGGTGATCAATCATTCAAACAAGCATGTTAACTTATAAGCATAATGAATAAGAACATGAATCATGAATCAAACTTGAAACTCCAAACTTATAAACCCAGAATATTCATGTTAGGTTACATCGAAGCCCTAGTTATGGATTTAGCTACTCATAATGGAAAAGAGACTTGAACAGAAATGAGAAAACATAATGAATGCAATAAGAGTAGAAAAACCCTTTTTCTGAAGTTCTTGTGGTGTCCAAGGCTTCTCCAAGTGCTTCTCCACTTCTAATGCTTCTCCAAGAGCTTCCCCACTTCTAGAAAGATGTATGAAGGATATGGAGGTGATTTGGGATGAGTTTGAGTGAGTGGTGATGGCTAAGGAAGATGAAATTCGTAGGGAAATGGAATAGAAGTTTGCTGGAGGGGATTGTGAGAGTGTTTGAGGATGGTTGGAGTGAATTGTGGGGGTTGTGAATCTCAGGATTTGTTGTGTCTTGAATGTGGAATGGATGTGGTATTTATAGGTAGAGGGGAGTGATAAATCTGAATTCAATATGGCTAATGCATACAACACTTGCATTATAAAAGATGAATTGGTTGATGCACTTCACTAATGCATACAACACTTGCATTATAAAATCTGAATTGGTTGATGCACTTCAGCAATAAATCCCACCAGCAGCCCTAGCTCATCTTCATGTCACCATGACCAAGCCTCCAACCAGCTACAATAGCTCATGCCTAGCTCACCATGACCAAGCTTCCAACCAGCTCATCCTGAGGTCAGCATGACCAGCAACTTCAAGGGCTTACAACTTGGGCTAGGCTGAATCAAATGAAGACTTAAAGATGTCCATTGTGAAGTTCAGAATGTGTATGATCCAACCACACAAGTATTGGCCCAATCCAAGCTCGGAGGAGGAAGTTAAGGCCGAAACAAATTGCTAACTCAGTTTGCTCGCTGGCAAAATCCATCCTGAGCATGGTTCTGTGTTTGCTAGGTGACGGACTCCAGATTTATCCAATGGGGCTGAATTTTGGATATGTTATAGTACACACCCATTGGAACAACTTTCATGAAGACTGTTGCCTCATCCGAGCTATGTAGGTTGCTGAAACGAAGCTTGCAATATGACCTACGGAACTGGACTGGCAGGGGGCTGTAGCCAAAATGAGTTTGTCTTTAAGCTCTTCTTCTCTTCATCCAAATTAGGCCTTAACATGCATGAATTGCATGAATTATGCTCTCTTGCTCTTTTGGCCTACAAAACACACAAAGGGAGGCAAATAACTCAAAATTATAAGAAACTAAGCAAAAGAAGTAAGTAAATTGGGCATGTATATGTATGAAATTATGAGCTTAACACACCCCCAAACTTAGATTTTGCTAGTCCTCGAGCAAAACAAAAGAGAAACAAAGATAAAAACAAAACAAGAAGTTAACTAGACCACTTTCGTAGGTAACTCGATTGCATTGAGCGTATGCAACAAGCCTTTAAACCTCTAGGCATCCCTAGTAGGAGGAGTTGTGTCTCCTGAGGGTTTAACAGATACGATACCCACAAACGTTTTTCTAACTCTACAAAACAAAATGGTTAGAAAAACAACTTTGAAATCAACTAATGAAAATGAAAGAAAGTTTTAGTCATACCTTCAACACCATAGAGTTGCCAAGATAGGTCATCAATCAGTGTGTACAAGTGGAAGCTATAGCTCAAAGGCACACAGTTTCAAAGCAAGCACACTCAAACCTTGAATAGAGAACATGCTTCGACTCTAATTCTCACAGATAACACTCAATCACTCAGAACCTATGTTTTAATTCTCTCAAGAAAGCATAAGTGAGTGTATGAAATAGAAGCACAAATTTGGTTAGATCTCATGAAAGGAATTAAATACTAAGAATAGAGATACACACATACTTACCAGCACCCATGAATACATCCTCAAAGATCAGCTAGGTCTTTCACAATGTTGTAATGAAAGGCTAAGGTTTAGGGGAAATGGAAGAATTGGAAGGAAAAACAAATAACTTAAGAACATACCAAGGTTGCATGCTTCATTAATCTGCAAGGCATCATTGATTTAGATTGGCATGGCAGCAAACTTCATGGTATCACCTGGCATGGACTTTATTTTTCACACTTAGATCAAATCGAAACACTTTCATCTTCGTTGATTTGATATGCATCTTCATTAACTTCATTGCCCAGATTCACACCAAATTTCATTTAGGTACACGGCAGCAACTTCCTTGCATCAAACTTTATCTTGGCACACCTTGGTATATTTCTAAGTTATAGGGTATGGCTACAAGAGGTTAAGTATCTCAGATTGAGATACAAAGGTAGGGAAAATGATGAGGGTGATAAAAGAAAAGGCTTTGAGTGTTTGGCTTCAAGAGGGCTAATGGAACACACATATGGGTAGGGTGAAAAGAAAGCATAAAGAATGGTTATACACACATAGCCTAGCATCACTTCAATGAGTTCATTCATGAATGAGAGCAAGCATATGATATCTGCAAAAGAGAATCATCCTTAGTATTCGATCAAAATGAAATGATGAGATCAATTAGAGTGAATTGAAGAAAATAAGTATGGATGAGAAATAGAACACTTTAAACCCTCTCAAGAAAGCAATTAGGCTCGATATAGCTCACTAGGGTAGTCTCCACTATTTTCCTTCAAGAATTTGAGCATGGTACTTTAGCCACCAGAATTCTAAGAGCCAAAGCTTTGTGAAGTGCAAAATTCTGATATGAAAACCTCAATGGCAGCTCCATAGCATCGATTGTATGACATTTAGAAAAAAAAATTAGTGACAAATGAACGAAAATTGAAACACAAATGAATGAAATTTGAAAACCTTCCCCCCAGACCTGAATTAAACATTGTCCTCAATGTGAAAGCATACAAAAGATGATTGAGAACAAACAAATGATAAAGGGAAAAGTTTAGAAGAAGGTTTAGGAAAAAAAAAAAAAAAAAAAAAAAAGAATATATAAGCAACTCATGGATGACCAGTTAAGGGCCTCAGAAAACACAGCCAGGGGATCCGGGAAGGTTGGAGGGGTCACAATGGTCCCGCTTAAAACCCAAACTTCTTAGACACCGAAGGTGTCGCCTAAAGAACTCCTAGACACTGTATTGACGGAGGTGCTCACTGGGGTTACCAAAAGTTAGCTTATATGAATTATTATTTTTTTTTTAAATTTTTTTTAAATTTTTATATTTATTTATTTATAAAAAGGAACAGAAACTTAAAAATAAAAACAAAACAAGTAAAGAGAAAGGATTGAAATGCTTCCCCTTGATGCGATTAGGTCGATTGCTACCAAGCACCTTCTTCTTGAACACATGGGTTGCCTCCCAAGAAGCGCCTTAGTTACTGTCTTGGCAAGACATTGTGCAATCAGCTAAGTTGATGGTACGAAGGGAAGTTGATCTACCACATGGCCAGTTTGGATGCCAGCTGAAACTCCCTCATAGAATGGCTTTAAACGTTGTCCATTTACTTTGAAAGTCGAGCCATCTTTAGGGTTTTGAATCTCCACAGCTCCATAGGGAGAAACATTGACCACGGTGAATGGGCCTTGCCATCTAGACTTCAATTTTCCTGGAAAGAGACGCAAACGTGAGTTAAACAAAAGAACTGACATACCTTTGGAGAACTCTTTCCGTTGAATGTTTCTGTCATGGTAACTCTTGGTTCGTTCTTTGTAAAGCTTTGCATTCTCATAAGACTCATGTCTAATTTCTTCCAATTCATTGAGCTGAAACTTTCTTGCATGGCCTGCCTTGTCTAGATCAAAATTTAACTTCTTGATGGCCCAAAAAGCATTGTGTTCAAGCTCCATTGGCAGGTGACAAGCTTTCCCAAACACAAGACGATAAGGGCTCATTCCAATGGGAGTCTTATATGCAGTCCTATAAGCCCATAATGAATCATTGAGCTTAGCTGCCCAATCTTTCCTTGTATTGTTCACCACATTCTCCAGGATGTGCTTAATTTCTCTATTGCTTATTTCCACTTGACCAGAAGTTTGCGGATGATATGGTGTAGAGACTCGATGGGTGATGTTGTACTTCTTCATGAGTGCTTCGAATGGCTTGTTACAGAAGTGGCTGCCTCCATCACTAATGACAGCCCTTGGAGTACCAAACCTTGTGAAAATATTATCCTTCAAGAACTTCAGCACCACCTTATAATCATTGGTTTTGGTGGCTATGGCTTCCACCCATTTAGACACATAATCAACAGCAACAAGTATGTAAGTATAACCAAAGGAAGATGGGAATGGTCCCATGAAATCAATACCCCACACATCGAAGAGCTCCACAACAAGTATGTTATTCAATGGCATTTCATTCCTGCGACTTATGTTCCCCATCCTTTGGCACCTATCACACTTAACACAAAAATTAAATGCATCTTTAAATAGAGTGGGCCAAAAGAAACCAGATTGCAGAATTTTAAGTGCTGTTTTCTTAGCTCCAAAGTGACCTCCACAGGCCAATTCGTGGCTATGCCTAAGTATGCTTTCTTGCTCTTCTTCTGGAACACATCTTCTGATGAGTTGATCCGGGCAATGCTTGAATAAGAAAGGTTCATCCCATACATAATGTTTCACCATGGAAAAGAACTTCTTCTTATCCTGAGAAGTTAGATCATTTCTAAGAACACCACAAGCAAGATAATTAACAAAATCAGCATACCATGGCTCTTTGACTTGGGCAGCATATAGTTGTTCATCAGGGAAAGTCTCATTCAAGGGTAGCACAGCTCCTCCTTTTTCTTCAACCACAATTCTGCTCAAATGATCAGCTACCACATTCTCACATCCCTTCTTATCTCGAATCTCCAAATCGAATTCTTGCAGCAAGAGAATCCATCTAATCAAGCGTGGTTTGGCATCCTTCTTAGTGAGCAAGTATCTAAGGGCTGCATGGTCAGAATAAACAATTACTTTAGAACCAACAAGGTAAGAACGAAATTTTTCTAAAGCAAAAACCACAGCAAGCAACTCCTTCTCTGTTGTGGAGTAGTTGATTTGAGCATCATTCAAGGTCCGGCTAGCATAATGAATCACATGGGGCAGCTTGTTCTTCTTTTGACCTAAAACTGCACCAATAGCAAAGTCAGAGGCATCACACATTATTTCAAATGGTAAAGACCAATCCGGAGCTATGATAATAGGGGCTGAAGTTAGCTCCCTCTTCAAGGTAGAAAAAGCTTCCATGCAAGCTTCATTAAACTCAAAAACAGCATCCTTAGCAAGGAGATTACACAATGGCCTTGTAATGCTTGAGAAATTTTTGATGAACCTTCTATAGAATCCAGCATGACCTAGAAAGCTTCTAATTCCTTTAACAGAGGTAGGGGGTGGAAGATTTGAGATGAGATCGATCTTGGCTTTATCCACTTCGATTCCCTTGCTTGAAATCACATGGCCTAGCACAATGCCTTGTCTCACCATGAAGTGACACTTCTCCCAATTCAAAATCAGATTTGTTTCCTGGCATCTTTTAAGCACTAGAGACAAGTGGTGAAGACAATTATCAAAAGAGGAACCAAAAACGGAAAAATCATCCATAAATACCTCAATGAATCGTTCCACCATATCTGAAAAGATTGACATCATGCATCTTTGGAAAGTTGCTGGGGCATTGCACAAACCGAATGGCATCCTTCTATAAGCAAACGTACCAAATGGGCATGTGAATGTGGTTTTCTCTTGGTCTTCCGGAGCAATGGGAATTTAATTATAACCTGAAAAACCATCAAGAAAACAATAGTAAGCATGGCCAGATAAACGTTCAAGCATTTGATCAATAAAAGGTAAGGGGAAATGATCTTTTCTAGTGGATGTGTTCAACTTCCTGTAATCAATGCAAACTCTCCAACCAGTGACAGTTCGTGTAGGAACTAGCTCATTCTTCTCATTCTTCACAACGGTGATTCCGGACTTCTTTGGAACAACTTGCACAGGGCTCACCCACTTAGAATCTGAAATTGGGTAGATGATTCCTACATCGAGTAGCTTTAAAACTTCAGCTCTAACCACCTCTTTCATGTTGGGATTTAGCCTCCTTTGGGCATCACGAGATGGTTTGCTGTCTTCTTCCATTAAAATCCGGTGCATGCACATGCTTGGACTAATTCCTTTGATGTCTGCTATGGTCCACCCAATGGCTGTTTTATGCTCTTTTAGAACTTTAATTAAGCTCTCTTCTTCATGTGAGGAGAGACCTGCAGCAATTATAACAGGGAGAGTTTCGTTAGCACCCAAATATGTATATTTAAGATTATTGGGAAGAGGTTTAAGTTCTAGCTTTGGTGGGATGACAATGGATGGCTCCAATTTCGTGGATGATGGTCCAAGAGGCTCGATTGGTGGCCTAAAGGATGGTGGGTATGGCGGAAACACTTCTAAGGCAGCCACCACTTCTTGGAACTCCGGTTCACAAAGATCTTCCTCTTCTTGTGTTAAGACAGCTTCTAGAGCATCATTAGACTTTCTCTGCAAAATTTTGGAAGAAACCTCATGATCCACAACATCAATTGAAAAGCAAGAATCAAGAGAGATAGAAGGTTGAGATAGAGCATTAAGCATTTTAAATTCAACAGTTTCACCCAAAACAGTCATGGAGAGGGTGCTATCTTTCACTTTGATGATTGTGTCTGCAGTGGCCATGAATGGTCTGCCTAGGAGAATGGGATCAACACGATCTCCATTTGGATTGTCTTCCATGTCCATCACTACAAAATCAGCAGGGAGAATTAGTGTATTAACTTGAACTAGAATATCTTCTACAATACCTTTTGGATATTTTATAGAATGATCAGCTAGTTCAAGTCGCATTGAAGTCTTCTTCATCCCTTCTAAGCCAAGCTCTTGATAAACTGAATATGGCAAAACATTGATGCTTGCTCCCAAGTCCAACATGGCTCTTCCAACCTTCTTGACTCCAATGTTAATGGGAATGTCAAAGCTGCCAGGATCATCTAGTTTTGGTGGAAGTTTCCTTTGCAATACAGCACTTACATTCTGGTCGAGCTTTACTCCTTCATTTGGAGCGAAATTGAGCTTGTGAGTTTTCAAGTCCTTGATGAATTTTCCATATGCAGGAATCTGTTCAATAAGATCAAGCAAAGGCAAATTGATATTAACTTTACTCAAAATATCATAAATCTCTTTAAAAGCCTTATCTTGCTTTGCTTTCTTAAGACGGCCTGGAAATGGAATCTGTGGAACATATGGAGCGGGTGGCACGTATCTATCTTCTTGAAGATGTGGTGGCACAAATTTGTCATCCCTTTTATGCAATTGGAATTGATCGGATTTCTGAGAATCTGATTTGGCCTTAGGAGCATATTGAGAAGTTTTGAGTTGTTCTCCTTCCGTAGCCATGGTCTCCTCGTCTTTATCTTCTACAATCACAACATCATTTGAAAGATTAGAATCATCTTTATTATCAATGATCTTACCTGATCTGAGCACATGAATGGCCTTGGCTTCTGGGTTCTTTGGATTGATCTCAGTTTGGCTTGGCCATTTCCCAGGCACTCTTTGAGTTATTTCAGCAGCTATTTGGCCTAATTGGACTTCCAATTTGGAGATGGCAGCTTGTGTAGTTTGCTGAAAATTGGATTGGTTGATTGCCATCTGCTTCACTATATCTTCCAATGATGATGATGATTGTTGTGGCCTTTGGAATGAAGGGGGATTTGCTTGATTCTGGGTATTTCTCCATGAAAAGTTTGGATGATTCCTCCAACCTGGATTATAACTTTGAGAGTATGGATCATTTCTTGGACCTTGGTTGTAGGAATTTACCAACTTAGCTTGCTCTTGCACAAATTCTGGATATCCAGCCCCAAGTGGACAAGCTGTGGTAGCATGGTCATGAGATTCACAAATGCTACACACTTCCTTCGGAGGGCTTCTTGAGTTTAATGCAAGAAGAGCATCTAGCTTTTGTTCCAGTTTTGAAATCTGCACACTAGAAGCATCATTAGAACCACTAATAACACGTTTACCTCTTGTATCCGTATGTTGGGTCTCCATTGCTATCTCCTCAAAGAGTTCGTACGTTTCTTCTGGAGTTTTGGTTTTAAAAGAACCACCTGCAAAATTGGTGACTATATTATGACTAGAAGGGGTTAGTCCTTTATAAAACATACGCATTTGAAGCTTCAATGGAATCCCATGATGAGGACATTGGTTGAGCAACCCATTGAATTTCTCCCATGCTTCACAAAACGATTCATCATCTTGCTGTGCAAATAACAAGATCTTGTCCCTAAGCATGTCGGTCTTTTGTGTGGAGAAGTATTTTTCCAGGAACTTCTTTTGAATGGCAGACCATGTAGTGAGTGAACCAGGCTTCAAAGAATTCAACCAATACTTCGCCTTATCCTTTAAAGTGTATGGAAACACTCTCATTCGAAGTTGATCTTCTGTCACACCTGTCAAGGGAAAAGAACTCACAACATTAAAAATATCCTTTATATGAGTCAATGGATCTTCATTAGGTAAACCATAAAAGGAAGGCAGCATATTAAGATGAGAAGATTTAAGCTCATAATTTCGAGCTACAGTGGGCAGCAAAATGCTTGAAGGAGATGCTGGAATTGTTGGGATATCAAGTTCTCCCATGAACTCAATGGCAGCCATCATTTCTTCTTCTTCTTGGTCTGAACTTGCTTCCGAATTTGAAAGTGAAGAACCGGGAAGTTCAGTGTGGAGAGCAAGACTTGTAAATGTAGCAAGAGCTTGCTCTTTTGCAGTTGACAACTCCCTTTCTAGACGATTCTGAATTTCAGAGGTCACTCGTCTGGGTTGCAATGATGGTCCTGCGTTCAAAGATCTAGAACGTTGGAACGAAGACCTCACTTGTTCAAGTAATGGATTTTTAGACATAAACTACCTGAAACAGAAAATTAGATTAATTAGAAACACTAAAAAGAATAGGGTAACCTTGGGCACATAACCAGGGAAGAACTTTCGTTCAGTCCCCGGCAACGGCGCCAAAATTTGTTGTTAATAATATGTTAACTCGCAATTGTACGGGGCAATTAGTAGTATAGCAAGACAAGTACGAGGTCGTACCCACGAAGACTGAGAAGTTCAAATTAGTTATGTACTTTAGATTACCAAATTCAAGAAGTTAGGAAGTTAAATCTAAAACAGAATTTAAAGCAAGAGTGAGTTTGAAAACAAATGCAGCAAGATTAAAATGAACTTTGAAGTGAGAATGCTTGTGATTATAGAAAGAAATGAACAAACTGAAATTGCAACGGAAAGCAAGTAAACAAAAGTAACAAAGGGTGGTTTTGAAAGTTAAAACACAGGTTTGGAGACTAGGGCATTCGATTCACCATAACAATTCAATTCTGGGTTATAAAGATTCAAGTAACAAGTCTAATTCAGATTCAAAGATTGATTCTAGCTAAAGTATGATTAGGCCATGGTGTTTGGTCCTAACCTTGTGTTCCTAATTCCCTAATTTGATCATTTGTTGTCTAACCTAAAATTAAGCATTAGGAACCCATTAAGCATAGAAGAACATTTTAAACAACCAAGTATGTATCTAATCCCTGTTGTCGAATGTCCATACATACTCTTCCTATTCATAGTTCAATTCGAATTAAAGCATGGTGTATACTCTTAATTCAAACCAAGATAGTTAACAAACAAGTTCTAATGGTGATCAATCATTCAAACAAGCATGTTAACTTATAAGCATAATGAATAAGAACATGAATCATGAATCAAACTTGAAACTCCAAACTTATAAACCCAGAATATTCATGTTAGGTTACATCGAAGCCCTAGTTATGGATTTAGCTACTCATAATGGAAAAGAGACTTGAACAGAAATGAGAAAACATAATGAATGCAATAAGAGTAGAAAAACCCTTTTTCTGAAGTTCTTGTGGTGTCCAAGGCTTCTCCAAGTGCTTCTCCACTTCTAATGCTTCTCCAAGAGCTTCCCCACTTCTAGAAAGATGTATGAAGGATATGGAGGTGATTTGGGATGAGTTTGAGTGAGTGGTGATGGCTAAGGAAGATGAAATTCGTAGGGAAATGGAATAGAAGTTTGCTGGAGTTGTTTTGGTGATTGTTGGAGTGTTTGGGATTGTGAGAGTGTTTGAGGATGGTTGGAGTGAATTGTGGGGGTTGTGAATCTCAGGATTTGTTGTGTCTTGAATGTGGAATGGATGTGGTATTTATAGGGAGAGGGGAGTGATAAATCTGAATTCAATATGGCTAATGCATACAACACTTGCATTATAAAAGATGAATTGGTTGATGCACTTCACTAATGCATACAACACTTGCATTATAAAATCTGAATTGGTTGATGCACTTCAGCAATAAATCCCACCAGCAGCCCTAGCTCATCTTCATGTCACCATGACCAAGCCTCCAACCAGCTACAATAGCTCATGCCTAGCTCACCATGACCAAGCTTCCAACCAGCTCATCCTGAGGTCAGCATGACCAGCAACTTCAAGGGCTTACAACTTGGGCTAGGCTGAATCAAATGAAGACTTAAAGATGTCCATTGTGAAGTTCAGAATGTGTATGATCCAACCACACAAGTATTGGCCCAATCCAAGCTCGGAGGAGGAAGTTAAGGCCGAAACAAATTGCTAACTCAGTTTGCTCGCTGGCAAAATCCATCCTGAGCATGGTTCTGTGTTTGCTAGGTGACGGACTCCAGATTTATCCAATGGGGCTGAATTTTGGATATGTTATAGTACACACCCATTGGAACAACTTTCATGAAGACTGTTGCCTCATCCGAGCTATGTAGGTTGCTGAAACGAAGCTTGCAATATGACCTACGGAACTGGACTGGCAGGGGGCTGTAGCCAAAATGAGTTTGTCTTTAAGCTCTTCTTCTCTTCATCCAAATTAGGCCTTAACATGCATGAATTGCATGAATTATGCTCTCTTGCTCTTTTGGCCTACAAAACACACAAAGGGAGGCAAATAACTCAAAATTATAAGAAACTAAGCAAAAGAAGTAAGTAAATTGGGCATGTATATGTATGAAATTATGAGCTTAACACACCCCCAAACTTAGATTTTGCTAGTCCTCGAGCAAAACAAAAGAGAAACAAAGATAAAAACAAAACAAGAAGTTAACTAGACCACTTTCGTAGGTAACTCGATTGCATTGAGCGTATGCAACAAGCCTTTAAACCTCTAGGCATCCCTAGTAGGAGGAGTTGTGTCTCCTGAGGGTTTAACAGATACGATACCCACAAACGTTTTTCTAACTCTACAAAACAAAATGGTTAGAAAAACAACTTTGAAATCAACTAATGAAAATGAAAGAAAGTTTTAGTCATACCTTCAACACCATAGAGTTGCCAAGATAGGTCATCAATCAGTGTGTACAAGTGGAAGCTATAGCTCAAAGGCACACAGTTTCAAAGCAAGCACACTCAAACCTTGAATAGAGAACATGCTTCGACTCTAATTCTCACAGATAACACTCAATCACTCAGAACCTATGTTTTAATTCTCTCAAGAAAGCATAAGTGAGTGTATGAAATAGAAGCACAAATTTGGTTAGATCTCATGAAAGGAATTAAATACTAAGAATAGAGATACACACATACTTACCAGCACCCATGAATACATCCTCAAAGATCAGCTAGGTCTTTCACAATGTTGTAATGAAAGGCTAAGGTTTAGGGGAAATGGAAGAATTGGAAGGAAAAACAAATAACTTAAGAACATACCAAGGTTGCATGCTTCATTAATCTGCAAGGCATCATTGATTTAGATTGGCATGGCAGCAAACTTCATGGTATCACCTGGCATGGACTTTATTTTTCACACTTAGATCAAATCGAAACACTTTCATCTTCGTTGATTTGATATGCATCTTCATTAACTTCATTGCCCAGATTCACACCAAATTTCATTTAGGTACACGGCAGCAACTTCCTTGCATCAAACTTTATCTTGGCACACCTTGGTATATTTCTAAGTTATAGGGTATGGCTACAAGAGGTTAAGTATCTCAGATTGAGATACAAAGGTAGGGAAAATGATGAGGGTGATAAAAGAAAAGGCTTTGAGTGTTTGGCTTCAAGAGGGCTAATGGAACACACATATGGGTAGGGTGAAAAGAAAGCATATGGGCAACGCAATGAGTTTTACTCGCGACGCCGTTACCTTCGAATCGACGGTTCGTGGGCCCAATTCTGAGGTCGGAGCCCAGATCAGCGGTTTGCCCGATTTGCCGTTGCACGCGCGTCGGTCCAGCTCCTCTCCAATAACTTACGCCATCTGTCCTACATCACCCCGTGGAGCTCGTCTCCAATTAACTGGGCACCGCAAACGAACGAAAGCGAAAAAACAACAGGACTCGACGCCCACTGCCGAAATTATTGGGGTTGTTCATAACGTTGTCAGTTTTTTTGTTTTTTTTTGTTTTGGTTCAATTATCGTAAGGTAGGCCCCACAGCCGATCGGAACCGGCAGTTCGGCAGGCCTGCGCGCGACACATGGTAGGGGTGGCGACGACAAGGCCTGACAGGCCATGCCATTTCATGCGGGGGGGCGTTGGATAGCCAACCCATGGTCATATGGCATGGCTCAAACGTGGCTTATATACTTTTAGGTGTTATAAGCTAACGGATGCGATCATACCAACTCACATGCACCGGATCCCATCAGAACTCCGAAGTTAAGCGAGTTTGGGCGAGAGTAGTACTAGGATGGGTGACCTCCTGGGAAGTCCTCGTGTTGCATCCCTTCTTTTTTTGCCTTGTTGACGTTTCAATTGTCGTGGGCGTTTGCTTTCCGTCATCTTATTCATCTGGATGTCTTTGTTTTATCACGACCCCGTGGCGCAGCGTGACAATCGGGGCACACTATGATTAAATACTCCTAGAAAGCCTAGGATTAACGAAGGAATTAAAATAGGAAAATAACACAGTTACCAAAAACTTCAAAAACTGGATTTCGGGCTAGTAAACGACGTCGGATGCCCGAAAAAGCCCACGACTCATGGCAACGCAATGAGTTTTACTCGCGACGCCGTTGCCTTCGAATCGACGGACTGTGGGCCCAATTCTGAGGTCGGAGCCCAGATCAGCGGTTTGCCCGATTTGCCGTTGCACGCGCGTCGGTCCAGCTCCTCTCCATTAACTTACGCCATCTGTCCTACATCACCCCGTGGAGCTCGTCTCCAATTAACCGGGCACCGCAAACGAACGAAAGCGAAAAAACAACAGGACTCGACGCCCACTGCCGAAATTATTGGGGTTGTTCTTAACGTTGTCAGTTTTTTTGTTTTTTTTTGTTTTGGTTCAATTATCGTAAGGTAGGCCCCACAGCCGATCGGAACCAGCAGTTCGGCAGGCCTGCGCGCGACACATGGTAGGGGTGGCGACGACAAGGCCTGACAGGCCATGCCATTTCATGCGGGGGGCGTTGGATAGCCAACCCATGGTCATATGGCATGGCTCAAACGTGGCTTATATACTTTTAGGTGTTATAAGCTAACGGATGCGATCATACCAACTCACATGCACCGGATCCCATCAGAACTCCGAAGTTAAGCGAGTTTGGGCGAGAGTAGCACTAGGATGGGTGACCTCCTGGGAAGTCCTCGTGTTGCATCCCTTCTTTTTTTGCCTTGTTGACGTTTCAATTGTCGTGGGCGTTTGCTTTCCGTCATCTTATTCATCTGGATGTCTTTGTTTTATCACGACCCCGTGGCGCAGCGTGACAATCGGGGCACACTATGATTAAATACTCCTAGAAAGCCTAGGATTAACGAAGGAATTAAAATAGGAAAATAACACAGTTACCAAAAACTTCAAAAACTGGATTTCGGGCTAGTAAACGACGTCGGATGCCCGAAAAAGCCCACGACTCATGGCAAAGCAATGAGTTTTACTCGCGACGCCGTTGCCTTCGAATCGACGGTTCGTGGGCCCAATTCTGAGGTCGGAGCCCAGATCAGCGGTTTGCCCGATTTGCCGTTGCACGCGCGTCGGTCCAGCTCCTCTCCAATAACTTACGCCATCTGTCCTACATCACCCCGTGGAGCTCGTCTCCAATTAACCGGGCACCGCAAACGAACGAAAGCGAAAAAACAACAGGACTCGACGCCCACTGCCGAAATTATTGGGGTTGTTCTTAACGTTGTCAGTTTTTTTGTTTTTTTTTTGTTTTGGTTCAATTATCGTAAGGTAGGCCCCACAGCCGATCGGAACCGGCAGTTCGGCAGGCCTGCGCGCGACACATGGTAGGGGTGGCGACGACAAGGCCTGACAGGCCATGCCATTTCATGCGGGGGGCGTTGGATAGCCAACCCATGGTCATATGGCATGGCTCAAACGTGGCTTATATACTTTTAGGTGTTATAAGCTAACGGATGCGATCATACCAACTCACATGCACCGGATCCCATCAGAACTCCGAAGTTAAGCGAGTTTGGGCGAGAGTAGTACTAGGATGGCTGACCTCCTGGGAAGTCCTCGTGTTGCATCCCTTCTTTTTTTGCCTTGTTGACGTTTCAATTGTCGTGGGCGTTTGCTTTCCGTCATCTTATTCATCTGGATGTCTTTGTTTTATCACGACCCCGTGGCGCAGCGTGACAATCGGGGCACACTATGATTAAATACTCCTAGAAAGCCTAGGATTAACGAAGGAATTAAAATAGGAAAATAACACAGTTACCAAAAACTTCAAAAACTGGATTTCGGGCTAGTAAACGACGTCGGATGCCCGAAAAAGCCCACGACTCATGGCAACGCAATGAGTTTTACTCGCGACGCCGTTGCCTTCGAATCGACGGACTGTGGGCCCAATTCTGAGGTCGGAGCCCAGATCAGCGGTTTGCCTGATTTGCCGTTGCACGCGCGTCGGTCCAGCTCCTCTCCAATAACTTACGCCATCTGTCCTACATCACCCCGTGGAGCTCGTCTCCAATTAACCGGGCACCGCAAACGAACGAAAGCGAAAAAACAACAGGACTCGACGCCCACTGCCGAAATTATTGGGGTTGTTCTTAACGTTGTCAGTTTTTTTGTTTTTTTTTGTTTTGGTTCAATTATCGTAAGGTAGGCCCCACAGCCGATCGGAACCGGCAGTTCGGCAGGCCTGCGCGCGACACATGGTAGGGGTGGCGACGACAAGGCCTGACAGGCCATGCCATTTCATGCGGGGGGCGTTGGATAGCCAACCCATGGTCATATGGCATGGCTCAAACGTGGCTTATATACTTTTAGGTGTTATAAGCTAACGGATGCGATCATACCAACTCACATGCACCGGATCCCATCAGAACTCCGAAGTTAAGCGAGTCTGGGCGAGAGTAGTACTAGGATGGGTGACCTCCTGGGAAGTCCTCGTGTTGCATCCCTTCTTTTTTTGCCTTGTTGACGTTTCAATTGTCGTGGGCGTTTGCTTTCCGTCATCTTATTCATCTGGATGTCTTTGTTTTATCACGACCCCGTGGCGCAGCGTGACAATCGGGGCACACTATGATTAAATACTCCTAGAAAGCCTAGGATTAACGAAGGAATTAAAATAGGAAAATAACACAGTTACCAAAAACTTCAAAAACTGGATTTCGGGCTATTAAACGACGTCGGATGCCCGAAAAAGCCCACGACTCATGGCAACGCAATGAGTTTTACTCGCGACGCCGTTGCCTTCGAATCGACGGTTCGTGGGCCCAATTCTGAGGTCGGAGCCCAGATCAGCGGTTTGCCCGATTTGCCGTTGCACGCGCGTCGGTCCAGCTCCTCTCCAATAACTTACGCCATCTGTCCTACATCACCCCGTGGAGCTCGTCTCCAATTAACCGGGCACCGCAAACGAACGAAAGCGAAAAAACAACAGGACTCGACGCCCACTGCCGAAATTATTGGGGTTGTTCTTAACGTTGTCAGTTTTTTTGTTTTTTTTTGTTTTGGTTCAATTATCGTAAGGTAGGCCCCACAGCCGATCGGAACCGGCAGTTCGGCAGGCCTGCGCGCGACACATGGTAGGGGTGGCGACGACAAGGCCTGACAGGCCATGCCATTTCATGCGGGGGGCGTTGGATAGCCAACCCATGGTCATATGGCATGGCTCAAACGTGGCTTATATACTTTTAGGTGTTATAAGCTAACGGATGCGATCATACCAACTCACATGCACCGGATCCCATCAGAACTCCGAAGTTAAGCGAGTCTGGGCAAGAGTAGTACTAGGATGGGTGACCTCCTGGGAAGTCCTCGTGTTGCATCCCTTCTTTTTTTGCCTTGTTGACGTTTCAATTGTCGTGGGCGTTTGCTTTCCGTCATCTTATTCATCTGGATGTCTTTGTTTTATCACGACCCCGTGGCGCAGCGTGACAATCGGGGCACACTATGATTAAATACTCCTAGAAAGCCTAGGATTAACGAAGGAATTAAAATAGGAAAATAACACAGTTACCAAAAACTTCAAAAACTGGATTTCGGGCTAGTAAACGACGTCGGATGCCAGAAAAAGCCCACGACTCATGGCAACGCAATGAGTTTTACTCGCGACGCCGTTGCCTTCGAATCGACGGTTCGTGGGCCCAATTCTGAGGTCGGAGCCCAGATCACCGGTTTGCCCGATTTGCCGTTGCACGCGCGTCGGTCCAGCTCCTCTCCAATAACTTACGCCATCTGTCCTACATCACCCCGTGGAGCTCGTCTCCAATTAACCGGGCACCGCAAACGAACGAAAGCGAAAAAACAACAGGACTCGACGCCCACTGCCGAAATTATTGGGGTTGTTCTTAACGTTGTCAGTTTTTTTGTTTTTTTTTGTTTTGGTTCAATTATCGTAAGGTAGGCCCCACAGCCGATCGGAACCGGCAGTTCGGCAGGCCTGCGCGCGACACATGGTAGGGGTGGCGACGACAAGGCCTGACAGGCCATGCCATTTCATGCGGGGGGCGTTGGATAGCCAACCCATGGTCATATGGCATGGCTCAAACGTGGCTTATATACTTTTAGGTGTTATAAGCTAACGGATGCGATCATACCAACTCACATGCACCGGATCCCATCAGAACTCCGAAGTTAAGCGAGTTTGGGCGAGAGTAGTACTAGGATGGGTGACCTCCTGGGAAGTCCTCGTGTTGCATCCCTTCTTTTTTTGCCTTGTTGACGTTTCAATTGTCGTGGGCGTTTGCTTTCCGTCATCTTATTCATCTGGATGTCTTTGTTTTATCACGACCCCGTGGCGCAGCGTGACAATCGGGGCACACTATGATTAAATACTCCTAGAAAGCCTAGGATTAACGAAGGAATTAAAATAGGAAAATAACACAGTTACCAAAAACTTCAAAAACTGGATTTCGGGCTAGTAAACGACGTCGGATGCCCGAAAAAGCCCACGACTCATGGCAACGCAATGAGTTTTACTCGCGACGCCGTTGCCTTCGAATCGACGGTTCGTGGGCCCAATTCTGAGGTCGGAGCCCAGATCAGCGGTTTGCCCGATTTGCCGTTGCACGCGCGTCGGTCCAGCTCCTCTCCAATAACTTACGCCATCTGTCCTACATCACCCCGTGGAGCTCGTCTCCAATTAACCGGGCACCGCAAACGAACGAAAGCGAAAAAACAACAGGACTCGACGCCCACTGCCGAAATTATTGGGGTTGTTCTTAACGTTGTCAGTTTTTTTGTTTTTTTTTGTTTTGGTTCAATTATCGTAAGGTAGGCCCCACAGCCGATCGGAACCGGCAGTTCGGCAGGCCTGCGCGCGACACATGGTAGGGGTGGCGACGACAAGGCCTGACAGGCCATGCCATTTCATGCGGGGGG
The DNA here is from genome assembly GCF_965620075.1 of Prunus avium. Classification (NCBI taxonomy): domain Eukaryota; kingdom Viridiplantae; phylum Streptophyta; class Magnoliopsida; order Rosales; family Rosaceae; genus Prunus; species Prunus avium. Next base: position 10,154,561 of record NC_142291.1, on the reverse strand, counting down.
CGTTGGATAGCCAACCCATGGTCATATGGCATGGCTCAAACGTGGCTTATATACTTTTAGGTGTTATAAGCTAACGGATGCGATCATACCAACTCACATGCACCGGATCCCATCAGAACTCCGAAGTTAAGCGAGTCTGGGCGAGTGTAGTACTAGGATGGGTGACCTCCTGGGAAGTCCTCGTGTTGCATCCGTTCTTTTTTTGCCTTGTTGACGTTTCAATTGTCGTGGGCGTTTGCTTTCCGTCATCTTATTCATCTGGATGTCTTTGTTTTATCACGACCCCGTGGCGCAGCGTGACAATCGGGGCACACTATGATTAAATACTCCTAGAAAGCCTAGGATTAACGAAGGAATTAAAATAGGAAAATAACACAGTTACCAAAAACTTCAAAAACTGGATTTCGGGCTAGTAAACGACGTCGGATGCCAGAAAAAGCCCACGACTCATGGCAACGCAATGAGTTTTACTCGCGACGCCGTTGCCTTCGAATCGACGGTTCGTGGGCCCAATTCTGAGGTCGGAGCCCAGATCACCGGTTTGCCCGATTTGCCGTTGCACGCGCGTCGGTCCAGCTCCTCTCCAATAACTTACGCCATCTGTCCTACATCACCCCGTGGAGCTCGTCTCCAATTAACCGGGCACCGCAAACGAACGAAAGCGAAAAAACAACAGGACTCGACGCCCACTGCCGAAATTATTGGGGTTGTTCTTAACGTTGTCAGTTTTTTTGTTTTTTTTTGTTTTGGTTCAATTATCGTAAGGTAGGCCCCACAGCCGATCGGAACCGGCAGTTCGGCAGGCCTGCGCGCGACACATGGTAGGGGTGGCGACGACAAGGCCTGACAGGCCATGCCATTTCATGCGGGGGGCGTTGGATAGCCAACCCATGGTCATATGGCATGGCTCAAACGTGGCTTATATACTTTTAGGTGTTATAAGCTAACGGATGCGATCATACCAACTCACATGCACCGGATCCCATCAGAACTCCGAAGTTAAGCGAGTTTGGGCGAGAGTAGTACTAGGATGGGTGACCTCCTGGGAAGTCCTCGTGTTGCATCCCTTCTTTTTTTGCCTTGTTGACGTTTCAATTGTCGTGGGCGTTTGCTTTCCGTCATCTTATTCATCTGGATGTCTTTGTTTTATCACGACCCCGTGGCGCAGCGTGACAATCGGGGCACACTATGATTAAATACTCCTAGAAAGCCTAGGATTAACGAAGGAATTAAAATAGGAAAATAACACAGTTACCAAAAACTTCAAAAACTGGATTTCGGGCTATTAAACGACGTCGGATGCCCGAAAAAGCCCACGACTCATGGCAACGCAATGAGTTTTACTCGCGACGCCGTTGCCTTCGAATCGACGGTTCGTGGGCCCAATTCTGAGGTCGGAGCCCAGATCAGCGGTTTGCCCGATTTGCCGTTGCACGCGCGTCGGTCCAGCTCCTCTCCAATAACTTACGCCATCTGTCCTACATCACCCCGTGGAGCTCGTCTCCAATTAACCGGGCACCGCAAACGAACGAAAGCGAAAAAACAACAGGACTCGACGCCCACTGCCGAAATTATTGGGGTTGTTCTTAACGTTGTCAGTTTTTTTTTTTTTTTTTGTTTTGGTTCAATTATCGTAAGGTAGGCCCCACAGCCGATCGGAACCGGCAGTTCGGCAGGCCTGCGCGCGACACATGGTAGGGGTGGCGACGACAAGGCCTGACAGGCCATGCCATTTCATGCGGGGGGCGTTGGATAGCCAACCCATGGTCATATGGCATGGCTCAAACGTGGCTTATATACTTTTAGGTGTTATAAGCTAACGGATGCGATCATACCAACTCACATGCACCGGATCCCATCAGAACTCCGAAGTCAAGCGAGTCTGGGCGAGAGTAGTACTAGGATGGGTGACCTCCTGGGAAGTCCTCGTGTTGCATCCCTTCTTTTTTTGCCTTGTTGACGTTTCAATTGTCGTGGGCGTTTGCTTTCCGTCATCTTATTCATCTGGATGTCTTTGTTTTATCACGACCCCGTGGCGCAGCGTGACAATCGGGGCACACTATGATTAAATACTCCTAGAAAGCCTAGGATTAACGAAGGAATTAAAATAGGAAAATAACACAGTTACCAAAAACTTCAAAAACTGGATTTCGGGCTATTAAACGACGTCGGATGCCCGAAAAAGCCCACGACTCATGGCAACGCAATGAGTTTTACTCGCGACGCCGTTGCCTTCGAATCGACGGTTCGTGGGCCCAATTCTGAGGTCGGAGCCCAGATCAGCGGTTTGCCCGATTTGCCGTTGCACGCGCGTCGGTCCAGCTCCTCTCCAATAACTTACGCCATCTGTCCTACATCACCCCGTGGAGCTCGTCTCCAATTAACCGGGCACCGCAAACGAACGAAAGCGAAAAAACAACAGGACTCGACGCCCACTGCCGAAATTATTGGGGTTGTTCTTAACGTTGTCAGTTTTTTTGTTTTTTTTTGTTTTGGTTCAATTATCGTAAGGTAGGCCCCACAGCCGATCGGAACCGGCAGTTCGGCAGGCCTGCGCGCGACACATGGTAGGGGTGGCGACGACAAGGCCTGACAGGCCATGCCATTTCATGCGGGGGGCGTTGGATAGCCAACCCATGGTCATATGGCATGGCTCAAACGTGGCTTATATACTTTTAGGTGTTATAAGCTAACGGATGCGATCATACCAACTCACATGCACCGGATCCCATCAGAACTCCGAAGTTAAGCGAGTCTGGGCGAGTGTAGTACTAGGATGGGTGACCTCCTGGGAAGTCCTCGTGTTGCATCCCTTCTTTTTTTGCCTTGTTGACGTTTCAATTGTCGTGGGCGTTTGCTTTCCGTCATCTTATTCATCTGGATGTCTTTGTTTTATCACGACCCCGTGGCGCAGCGTGACAATCGGGGCACACTATGATTAAATACTCCTAGAAAGCCTAGGATTAACGAAGGAATTAAAATAGGAAAATAACACAGTTACCAAAAACTTCAAAAACTGGATTTCGGGCTATTAAACGACGTCGGATGCCCGAAAAAGCCCACGACTCATGGCAACGCAATGAGTTTTACTCGCGACGCCGTTGCCTTCGAATCGACGGTTCGTGGGCCCAATTCTGAGGTCGGAGCCCAGATCAGCGGTTTGCCCGATTTGCCGTTGCACGCGCGTCGGTCCAGCTCCTCTCCAATAACTTACGCCATCTGTCCTACATCACCCCGTGGAGCTCGTCTCCAATTAACCGGGCACCGCAAACGAACGAAAGCGAAAAAACAACAGGACTCGACGCCCACTGCCGAAATTATTGGGGTTGTTCTTAACGTTGTCAGTTTTTTTTTTTTTTTTTGTTTTGGTTCAATTATCGTAAGGTAGGCCCCACAGCCGATCGGAACCGGCAGTTCGGCAGGCCTGCGCGCGACACATGGTAGGGGTGGCGACGACAAGGCCTGACAGGCCATGCCATTTCATGCGGGGGGCGTTGGATAGCCAACCCATGGTCATATGGCATGGCTCAAACGTGGCTTATATACTTTTAGGTGTTATAAGCTAACGGATGCGATCATACCAACTCACATGCACCGGATCCCATCAGAACTCCGAAGTTAAGCGAGTCTGGGCGAGAGTAGTACTAGGATGGGTGACCTCCTGGGAAGTCCTCGTGTTGCATCCCTTCTTTTTTTGCCTTGTTGACGTTTCAATTGTCGTGGGCGTTTGCTTTCCGTCATCTTATTCATCTGGATGTCTTTGTTTTATCACGACCCCGTGGCGCAGCGTGACAATCGGGGCACACTATGATTAAATACTCCTAGAAAGCCTAGGATTAACGAAGGAATTAAAATAGGAAAATAACACAGTTACCAAAAACTTCAAAAACTGGATTTCGGGCTAGTAAACGACGTCGGATGCCCGAAAAAGCCCACGACTCATGGCAATGCAATGAGTTTTACTCGCGACGCCGTTGCCTTCGAATCGACGGTTCGTGGGCCCAATTCTGAGGTCGGAGCCCAGATCAGCGGTTTGCCCGATTTGCCGTTGCACGCGCGTCGGTCCAGCTCCTCTCCAATAACTTACGCCATCTGTCCTACATCACCCCGTGGAGCTCGTCTCCAATTAACCGGGCACCGCAAACGAACGAAAGCGAAAAAACAACAGGACTCGACGCCCACTGCCGAAATTATTGGGGTTGTTCTTAACGTTGTCAGTTTTTTTGTTTTTTTTTGTTTTGGTTCAATTATCGTAAGGTAGGCCCCACAGCCGATCGGAACCGGCAGTTCGGCAGGCCTGCGCGCGACACATGGTAGGGGTGGCGACGACAAGGCCTGACAGGCCATGCCATTTCATGCGGGGGGCGTTGGATAGCCAACCCATGGTCATATGGCATGGCTCAAACGTGGCTTATATACTTTTAGGTGTTATAAGCTAACGGATGCGATCATACCAACTCACATGCACCGGATCCCATCAGAACTCCGAAGTTAAGCGAGTCTGGGCGAGAGTAGTACTAGGATGGGTGACCTCCTGGGAAGTCCTCGTGTTGCATCCCTTCTTTTTTTGCCTTGTTGACGTTTCAATTGTCGTGGGCGTTTGCTTTCCGTCATCTTATTCATCTGGATGTCTTTGTTTTATCACGACCCCGTGGCGCAGCGTGACAATCGGGGCACACTATGATTAAATACTCCTAGAAAGCCTAGGATTAACGAAGGAATTAAAATAGGAAAATAACACAGTTACCAAAAACTTCAAAAACTGGATTTCGGGCTAGTAAACGACGTCGGATGCCCGAAAAAGCCCACGACTCATGGCAATGCAATGAGTTTTACTCGCGACGCCGTTGCCTTCGAATCGACGGTTCGTGGGCCCAATTCTGAGGTCGGAGCCCAGATCAGCGGTTTGCCCGATTTGCCGTTGCACGCGCGTCGGTCCAGCTCCTCTCCAATAACTTACGCCATCTGTCCTACATCACCCCGTGGAGCTCGTCTCCAATTAACCGGGCACCGCAAACGAACGAAAGCGAAAAAACAACAGGACTCGACGCCCACTGCCGAAATTATTGGGGTTGTTCTTAACGTTGTCAGTTTTTTTGTTTTTTTTTGTTTTGGTTCAATTATCGTAAGGTAGGCCCCACAGCCGATCGGAACCGGCAGTTCGGCAGGCCTGCGCGCGACACATGGTAGGGGTGGCGACGACAAGGCCTGACAGGCCATGCCATTTCATGCGGGGGGCGTTGGATAGCCAACCCATGGTCATATGGCATGGCTCAAACGTGGCTTATATACTTTTAGGTGTTATAAGCTAACGGATGCGATCATACCAACTCACATGCACCGGATCCCATCAGAACTCCGAAGTTAAGGGAGTTTGGGCGAGAGTAGTACTAGGATGGGTGACCTCCTGGGAAGTCCTCGTGTTGCATCCCTTCTTTTTTTGCCTTGTTGACGTTTCAATTGTCGTGGGCGTTTGCTTTCCGTCATCTTATTCATCTGGATGTCTTTGTTTTATCACGACCCCGTGGCGCAGCGTGACAATCGGGGCACACTATGATTAAATACTCCTAGAAAGCCTAGGATTAACGAAGGAATTAAAATAGGAAAATAACACAGTTACCAAAAACTTCAAAAACTGGATTTCGGGCTAGTAAACGACGTCGGATGCCCGAAAAAGCCCACGACTCATGGCAACGCAATGAGTTTTACTCGCGACGCCGTTGCCTTCGAATCGACGGTTCGTGGGCCCAATTCTGAGGTCGGAGCCCAGATCAGCGGTTTGCCCGATTTGCCGTTGCACGCGCGTCGGTCCAGCTCCTCTCCAATAACTTACGCCATCTGTCCTACATCACCCCGTGGAGCTCGTCTCCAATTAACCGGGCACCGCAAACGAACGAAAGCGAATAAACAACAGGACTCGACGCCCACTGCCGAAATTATTGGGGTTGTTCTTAACGTTGTCAGTTTTTTTGTTTTTTTTTGTTTTGGTTCAATTATCGTAAGGTAGGCCCCACAGCCGATCGGAACCGGCAGTTCGGCAGGCCTGCGCGCGACACATGGTAGGGGTGGCGACGACAAGGCCTGACAGGCGATGCCATTTCATGCGGGGGGCGTTGGATAGCCAACCCATGGTCATATGGCATGGCTCAAACGTGGCTTATATACTTTTAGGTGTTATAAGCTAACGGATGCGATCATACCAACTCACATGCACCGGATCCCATCAGAACTCCGAAGTTAAGCGAGTCTGGGCGAGAGTAGTACTAGGATGGGTGACCTCCTGGGAAGTCCTCGTGTTGCATCCCTTCTTTTTTTGCCTTGTTGACGTTTCAATTGTCGTGGGCGTTTGCTTTCCGTCATCTTATTCATCTGGATGTCTTTGTTTTATCACGACCCCGTGGCGCAGCGTGACAATCGGGGCACACTATGATTAAATACTCCTAGAAAGCCTAGGATTAACGAAGGAATTAAAATAGTAAAATAACACAGTTACCAAAAACTTCAAAAACTGGATTTCGGGCTAGTAAATGACGTCGGATGCCCGAAAAAGCCCACGACTCATGGCAATGCAATGAGTTTTACTCGCGACGCCGTTGCCTTCGAATCGACGGTTCGTGGGCCCAATTCTGAGGTCGGAGCCCAGATCAGCGGTTTGCCCGATTTGCCGTTGCACGCGCGTCGGTCCAGCTCCTCTCCAATAACTTACGCCATCTGTCCTACATCACCCCGTGGAGCTCGTCTCCAATTAACCGGGCACCGCAAACGAACGAAAGCGAAAAAACAACAGGACTCGACGCCCACTGCCGAAATTATTGGGGTTGTTCTTAACGTTGTCAGTTTTTTTGTTTTTTTTTGTTTTGGTTCAATTATCGTAAGGTAGGCCCCACAGCCGATCGGAACTGGCAGTTCGGCAGGCCTGCGCGCGACACATGGTAGGGGTGGCGACGACAAGGCCTGACAGGCCATGCCATTTCATGCGGGGGGCGTTGGATAGCCAACCCATGGTCATATGGCATGGCTCAAACGTGGCTTATGTACTTTTAGGTGTTATAAGCTAACGGATGCGATCATACCAACTCACATGCACCGGATCCCATCAGAACTCCGAAGTTAAGCGAGTTTGGGCGAGAGTAGTACTAGGATGGGTGACCTCCTGGGAAGTCCTCGTGTTGCATCCCTTCTTTTTTTGCCTTGTTGACGTTTCAATTGTCGTGGGCGTTTGCTTTCCGTCATCTTATTCATCTGGATGTCTTTGTTTTATCACGACCCCGTGGCGCAGCGTGACAATCGGGGCACACTATGATTAAATACTCCTAGAAAGCCTAGGATTAACGAAGGAATTAAAATAGGAAAATAACACAGTTACCAAAAACTTCAAAAACTGGATTTCGGGCTAGTAAACGACGTCGGATGCCCGAAAAAGCCCACGACTCATGGCAACGCAATGAGTTTTACTCGCGACGCCGTTGCCTTCGAATCGACGGTTCATGGGCCCAATTCTGAGGTCGGAGCCCAGATCAGCGGTTTCCCCGATTTGCCGTTGCACGCGCGTCGGTCCAGCTCCTCTCCAATAACTTACGCCATCTGTCCTACATCACCCCGTGGAGCTCGTCTCCAATTAACCGGGCACCGCAAACGAACGAAAGCGAAACAACAACAGGACTCGACGCCTGTTGTTAATAATATGTTAACTCGCAATTGTACGGGGCAATTAGTAGTATAGCAAGACAAGTACGAGGTCGTACCCACGAAGACTGAGAAGTTCAAATTAGTTATGTACTTTAGATTACCAAATTCAAGAAGTTAGGAAGTTAAATCTAAAACAGAATTTAAAGCAAGAGTGAGTTTGAAAACAAATGCAGCAAGATTAAAATGAACTTTGAAGTGAGAATGCTTGTGATTATAGAAAGAAATGAACAAACTGAAATTGCAACGGAAAGCAAGTAAACAAAAGTAACAAAGGGTGGTTTTGAAAGTTAAAACACAGGTTTGGAGACTAGGGCATTCGATTCACCATAACAATTCAATTCTGGGTTATAAAGATTCAAGTAACAAGTCTAATTCAGATTCAAAGATTGATTCTAGCTAAAGTATGATTAGGCCATGGTGTTTGGTCCTAACCTTGTGTTCCTAATTCCCTAATTTGATCATTTGTTGTCTAAACTAAAATTAAGCATTAGGAACCCATTAAGCATAGAAGAACATTTTAAACAACCAAGTATGTATCTAATCCCTGTTGTCGAATGTCCATACATACTCTTCCTATTCATAGTTCAATTCGAATTAAAGCCTGGTGTATACTCTTAATTCAAACCAAGATAGTTAACAAACAAGTTCTAATGGTGATCAATCATTCAAACAAGCATGTTAACTTATAAGCATAATGAATAAGAACATGAATCATGAATCAAACTTGAAACTCCAAACTTATAAACCCAGAATATTCATGTTAGGTTACATCGAAGCCCTAGTTATGGATTTAGCTACTCATAATGGAAAAGAGACTTGAACAGAAATGAGAAAACATAATGAATGCAATAAGAGTAGAAAAACCCTTTTTCTGAAGTTCTTGTGGTGTCCAAGGCTTCTCCAAGTGCTTCTCCACTTCTAATGCTTCTCCAAGAGCTTCCCCACTTCTAGAAAGATGTATGAAGGATATGGAGGTGATTTGGGATGAGTTTGAGTGAGTGGTGATGGCTAAGGAAGATGAAATTCGTAGGGAAATGGAATAGAAGTTTGCTGGAGTTGTTTTGGTGATTGTTGGAGTGTTTGGGATTGTGAGAGTGTTTGAGGATGGTTGGAGTGAATTGTGGGGGTTGTGAATCTCAGGATTTGTTGTGTCTTGAATGTGGAATGGATGTGGTATTTATAGGGAGAGGGGAGTGATAAATCTGAATTCAATATGGCTAATGCATACAACACTTGCATTATAAAAGATGAATTGGTTGATGCACTTCACTAATGCATACAACACTTGCATTATAAAATCTGAATTGGTTGATGCACTTCAGCAATAAATCCCACCAGCAGCCCTAGCTCATCTTCATGTCACCATGACCAAGCCTCCAACCAGCTACAATAGCTCATGCCTAGCTCACCATGACCAAGCTTCCAACCAGCTCATCCTGAGGTCAGCATGACCAGCAACTTCAAGGGCTTACAACTTGGGCTAGGCTGAATCAAATGAAGACTTAAAGATGTCCATTGTGAAGTTCAGAATGTGTATGATCCAACCACACAAGTATTGGCCCAATCCAAGCTCGGAGGAGGAAGTTAAGGCTGAAACAAATTGCTAACTCAGTTTGCTCGCTGACAAAATCCATCCTGAGCATGGTTCTGTGTTTGCTAGGTGACGGACTCCAGATTTATCCAATGGGGATGAATTGTGGATATGTTATAGTACACACCCATTGGAACAACTTTCATGAAGACTGTTGCCTCATCCGAGCTATGTAGGTTGCTGAAACGAAGCTTGCAATATGACCTACGGAACTGGACTGGCAGGGGGCTGTAGCCAAAATGAGTTTGTCTTTAAGCTCTTCTTCTCTTCATCCAAATTAGGCCTTAACATGCATGAATTGCATGAATTATGCTCTCTTGCTCTTTTGGCCTACAAAACACACAAAGGGAGGCAAATAACTCAAAATTATAAGAAACTAAGCAAAAGAAGTAAGTAAATTGGGCATGTATATGTATGAAATTATGAGCTTAACAACGCCCACTGCCGAAATTATTGGGGTTGTTCTTAACGTTGTCAGTTTTTTTGTTTTTTTTTGTTTTGGTTCAATTATCGTAAGGTAGGCCCCACAGCCGATCGGAACCGGCAGTTCGGCAGGCCTGCGCGCGACACATGGTAGGGGTGGCGACGACAAGGCCTGACAGGCCATGCCATTTCATGCGGGGGGCGTTGGATAGCCAACCCATGGTCATATGGCATGGCTCAAACGTGGCTTATATACTTTTAGGTGTTATAAGCTAACGGATGCGATCATACGAACTCACACGCACCGGATCCCATCAGAACTCCGAAGTTAAGCGAGTTTGGGCGAGAGTAGTACTAGGATGGGTGACTTCCTGGGAAGTCCTCGTGTTGCATCCCTTCTTTTTTTGCCTTGTTGACGTTTCAATTGTCGTGGGCGTTTGCTTTCCGTCATCTTATTCATCTGGATGTCTTTGTTTTATCACGACCCCGTGGCGCAGCGTGACAATCGGGGCACACTATGATTAAATACTCCTAGAAAGCCTAGGATTAACGAAGGAATTAAAATAGGAAAATAACACAGTTACCAAAAACTTCAAAAACTGGATTTCGGGCTAGTAAACGACGTCGGATGCCCGAAAAAGCCCACGACTCATGGCAACGCAATGAGTTTTACTCGCGACGCCGTTGCCTTCGAATCGACGGTTCGTGGGCCCAATTCTGAGGTCGGAGCCCAGATCAGCGGTTTGCCCGATTTGCCGTTGCACGCGCGTCGGTCCAGCTCCTCTCCAATAACTTACGCCATCTGTCCTACATCACCCCGTGGAGCTCGTCTCCAATTAACCGGGCACCGCAAACGAACGAAAGCGAAAAAACAACAGGACTCGACGCCCACTGCCGAAATTATTGGGGTTGTTCTTAACGTTGTCAGTTTTTTTGTTTTTTTTTGTTTTGGTTCAATTATCGTAAGGTAGGCCCCACAGCCGATCGGAACCGGCGGTTCGGCAGGCCTGCGCGCGACACATGGTAGGGGTGGCGACGACAAGGCCTGACAGGCCATGCCATTTCATGCGGGGGGCGTTGGATAGCCAACCCATGGTCATATGGCATGGCTCAAACGTGGCTTATGTACTTTTAGGTGTTATAAGCTAACGGATGCGATCATACCAACTCACATGCACCGGATCCCATCAGAACTCCGAAGTTAAGCGAGTTTGGGCGAGAGTAGTACTAGGATGGGTGACCTCCTGGGAAGTCCTCGTGTTGCATCCCTTCTTTTTTTGCCTTGTTGACGTTTCAATTGTCGTGGGCGTTTGCTTTCCGTCATCTTATTCATCTGGATGTCTTTGTTTTATCACGACCCCGTGGCACAGCGTGACAATCGGGGCACACTATGATTAAATACTCCTAGAAAGCCTAGGATTAACGAAGGAATTAAACTAGGAAAATAACACAGTTACCAAAAACTTCAAAAACTGGATTTCGGGCTAGTAAACGACGTCGGATGCCCGAAAAAGCCCACGACTCATTGCAACGCAATGAGTTTTACTCGCGACGCCGTTGCCTTCGAATCGACGGTTCGTGGGCCCAATTCTGAGGTCGGAGCCCAGATCAGCGGTTTGCCCGATTTGCCGTTGCACGCGCGTCGGTCCAGCTCCTCTCCAATAACTTACGCCATCTGTCCTACATCACCCCGTGGAGCTCGTCTCCAATTAACCGGGCACCGCAAACGAACGAAAGCGAAAAAACAACAGGACTCGACGCCCACTGCCGAAATTATTGGGGTTGTTCTTAACGTTGTCAGTTTTTTTGTTTTTTTTTGTTTTGGTTCAATTATCGTAAGGTAGGCCCCACAGCCGATCGGAACCGGCAGTTCGGCAGGCCTGCGCGCGACACATGGTAGGGGTGGCGACGACAAGGCCTGACAGGCCATGCCATTTCATGCGGGGGGCGTTGGATAGCCAACCCATGGTCATATGGCATGGCTCAAACGTGGCTTATGTACTTTTAGGTGTTATAAGCTAACGGATGCGATCATACCAACTCACATGCACCGGATCCCATCAGAACTCCGAAGTTAAGCGAGTTTGGACGAGAGTAGTACTAGGATGGGTGACCTCCTGGGAAGTCCTCGTGTTGCATCCCTTCTTTTTTTGCCTTGTTGACGTTTCAATTGTCGTGGGCGTTTGCTTTCCGTCATCTTATTCATCTGTATGTCTTTGTTTTATCACAACCCCGTGGCGCAGCGTGACAATCGGGGCACACTATGATTAAATACTCCTAGAAAGCCTAGGATTAACGAAGGAATTAAAATAGGAAAATAACACAGTTACCAAAAACTTCAAAAACTGGATTTCGGGCTAGTAAACGACGTCGGATGCCCGAAAAAGCCCACGACTCATTGCAACGCAATGAGTTTTACTCGCGACGCCGTTGCCTTCGAATCGACGGTTCGTGGGCCCAATTCTGAGGTCGGAGCCCAGATCAGCAGTTTGCCCGATTTGCCGTTGCACGCGCGTCGGTCCAGCTCCTCTCCAATAACTTACGCCATCTGTCCTACATCACCCCGTGGAGCTCGTCTCCAATTAACCGGGCACCGCAAACGAACGAAAGCGAAAAAACAACAGGACTCGACGCGCACTGCCGAAATTATTGGGGTTGTTCTTAACGTTGTCAGTTTTTTTGTTTTTTTTTGTTTTGGTTCAATTATCGTAAGGTAGGCCCCACAGCCGATCGGAACCGGCAGTTCGGCAGGCCTGCGCGCGACACATGGTAGGGGTGGCGACGACAAGGCCTGACAGGCCATGCCATTTCATGCGGGGGGCGTTGGATAGCCAACCCATGGTCATATGGCATGGCTCAAACGTGGCTTATGTACTTTTAGGTGTTATAAGCTAACGGATGCGATCATACCAACTCACATGCACCGGATCCCATCAGAACTCCGAAGTTAAGCGAGTTTGGGCGAGAGTAGTACTAGGATGGGTGACCTCCTGGGAAGTCCTCGTGTTGCATCCCTTCTTTTTTTGCCTTGTTGACGTTTCAATTGTCGTGGGCGTTTGCTTTCCGTCATCTTATTCATCTGGATGTCTTTGTTTTATCACAACCCCGTGGCGCAGCGTGACAATCGGGGCACACTATGATTAAATACTCCTAGAAAGCCTAGGATTAACGAAGGAATTAAAATAGGAAAATAACACAGTTACCAAAAACTTCAAAAACTGGATTTCGGGCTAGTAAACGACGTCGGATGCCCGAAAAAGCCCACGACTCATTGCAACGCAATGAGTTTTACTCGCGACGCCGTTGCCTTCGAATCGACGGTTCGTGGGCCCAATTCTGAGGTCGGAGCCCAGATCAGCAGTTTGCCCGATTTGCCGTTGCACGCGCGTCGGTCCAGCTCCTCTCCAATAACTTACGCCATCTGTCCTACATCACCCCGTGGAGCTCGTCTCCAATTAACCGGGCACCGCAAACGAACGAAAGCGAAAAAACAACAGGACTCGACGCCCACTGCCGAAATTATTGGGGTTGTTCTTAGCGTTGTCAGTTTTTTTGTTTTTTTTTGTTTTGGTTCAATTATCGTAAGGTAGGCCCCACAGCCGATCGGAACCGGCAGTTCGGCAGGCCTGCGCGCGACACATGGTAGGGGTGGCGACGACAAGGCCTGACAGGCCATGCCATTTCATGCGGGGGGCGTTGGATAGCCAACCCATGGTCATATGGCATGGCTCAAACGTGGCTTATGTACTTTTAGGTGTTATAAGCTAACGGATGCGATCATACCAACTCACATGCACCGGATCCCATCAGAACTCCGAAGTTAAGCGAGTTTGGGCGAGAGTAGTACTAGGATGGGTGACCTCCTGGGAAGTCCTCGTGTTGCATCCCTTCTTTTTTTGCCTTGTTGACGTTTCAATTGTCGTGGGCGTTTGCTTTCCGTCATCTTATTCATCTGTATGTCTTTGTTTTATCACAACCCCGTGGCGCAGCGTGACAATCGGGGCACACTATGATTAAATACTCCTAGAAAGCCTAGGATTAACGAAGGAATTAAAATAGGAAAATAACACAGTTACCAAAAACTTCAAAAACTGGATTTCGGGCTAGTAAACGACGTCGGATGCCCGAAAAAGCCCACGCCTCATTGCAACGCAATGAGTTTTACTCGCGACGCCGTTGCCTTCGAATCGACGGTTCGTGGGCCCAATTCTGAGGTCGGAGCCCAGATCAGCAGTTTGCCCGATTTGCCGTTGCACGCGCGTCGGTCCAGCTCCTCTCCAATAACTTACGCCATCTGTCCTACATCACCCCGTGGAGCTCGTCTCCAATTAACCGGGCACCGCAAACGAACGAAAGCGAAAAAACAACAGGACTCGACGCGCACTGCCGAAATTATTGGGGTTGTTCTTAACGTTGTCAGTTTTTTTGTTTTTTTTTGTTTTGGTTCAATTATCGTAAGGTAGGCCCCACAGCCGATCGGAACCGGCAGTTCGGCAGGCCTGCGCGCGACACATGGTAGGGGTGGCGACGACAAGGCCTGACAGGCCATGCCATTTCATGCGGGGGGCGTTGGATAGCCAACCCATGGTCATATGGCATGGCTCAAACGTGGCTTATGTACTTTTAGGTGTTATAAGCTAACGGATGCGATCATACCAACTCACATGCACCGGATCCCATCAGAACTCCGAAGTTAAGCGAGTTTGGGCGAGAGTAGTACTAGGATGGGTGACCTCCTGGGAAGTCCTCGTGTTGCATCCCTTCTTTTTTTGCCTTGTTGACGTTTCAATTGTCGTGGGCGTTTGCTTTCCGTCATCTTATTCATCTGGATGTCTTTGTTTTATCACAACCCCGTGGCGCAGCGTGACAATCGGGGCACACTATGATTAAATACTCCTAGAAAGCCTAGGATTAACGAAGGAATTAAAATAGGAAAATAACACAGTTACCAAAAACTTCAAAAACTGGATTTCGGGCTAGTAAACGACGTCGGATGCCCGAAAAAGCCCACGACTCATTGCAACGCAATGAGTTTTACTCGCGACGCCGTTGCCTTCGAATCGACGGTTCGTGGGCCCAATTCTGAGGTCGGAGCCCAGATCAGCAGTTTGCCCGATTTGCCGTTGCACGCGCGTCGGTCCAGCTCCTCTCCAATAACTTATGCCATCTGTCCTACATCACCCCGTGGAGCTCGTCTCCAATTAACCGGGCACCGCAAACGAACGAAAGCGAAAAAACAACAGGACTCGACGCCCACTGCCGAAATTATTGGGGTTGTTCTTAACGTTGTCAGTTTTTTTGTTTTTTTTTGTTTTGGTTCAATTATCGTAAGGTAGGCCCCACAGCCGATCGGAACCGGCAGTTCGGCAGGCCTGCGCGCGACACATGGTAGGGGTGGCGACGACAAGGCCTGACAGGCCATGCCATTTCATGCGGGGGGCGTTGGATAGCCAACCCATGGTCATATGGCATGGCTCAAACGTGGCTTATGTACTTTTAGGTGTTATAAGCTAACGGATGCGATCATACCAACTCACATGCACCGGATCCCATCAGAACTCCGAAGTTAAGCGAGTTGGGGCGAGAGTAGTACTAGGATGGGTGACCTCCTGGGAAGTCCTCGTGTTGCATCCCTTCTTTTTTTGCCTTGTTGACGTTTCAATTGTCGTGGGCGTTTGCTTTCCGTCATCTTATTCATCTGGATGTCTTTGTTTTATCACAACCCCGTGGCGCAGCGTGACAATCGGGGCACACTATGATTAAATACTCCTAGAAAGCCTAGGATTAACGAAGGAATTAAAATAGGAAAATAACACAGTTACCAAAAACTTCAAAAACTGGATTTCGGGCTAGTAAACGACGTCGGATGCCCGAAAAAGCCCACGACTCATTGCAACGCAATGAGTTTTACTCGCGACGCCGTTGCCTTCGAATCGACGGTTCGTGGGCCCAATTCTGAGGTCGGAGCCCAGATCAGCAGTTTGCCCGATTTGCCGTTGCACGCGCGTCGGTCCAGCTCCTCTCCAATAACTTACGCCATCTGTCCTACATCACCCCGTGGAGCTCGTCTCCAATTAACCGGGCACCGCAAACGAACGAAAGCGAAAAAACAACAGGACTCGACGCCCACTGCCGAAATTATTGGGGTTGTTCTTAACGTTGTCAGTTTTTTTGTTTTTTTTTGTTTTGGTTCAATTATCGTAAGGTAGGCCCCACAGCCGATCGGAACCGGCAGTTCGGCAGGCCTGCGCGCGACACATGGTAGGGGTGGCGACGACAAGGCCTGACAGGCCATGCCATTTCATGCGGGGGGCGTTGGATAGCCAACCCATGGTCATATGGCATGGCTCAAACGTGGCTTATGTACTTTTAGGTGTTATAAGCTAACGGATGCGATCATACCAACTCACATGCACCGGATCCCATCAGAACTCCGAAGTTAAGCGAGTTTGGGCGAGAGTAGTACTAGGATGGGTGACCTCCTGGGAAGTCCTCGTGTTGCATCCCTTCTTTTTTTGCCTTGTTGACGTTTCAATTGTCGTGGGCGTTTGCTTTCCGTCAACTTATTCATCTGGATGTCTTTGTTTTATCACGACCCCGTGGCGCAGCGTGACAATCGGGGCACACTATGATTAAATACTCCTAGAAAGCCTAGGATTAACGAAGGAATTAAAATAGGAAAATAACACAGTTACCAAAAACTTCAAAAACTGGATTTCGGGCTAGTAAACGACGTCGGATGCCCGAAAAAGCCCACGACTCATTGCAACGCAATGAGTTTTACTCGCGACGCCGTTGCCTTCGAATCGACGGTTCGTGGGCCCAATTCTGAGGTCGGAGCCCAGATCAGCAGTTTGCCCGATTTGCCGTTGCACGCGCGTCGGTCCAGCTCCTCTCCAATAACTTACGCCATCTGTCCTACATCACCCCGTGGAGCTCGTCTCCAATTAACCGGGCACCGCAAACGAACGAAAGCGAAAAAACAACAGGACTCGACGCCCACTGCCGAAATTATTGGGGTTGTTCTTAACGTTGTCAGTTTTTTTGTTTTTTTTTCTTTTGGTTCAATTATCGTAAGGTAGGCCCCACAGCCGATCGGAACCGGCAGTTCGGCAGGCCTGCGCGCGACACATGGTAGGGGTGGCGACGACAAGGCCTGACAGGCCATGCCATTTCATGCGGGGGGCGTTGGATAGCCAACCCATGGTCATATGGCATGGCTCAAACGTGGCTTATGTACTTTTAGGTGTTATAAGCTAACGGATGCGATCATACCAACTCACATGCACCGGATCCCATCAGAACTCCGAAGTTAAGCGAGTTGGGGCGAGAGTAGTACTAGGATGGGTGACCTCCTGGGAAGTCCTCGTGTTGCATCCCTTCTTTTTTTGCCTTGTTGACGTTTCAATTGTCGTGGGCGTTTGCTTTCCGTCATCTTATTCATCTGGATGTCTTTGTTTTATCACAACCCCGTGGCGCAGCGTGACAATCGGGGCACACTATGATTAAATACTCCTAGAAAGCCTAGGATTAACGAAGGAATTAAAATAGGAAAATAACACAGTTACCAAAAACTTCAAAAACTGGATTTCGGGCTAGTAAACGACGTCGGATGCCCGAAAAAGCCCACGACTCATTGCAACGCAATGAGTTTTACTCGCGACGCCGTTGCCTTCGAATCGACGGTTCGTGGGCCCAATTCTGAGGTCGGAGCCCAGATCAGCAGTTTGCCCGATTTGCCGTTGCACGCGCGTCGGTCCAGCTCCTCTCCAATAACTTACGCCATCTGTCCTACATCACCCCGTGGAGCTCGTCTCCAATTAACCGGGCACCGCAAACGAACGAAAGCGAAAAAACAACAGGACTCGACGCCCACTGCCGAAATTATTGGGGTTGTTCTTAACGTTGTCAGTTTTTTTGTTTTTTTTTGTTTTGGTTCAATTATCGTAAGGTAGGCCCCACAGCCGATCGGAACCGGCAGTTCGGCAGGCCTGCGCGCGACACATGGTAGGGGTGGCGACGACAAGGCCTGACAGGCCATGCCATTTCATGCGGGGGGCGTTGGATAGCCAACCCATGGTCATATGGCATGGCTCAAACGTGGCTTATGTACTTTTAGGTGTTATAAGCTAACGGATGCGATCATACCAACTCACATGCACCGGATCCCATCAGAACTCCGAAGTTAAGCGAGTTTGGGCGAGAGTAGTACTAGGATGGGTGACCTCCTGGGAAGTCCTCGTGTTGCATCCCTTCTTTTTTTGCCTTGTTGACGTTTCAATTGTCGTGGGCGTTTGCTTTCCGTCAACTTATTCATCTGGATGTCTTTGTTTTATCACGACCCCGTGGCGCAGCGTGACAATCGGGGCACACTATGATTAAATACTCCTAGAAAGCCTAGGATTAACGAAGGAATTAAAATAGGAAAATAACACAGTTACCAAAAACTTCAAAAACTGGATTTCGGGCTAGTAAACGACGTCGGATGCCCGAAAAAGCCCACGACTCATGGCAACGCAATGAGTTTTACTCGCGACGCCGTTGCCTTCGAATCGACGGTTCGTGGGCCCAATTCTGAGGTCGGAGCCCAGATCAGCGGTTTGCCCGATTTGCCGTTGCACGCGCGTCGGTCCAGCTCCTCTCCAATAACTTAAGCCATCTGTCCTACATCACCCCGTGGAGCTCGTCTCCAATTAACCGGGCACCGCAAACGAACGAAAGCGAAAAAACAACAGGACTCGACGCCCACTGCTGAAATTATTGGGGTTGTTCTTAACGTTGTCAGTTTTTTTGTTTTTTTTTGTTTTGGTTCAATTATCGTAAGGTAGGCCCCACAGCCGATCGGAACCGGCAGTTCGGCAGGCCTGCGCGCGACACATGGTAGGGGTGGCGACGACAAGGCCTGACAGGCCATGCCATTTCATGCGGGGGGCGTTGGATAGCCAACCCATGGTCATATGGCATGGCTCAAACGTGGCTTATATACTTTTAGGTGTTATAAGCTAACGGATGCGATCATACCAACTCACATGCACCGGATCCCATCAGAACTCCGCAGTCAAGCGAGTTTGGGCGAGCGTAGTACTAGGATGGGTGACCTCCTGGGAAGTCCTCGTGTTGCATCCCTTCTTTTTTTCCCTTGTTGACGTTTCAATTGTCTTGGGCGTTTGCTTTCCGTCATGTTATTCATCTGGATGTCTTTGTTTTATCACGACCCCGTGGCGCATCGTGACAATCGGGGCACACTATGATTAAATACTCCTAGAAAGCCTAGGATTAACGAAGGAATTAAAATAGGAAAATAACACAGTTACCAAAAACTTCAAAAACTGGATTTCGGGCTAGTAAACGACGTCGGATGCCCGAAAAAGCCCACGACTCATGGCAATGCAATGAGTTTTACTCGCGACGCCGTTGCCTTCGAATCGACGGTTCGTGGGCCCAATTCTGAGGTCGGAGCCCAGATCAGCGGTTTGCCGATTTGCCGTTGCACGCGCGTCGGTCTAGCTCCTCTCCAATAACTTACGCCATCTGTCCTACATCACCCCGTGGAGCTCGTCTCCAATTAACCGGGCAACGCAAACGAACGAAAGCGAAAAAACAACAGGACTCGACGCCCACTGCCGAAATTATTGGGGTTGTTCTTAACGTTGTCAGTTTTTTTGTTTTTTTTGTTTTGGTTCAATTATCGTAAGGTAGGCCCCACAGCTGATCGGAACCGGCAGTTCGGCAGGCCTGCGCGTGACACATGGTAGGGGTGGCGACGACAAGCCCTGACAGGCCATGCCATTTCATGCGACGGCATCCCATTTCATGCGGGGGGCGTTGGATAGCCAACCCATGGTCATATGGCATGGCTCAAACGTGGCTTATATACTTTTAGGCGTTATAAGCTAACGGATGCGATCATACCAACTCACATGCACCGGATCCCATCAGAACTCCGAAGTTAAGGGAGTTTGGGCGAGAGTAGTACTAGGATGGGTGACCTCCTGGGAAGTCCTCGTGTTGCATCCCTTCTTTTTTTGCCTTGTTGACGTTTCAATTGTCGTGGGCGTTTGCTTTCCGTCATCTTATTCATCTGGATGTCTTTGTTTTATCACGACCCCTTGGCGCAGCGTGACAATCGGGGCACACTATGATTAAATACTCCTAGAAAGCCTAGGATTAACGAAGGAATTAAAATAGGAAAATAACACAGTTACCAAAAACTTCAAAAACTGGCGACGCAATGAGTTTTACTCGCAACGCCGTTGCCTTCGAATCGACGGTTCGTGGGCCCAATTCTGAGGTCGGAGCCCAGATCAGCGGTTTGCCCGATTTGCCGTTGCACGCGCGTCGGTCCAGCTCCTCTCCAATAACTTACGCCATCTGTCCTACATCACCCCGTGGAGCTCGTCTCCAATTAACCGGGCACCGCAAACGAACGAAAGCGAAAAACAACAGGACTCGACGCCCACTGCCGAAATTATTGGGGTTGTTCTTAACGTTGTCAGTTTTTTTGTTTTTTTTGTTTTGGTTCAATTATCGTAAGGTAGGCCCCACAGCCGATCGGAACCGGCAGTTCGGCAGGCCTGCGCGCGACACATGGTAGGGGTGGCGACGACAAGCCCTGACAGGCCAAGCCATTTCATGCGACGGCATCCCATTTCATGCGGGGGGCGTTGGATAGCCAACCCATGGTCATATGGCATGGCTCAAACGTGGCTTATATACTTTTAGGCGTTATAAGCTAACGGATGCGATCATACCAACTCACATGCACCGGATCCCATCAGAACTCCGAAGTTAAGCGAGTTTAGGCGAGAGTAGTACTAGGATGGGTGACCTCCTGGGAAGTCCTCGTGTTGCATCCCTTCTTTTTTTGCCTTATTGACGTTTTAATTGTCGTGGGCGTTTGCATTCCGTCATCTTATTCATCTGGATGTCTTTGTTTTATCGCGACCCCTTGGCGCAGGGTGACAATCGGGGCACACTATGATTAAATAATCCTAGAAAGCCTA
Source organism: Prunus avium (assembly GCF_965620075.1). Classification (NCBI taxonomy): domain Eukaryota; kingdom Viridiplantae; phylum Streptophyta; class Magnoliopsida; order Rosales; family Rosaceae; genus Prunus; species Prunus avium. The sequence continues at coordinate 10,133,855 of NC_142291.1, read as the reverse complement.
GGATTAACGAAGGAATTAAAATAGGAAAATAACACAGTTACCAAAAATTTCAAAAACTGGATTTCGAGCTAGTAAACGACGTCGGATGCCCGAAAAAGCCCACGACTCATGGCAGCGCAATGGGTTTTACTCGCGACGCCGTTGCCTTCGAATCGACGGTTCGTGGGCCCAATTCTGAGGTCGGAGCCCAGATCAGCGGTTTGCCCGATTTGCCGTTGCACGCGCGTCGGTCCAGCTCCTCTCCAATAACTTACGCCATCTGTCCTACATCACCCCGTGGAGCTCGTCTCCAATTAACCGGGCACCGCAAACGAACGAAAGCGAAAAAACAACAGGACTCGACGCCCACTGCCGAAATTATTGGGGTTGTTCTTAACGTTGTCAGTTTTTTTGTTTTTTTTGTTTTGGTTCAATTATCGTAAGGTAGGCCCCACAGCCGATCGGAACCGGCAGTTCGGCAGGCCTGCGCGCGACACATGGTAGGGGTGGCGACGACAAGCCCTGACAGGCCATGCCATTTCATGCGACGGCATCCCATTTCATGCGGGGGGCGTTGGATAGCCAACCCATGGTCATATGGCATGGCTCAAACGTGGCTTATATACTTTTAGGCGTTATAAGCTAACGGATGCGATCATACCAACTCACATGCACCGGATCCCATCAGAACTCCGAAGTTAAGCGAGTTTGGGCGAGAGTAGTACTAGGATGGGTGACCTCCTGGGAAGTCCTCGTGTTGCATCCCTTCTTTTTTTGCCTTATTGACGTTTTAATTGTCGTGGACGTTTGCTTTCCGTCATCTTATTCATCTGGATGTCTTTGTTTTATCACAACCCCTTGGCGCAGCGTCACAATCGGAAGTCCTCGTGTTGCATCCCTTCTTTTTTTGCCTTATTGACGTTTTAATTGTCGTGGACGTTTGCTTTCCGTCATCTTATTCATCTGGATGTCTTTGTTTTATCACAACCCCTTGGCGCAGCGTCACAATCGGGGCACACTACGATTAAATAATCCTAGAAAGCCTAGGATTAACGAAGGAATTAAAATAGGAAAATAACACAGTTACCAAAAATTTCAAAAACTGGATTTCGAGCTAGTAAACGACGTCGGATGCCCGAAAAAGCCCACGACTCATGGCAGCGCAATGGGTTTTACTCGCGACGTCGTTGCCTTCGAATCGACGGTTCGTGGGCCCAATTCTGAGGTCGGAGCCCAGATCAGCGGTTTGCCGGATTTGCCGTTGCACGCGCGTCGGTCCAGCTCCTCTCCAATAACTTACGCCATCTGTCCTACATCACCCCGTGGAGGTCGTCTCCAATTAACCGGGCACCGCAAACGAACGAAAGCGAAAAAACAACAGGACTCGACGCCCACTGCCGAAATTATTGGGGTTGTTCTTAACGTTGTCAGTTTTTTTGTTTTTTTTGTTTTGGTTCAATTATCGTAAGGTAGGCCCCACAGCCGATCGGAACCGGCAGTTCGGCAGGCCTGCGCGCAACACATGGTAGGGGTGGCGACGACAAGCCCTGACAGGCCATGCCATTTCATGCGACGGCATCCCATTTCATGCGGGGGGCGTTGGATAGCCAACCCATGGTCATATGGCATGGCTCAAACGTGGCTTATATACTTTTAGGCGTTATAAGCTAACGGATGCGATCATACCAACTCACATGCACCGGATCCCATCAGAACTCCGAAGTTAAGGATGGGTGACCTCCTGGGAAGTCCTCGTGTTACATCCCTTCTTTTTTTGCCTTGTTGACGTTTTAATTGTCGTGGGCGTTTGCTTTCCGTCATCTTATTCATCTGGATGTCTTTGTTTTATCACGACCCCTTGGCGCAGCGTGACAATCGGGGCACACTATGATTAAATACTCCTAGAAAGCCTAGGATTAATGAAGGAATTAAAATAGGAAAATAACACAGTTACCAAAATTTTCAAAAACTGGATTTTGGGCTAGTAAACGACGTCGGATGCCCGAAAAAGCCCAAGACTCATGGCAGCGCAATGAGTTTTACTCGTGACGCCGTTGCCTTCGAATCGACGGTTCGTGGGCCCAATTCTGAGGTCGGAGCCCAGATCAGCGGTTTGCCCGATTTGCCGTTGCACGCGCGTCGATCCAGCTCCTCTCCAACAACTTACGCCATCTGTCCTACATCACCCCGTGGAGCTCGTCTCCAATTAACCGGGCACCGAAAACGAACGAAAGGGAAAAACCAACAGGACTCGACGCCCACTGCCGAAATTCTTGGGGTTGTTCTTAACGTTGTCAGTTTTTTTGTTTTTTTTGTTTTGGTTCAATTATCGTAAGGTAGGCCCCACAGCCGATCGGAACCGGCAGTTCGGCAGGCCTGCGCGCGACACATGGTAGGGGTGGCGACGACAAGCCCTGACAGGCCATGCCATTTCATGTGGGGGGCATTGGATAGCCAACCCATGGTCATATGGCATGGCTCAAACGTGGCTTATATACTTTTAGGCGTTATAAGCTAACGGATGCGATCATACCAACTCACATGCACCGGATCCCATCAGAACTCCGAAGTTAAGCGAGTTTGGGCGAGAGTAGTACTAGGATGGGTGACCTCCTGGGAAGTCCTCGTGTTGCATCCCTTCTTTTTTTGCCTTATTGACGTTTTAATTGTCGTGGACGTTTGCTTTCCGTCATCTTATTCATCTGGATGTCTTTGTTTTATCACGACCCCTTGGCGCAGCGTGACAATCGGGGCACACTATGATTAAATACTCCTAGAAAGCCTAGGATTAACGAAGGAATTAAAATAGGAAAATAACACAGTTACCAAAAACTTCAAAAACTGGATTTCGGGCTAGTAAACGACGTCGGATGCCCGAAAAAGCCCACGACTCATGGCAATGCAATGAGTTTTTCTCGCGACGCCGTTGGCTTCGAATCGACGGTTCGTGGGCCCAATTCTGAGGTCGGAGCCCAGATCAGCGGTTTGCCCGATTTGCCGTTGCACGCGCGTCGGTCCAGCTCCTCTCCAATAACTTACGCCATCTGTCCTACATCACCCCGTGGAGCTCGTCTCCAATTAACCGGGCACCGCAAACGAACGAAAGCGAAAAAACAACAGGACTCGACGCCCACTGCCGAAATTGTTGGGGTTGTTCTTAACGTTGTCAGTTTTTTTGTTTTTTTTTGTTTTGGTTCAATTATCGTAAGGTAGGCCCCACAGCCGATCGGAACCGGCAGTTCGGCAGGCCTGCGCGCGACACATAGTAGGGGTGGCGACGACAAGCCCGGACAGGCCATGCCATTTCATGCGACGGTATCCCATTTCATGCGGGGGGCGTTGGATAGCCAACCCATGGTCATATGGCATGGCTCAAACGTGGCTTATATACTTTTAGGCGTTATAAGCTAGCGGATGCGATCATACCAACTCACATGCGCCGGATCCCATCAGAACTCCGAAGTTAAGCAAGTTCGGGCGAGAGTAGTACTAGGATGGGTGACCTCCTGGGAAGTCCTCGTGTTGCGTCCCTTCTTTTTTTGCCTTGTTGACGTTTCAATTGCCGTGGGCGTTTGCTTTCCGTCATCTTATTCATCTGGATGTCTTTGTTTTACCACGACCCCTTGGCGCAGCGTGACAATCGGGGCACACTATGATTAAATACTCCTAGAAAGCCTAGGATTAACGAAGGAATTAAAATAGGAAAATAACACAGTTACCAAAAACTTCAAAAACTGGATTTCGGGCTAGTAAACGACGTCGGATGCCCGAAAAGGCCTACGAATCATGGCAACGCAATGAGTTTTACTCGCGACGCCGTTGCCTTCGAATCGACGGTTCGTGGGCCCAATTCTGAGGTCGGAGCCCAGATCAGCGGTTTGCCCGATTTTCCGTTGCACGCGCGTCGGTCCAGCTCCTCTCCAATAACTTACGCCATCTGTCCTACATCACCCCGTGGAGCTCGTCTCCAATTAACCGGGAACCGCAAACGAACGAAAGCGAAAAAACAACAGGACTCGACGCCCACTGCCGAAATTATTGGGGTTGTTCTTAACGTTGTCAGTTTTTTTGTTTTTTTTGTTTTGGTTCAATTATCGTAAGGTAGGCCCCACAGCCGATCGGAACCGGCAGTTCGGCAGGCCTGCGCGTGACACATGGTAGGGGTGGCGACGACAAGCCCTACAGGCCATGCCATTTCATGCGACGGCATCCCATTTCATGCGGGGGGCGTTGGATAGCCAACCCATGGTCATATGGCATGGCTCAAACGTGGCTTATATACTTTTAGGCGTTATAAGCTAACGGATGCGATCATACCAACTCACATGCACCGGATCCCATCAGAACTCCGAAGTTAAGCGAGTTTGGGCGAGAGTAGTACTAGGATGGGTGACCTCCTGGGAATTCCTCGTGTTGCATCCCTTCTTTTTTTGCCTTGTTGACGTTTCAATTGTCGTGGGCGTTTGCTTTCCGTCATCTTATTCATCTGGATGTCTTTGTTTTATCACGACCCCTTGGCGCAGCGTGACAATCGGGGCACACTATGATTAAATACTCCTAGAAAGCCTAGGATTAACGAAGGAATTAAAATAGGAAAATAACACAGTTACCAAAAACTTCAAAAACTGGATTTCGGGCTAGTAAACGACGTCGGATGCCCGAAAAGGCCTACGAATCATGGCAACGCAATGAGTTTTACTCGCGACGCCGTTGCCTTCGAATCGACGGTTCGTGGGCCCAATTCTGAGGTCGGAGCCCAGATCAGCGGTTTGCCCGATTTGCCGTTGCACGCGGTTCGGTCCAGCTCCTCTCCAATAACTTACCCCATCTGTCCTACATCACCCCGTGGAGCTCGTCTCCAATTAACCGGGCACCGCAAACGAACGAAAGCGAAAAAACAGCAGGACTCGACGCCCACTGCCGAAATTATTGGGGTTGTTCTTAACGTTGTCAGTTTTTTTGTTTTTTTTGTTTTGGTTCAATTATCGTAAGGTAGGCCCCACAGCCGATCAGAACCGGCAGTTCGGCAGGCCTGCGCGCGACACGTGGTAGGGGTGGCGACGACAAGGCTTGACAGGCCATGCCATTTCATGCGGGGGGCGTTGGATAGCCAACCCATGGTCATATGGCATGGCTCAAACGTGGCTTATATACTTTTAGGCGTTATAAGCTAACGGATGCGATCATACCAACTCACATGCACCGGATCCCATCAGAACTCCGAAGTTAAGCGAGTTTGGTCGAGAGTAGTACTAGGATGGGTGACCTCCTGGGAAGTCCTCGTGTTGCATCCCTTCTTTTTTTGGCTTGTTGACGTTTCAATTGTCGTGGGCGTTTGCTTTCCGTCATCTTATTCATCTGGATGTCTTTGTTTTATCACGACCCCTTGGCGCAGCGTGACAATCGGGGCACACTATGATTAAATAGTCCTAGAAAGCCTAGGATTAACGAAGGAATTAAAATAGGAAAATAACACAGTTACCAAAAACTTCAAAAACTTGATCTCGGGCTAGTAAACGACGTCGGATGCCCGAAAAAGCCCACGACTCATGGCAACGCAATGAGTTTTACTCGCGACGCCGTTGCCTTCGAATCGACGGTTCGTGGGCCCAATTCTGAGGTCGGAGCCCAGATCAGCGGTTTGCCCGATTTGCCGTTGCACGCGCGTCGGTCCAGCTCCTCTCCAATAACTTACGCCATCTGTCCTACATCACCCCGTGGAGCTCGTCTCCAATTAACCGGGCACCGCAAACGAACGAAAGCGAAAAAACAGCAGGACTCGACGCCCACTGCCGAAATTATTGGGGTTGTTCTTAACGTTGTCAGTTTTTTTGTTTTTTTTGTTTTGGTTCAATTATCGTAAGGTAGGCCCCACAGCCGATCAGAACCGGCAGTTCGGCAGGCCTGCGCGCGACACGTGGTAGGGGTGGCGACGACAAGGCTTGACAGGCCATGCCATTTCATGCGGGGGGCGTTGGATAGCCAACCCATGGTCATATGGCATGGCTCAAACGTGGCTTATATACTTTTAGGCGTTATAAGCTAACGGATGCGATCATACCAACTCACATGCACCGGATCCCATCAGAACTCCGAAGTTAAGCGAGTTTGGTCGAGAGTAGTACTAGGATGGGTGACCTCCTGGGAAGTCCTCGTGTTGCATCCCTTCTTTTTTTGGCTTGTTGACGTTTCAATTGTCGTGGGCGTTTGCTTTCCGTCATCTTATTCATCTGGATGTCTTTGTTTTATCACGACCCCTTGGCGCAGCGTGACAATCGGGGCACACTATGATTAAATAGTCCTAGAAAGCCTAGGATTAACGAAGGAATTAAAATAGGAAAATAACACAGTTACCAAAAACTTCAAAAACTTGATCTCGGGCTAGTAAACGACGTCGGATGCCCGAAAAAGCCCACGACTCATGGCAACGCAATGAGTTTTACTCGCGACGCCGTTGCCTTCGAATCGACGGTTCGTGGGCCCAATTCTGAGGTCGGAGCCCAGATCAGCGGTTTGCCCGATTTGCCGTTGCACGCGCGTCGGTCCAGCTCCTCTCCAATAACTTACGCCATCTGTCCTACATCACCCCGTGGAGCTCGTCTCCAATTAACCGGGCACCGCAAACGAACGAAAGCGAAAAAACAGCAGGACTCGACGCCCACTGCCGAAATTATTGGGGTTGTTCTTAACGTTGTCAGTTTTTTTGTTTTTTTTGTTTTGGTTCAATTATCGTAAGGTAGGCCCCACAGCTGATCGGAACCAGCAGTTCGGCAGGCCTGCGCGCGACACGTGGTAGGGGTGGCGACGACAAGGCTTGACAGGCCATGCCATTTCATGCGGGGGGCGTTGGATAGCCAACCCATGGTCATATGGCATGGCTCAAACGTGGCTTATATACTTTTAGGCGTTATAAGCTAACGGATGCGATCATACCAACTCACATGCACCGGATCCCATCAGAACTCCGAAGTTAAGCGAGTTTGGGCGAGAGTAGTACTAGGATGGGTGACCTCCTGGGAAGTCCTCGTGTTGCATCCCTTCTTTTTTTGCCTTGTTGACGTTTCAATTGTCGTGGGCGTTTGCTTTCCGTCATCTTATTCATCTGGATGTCTTTGTATTGTCACGACCCCTTGGCGCAGTGTGACAATCGGGCCACACTATGATTAAATACTCCTAGAAAGCCTAGGATTAACGAAGGAATTAAAATAGGAAAATAACACAGTTACCAAAAACTTCAAAAACTGGATCTCGGGCTAGTAAACGACGTCGGATGCCCGAAAAAGCCCACGACTCATGGCAACGCAATGAGTTTTACTCGCGACGCCGTTGCCTTCGAATCGACGGTTCGTGGGCCCAATTCTGAGGTCGGAGCCCAGATCAGCGGTTTGCCCGATTTGCCGTTGCACGCGCGTCGGTCCAGCTCCTCTCCAATAACTTACCCCATCTGTCCTACATCACCCCGTGGAGCTCGTCTCCAATTAACCGGGCACCGCAAACGAACGAAAGCGAAAAAACAGCAGGACTCGACGCCCACTGCCGAAATTATTGGGGTTGTTCTTAACGTTGTCAGTTTTTTTGTTTTTTTTGTTTTGGTTCAATTATCGTAAGGTAGGCCCCACAGCCGATCGGAACCGGCAGTTCGGCAGGCCTGCGCGCGACACGTTTTAGGGGTGGCGACGACAAGGCTTGACAGGCCATGCCATTTCATGCGGGGGGCGTTGGATAGCCAACCCATGGTCATATGGCATGGCTCAAACGTGGCTTATATACTTTTAGGCGTTATAAGCTAACGGATGTGATCATACCAACTCACATGCACCGGATCCCATCAGAACTCCGAAGTTAAGTGAGTTTGGGCGAGAGTAGTACTAGGATGGGTGACCTCCTGGGAAGTCCTCGTGTTGCATCCCTTCTTTTTTTGCCTTGTTGACGTTTCAATTGTCGTGGGCGTTTGCTTTCCGTCATCTTATTCATCTGGATGTCTTTGTTTTATCACGACCCCTTGGCGCAGCGTGACAATCGGGGCACACTATGATTAAATACTCCTAGAAAGCCTAGGATTAACGAAGGAATTAAAATAGGAAAATAACACAGTTACCAAAAACTTCAAAAACTGGATCTCGGGCTAGTAAACGACTTCGGATGCCCGAAAAAGCCCACGACTCATGGCAACGCAATGAGTTTTTACGTAACCCTAGCCACTGCGCTTTTGCATTTTGCGCGGCCCTTACGGCCTATCCCCTTAGGTCACCCCACCTGGTCCCCAACCCCTTTAATTACAGTTCCGCCTTTCAGCGTTTTTGAGAAACGAAAGTCGTCACGCCTTCCTATGAAGCCAATTTTTCTGGCTTGGGACCGTGAGAGAGACCTCTGCTTGTCGACACGTCTCTCCCTTTGTTTCCCGTGACTCACAGGTGTCGAGACTTTAGGGCCCACTTTTTCTATTTTACTGAGTCCTCGCTCTTTGTGCTTCTGACTTGGTTTCTTTGTTTTATTTACTTTCTTCGCTTTTGGGCTTTTGGGCTTTCGTTTGGGTTGGGCTTTCATTTGGTTTTTGCGTTTCATTGGGTTGGATTTCTGCATGTGTAAGACTGTTGTTAGGGCTTACTGTTTTATTTGTTTCTGTTTGGTTTCGTTTTTGTTTTTGTTTTTGCAACCGTGTTGTAGTTGTTTTTTTCGTGTTTGTTCTTGTATTTAACTGCTTTATTCCCTTTAATTCTTGTTATAACGTTGTTGATGTCTGAATTCTTTAACATTGAGGACAATGTTTATTTCTAAGTTTGGGAAGGGATAGCAAGTCTTTTTCGTTTCGCTTTAATTCTTGCTTTAATTTGTTCTGTTTTCTTTTCAGTTTTGAGTCTTTGTGTTTTCAAGTCACTTTCCGGACATATATGATGAGATTGTGATGAATGTTTAAATGACTTGATTGAAAATGCTCTAAAAAAAAAAAAATTAAAAAAAAAAAATTAAAAAATTTGTTATTCACTAAATGGCATCGTTCTAGCATGATATGTTTGAAACCCTCTACGCACTTGCCATTTGTTTCATAATTCTCCAGTTGAGGGACTTGCATGATCCAAAGAATTGTATCAAGCATGAATTAGACTTGTATAACCATATAATGTGAGCTTTGAGCCTTGTGCTTCAATTCATGAGTGTTATACACATATTCCACTTTTCTTGTCATCTGAGTTGTTGTTTGATCTCATTATTCATTGATTTGGTTGAGCACTTAAAAGTTACTCATTCTTGTGCAATTTGATTACATGACATTTGAGAAATGATATTAAGGCCCTCTTTGGACCGTTTGTGCCTTTCAAGCTAACCCTATGCATGCTTAAGCATGATTTTCCATTGTTAACCACCTTGAGCCTATATGTATGCCTTTTCTTTCAAGTAACCAGTTATTACTTCTAGCCTTAGCCTGAAAAACAAGAATTTACCTTTCTAAGGAACTCGTGAGCTTTAATTTAGATGTGTTTTTCATGCTAAGTTTGGGAAGGGTTATTACTTTCAAAAAAAAAAAAAAAAAAAAAAAAAGGGTGAAAGAAAAGAGAAAAGTCGTGGTTAAGTGGCAATGGTTTCAAATTCAATTCCATGTTTCTTGGTTGTTCAAATGGAAGGAAGGAGTGTGAATCATAATTAGTGGAGGTATAAGGCTTTGTGGTCTATTTGATCACCCAAAAAATAATAAAAGAATGAAAATTTCAAGCGTGATGTTTCAAAGTCTTTTAGTCAACGATTATATGCTCTTACATTGTGAGTTCCTTGGACTTTGTTGTATCCTTATCCTTCATTTCTTACTCACCTTACACCCTTAGCCCCATTACAACCTATAATAAAGACCTAAATTGATCCTAGATGTCATGTGGTTGAATTGCACACATTCTTCTTTTAAGTGTTTAGCATCCTTCTTGAGATCATATTCATGCATGTTTTTCAGCTTGCTAATTTTGAGTTAAGTCCCTTATGGTTTAACTCTATTCTCATGTCTATTATTGAGTGATGCATTGTAACCCTCTTCCGAGTGATTCATTTGTGAGAGGACAACTTAGGTGAGATTTGAAGTTACATTTGTGCTGGGTATGATTTTTGAAGTTGTGTGAAAACTGAAATTGGAGAATGAGTTCCATTTGGCCATCACACTACTACACTTTGAACATGTTGTGTTCTGAACTTTGCTGCCTTGTGAATAATGTCTAAAATGAGTTTTCTTTGTGAAAACTTTTAAGTCATTTGCATAAGTCGCTCTCTCTTTGGAAAGTGTTCGGAAAGTTTTGTTTCGAATCTTGTTTTAGTTTCTGTTTTGCTCGAGGACTAGCAAAAGATAAGTTTGGGAAGTTTGTTCGGTTCATTTTTACACATGATTTTTCATGTTATTCACCCACTATTTTGAGTTAGTTCTTGACATTTTATAGCTTTTTACTTCCTTTTTGTGTTTTCTTAGATTTTACCTTGGTTGGAATGAAAATGAGCTAAAAGTGCATTATTAGTTATAAATTCTGTTTTTGTTCATTTTCGTAGGTCAACTTCTTGGCCTGGGATCAACATGCTCTGGTGCTCGGATGAGGTCATGATCTTCATGAGATTTGTTCCAATGGATGTTAACTACAACATATCCAAATTTGAGCTCCATTGGACAAGTATTGCCTATCCAACCAATCCAGCATGTTACCACAGCTCTGGAAATCCGGATTTGGCCAGCTTTTACCTCCTTTGTGTCATCTTAATTTCTTGTTACCATAACTCTTGGTAACAAGGAATTACCTTTGTAAAAGAGATATTTTCTGAAGTATTTGGCATCTTTGTGAGTCAATGCTTCATAATGGCAAGGGGACAATGGGCAAAAGCTTTAGAGAAAGAATGAGTTTTATATTAAAAGTGTGAGTAGGAAAAGATGGGAAAAGGAGCAAAAGCAATTGGCAATCAGATATGGAGGGAGCCTTTGAACGTGGAAAGCAATTCAATTCTGAATTCTACACAATTGAGAGCAGATTTTGGAGAGTTTTTGGAGCTTGGAGAAAGCCAAGGTGCAGCCAAGAAAAGTGGAGAAGAAGACTTCCACCATTGATGATCTTGAAGCTTTCATCATTTTCTGAAAATCTGTAAACTCTTTCTAATTTCATTTTGAGTTTGTATTTGAAATAAGTATGAGCAACTAAACTCTATAGCTAGGGCTTAGGTTGAAGCCCTAAACATGATTACCTTATTGTTTTGATACTTGAGTGTATGAATTTCTAGATATTGTTGATGAATTCCAATTCACCAAATTAATCTATCCTTGATGTGTGTTTTTCCTTGGTTGGCCATCTTTGAAAGCATGCTTCTTGAGATTGTTGGGATTATGTGTATCTTCATGTTATCCTAAGCAATAAATGGATGAAGTAAGAATCATCCATGTGAATTGGTTTCTTGAATACCTAATGTAAACACCATGCTATTAGGATTCTTGTGATGTTCATATTCTCTTTGAACTTAATGGGTTCTCCTTGTAATTGAATCAAAGTACGAACCATACCTAGGTTCGGTTATGAGGAGGGCACAGTATTGTAGCACGAACCATGCACTTTACGTATATTAGAGAGAATCAATGCGTCTTGAGCCACGACCCATGGCCTTGATTGCGAACATTTTCATCAACACGTTTAGAGTTCATCACTTGAGTATTCATGAACTTGGGTAGAATTGTTTAGGGTGGATTCCGAAACCCTAGTGTTTGTTACTTTTTAATTCCACTCTTTGATATTTCATCTCTGCCTTTCTCATTTAAATTCAAAGTCCATTTACTTTCATGCAATAGAAATAGGTCACTTGAAACAAATCAAAACCCCCCCAATGTGTGTGTGAGTTGTGTGTTTGATACGTGGTGTGTCTTTGATACTGAATTTTATTTGTTTCCGTAATTGTTTTGGACATTTGGTCCGCGTTGTGTTCTTGCATTTTCTGTTCTGAATCCAACCGTATAAATAACGTGAATTTTGGACGTACGGTTGGAAAGTTATAGGCAAAACACTGGACAGAGGTCGAAACTGAAAAACAGAGAAACGAATCTGCCCAAAAACGACCGGTCGTTACTGTTCACGACCGGTCGCTCATCACACGTTTATTGAAATTTCGACTCTGCCCAAAAACGACCGGTCGTCACTGTTCACGCGACCGGTCGCACTGTTCACTGTTCACGGCATTGTTCATGTCACTGTTTACTGTTCACGGTACTGTTCACATGTGATAAACAGGTGATAAAATGGCGATAGAAAATGCTGTTTGTGTTTTTCTTTAGTTTTCTTGTGTTGTTTCATTTCTTTTGCACTTCTTTACTTATTTTTAGTTTCCATTTTGCATTTGCGTATTTGTGGTGTGTCAATTAAGTGTTCTTTACGTACTCAAATTAGAACTTATAGGGAGCCGACAAGTTCTTCGTGGGATCGACCCCGTACTTACATAATCTATACTTCATTAGATTCGTGCACTTGCGGGTATTTTTAATTGGTTGTTTGCACATTAATTTGTGTCCTTTTAGGAATGCAACAATTTTTGGCGCCGTTACCGAGGAACTAGCACGGTTGCTTATCTGTTTTGTTTGAGTATGTTTAGAGTACTTAGTTTTATTTTTGTTTATTGATTGTTGTTTCATTTTATCTTGATTTGTTTTTGTTTCTTTTTCTTATAGGAACATCCGAGGAGTCACCTTCACCATCTCCAATGGCAGCCGCAACTAAAATTGTGGAACTTACTATGTAAGAATACTCCAATAAATTTGTGATGGAGGAAGCAAATGTTTTTGGCTCATTTCATAATGAGTTGCCTATGAATGAATATTTCCGACAAACATACAATCCGGAGTGGAGAAATCATTCAAACTTCTGGTGGACTGACAATCCAAATTTTCAACAAGGGTCATATCAACCATATCAAGGCCAACATAATACTTGTCCACCTTATGGTCAACCCCAATATTATAATCCACCACCACTTAGTCAATCTCACCAACCACCTCAAGGACCAACTTTGGAAGAAATTGTTGCTTCAATGGTTAGAAACACAGATAATTTCATCATGCAGAGGAATGACACTCACATGCAGAGGGGTGGCGACGACAAGGCTTGACAGGCCATGCCATTTCATGCGGGGGGCGTTGGATAGCCAACCCATGGTCATATGGCATGGCTCAAACGTGGCTTATATACTTTTAGGCGTTATAAGCTAACGGATGCGATCGTACCAACTCACATGCACCGGATCCCATCAGAACTCCGAAGTTAAGCGAGTTTGGGCGAGAGTAGTACTAGGATGGGTGACCTCCTGGGAAGTCCTCGTGTTGCATCCCTTCTTTTTTTGCCTTGTTGACGTTTCAATTGTCGTGGGCGTTTGCTTTCCGTCATCTTATTCATCTGGATGTCTTTGTTTTATCACGACCCCTTGGCGCAGCGTGACAATCGGGGCACACTATGATTAAATACTCCTAGAAAGCCTAGGATTAACGAAGGAATTAAAATAGGAAAATAACACAGTTACCAAAAACTTCAAAAACTGGATTTCGGGCTAGTAAACGACGTCGGATGCCCGAAAAAGCCCACGACTCATGGCAACGCAATGAGTTTTACTCGCGACGCCGTTGCCTTCGAATCGACGGTTCGTGGGCCCAATTCTGAGGTCGGAGCCCAGATCAGCGGTTTGCCCGATTTGCCGTTGCACGCGCGTCGGTCCAGCTCCTCTCCAATAACTTACGCCATCTGTCCTACATCACCCCGTGGAGCTCGTCTCCAGTTAACCGGGCACCGCAAACGAACGAAAGCGAAAAAACAGCAGGACTCGACGCCCACTGCCGAAATTATTGGGGTTGTTCTTAACGTTGTCAGTTTTTTTGTTTTTTTTGTTTTGGTTCAATTATCGTAAGGTAGGCCCCACAGCCGATCGGAACCGGCAGTTCGGCAGGCCTGCGCGCGACACGTGGTAGGGGTGGCGACGACAAGGCTTGACAGGCCATGCCATTTCATGCGGGGGGCGTTGGATAGCCAACCCATGGTCATATGGCATGGCTCAAACGTGGCTTATATACTTTTAGGCGTTATAAGCTAACGGATGCGATCGTACCAACTCACATGCACCGGATCCCATCAGAACTCCGAAGTTAAGCGAGTTTGGGCGAGAGTAGTACTAGGATGGGTGACCTCCTGGGAAGTCCTCGTGTTGCATCCCTTCTTTTTTTGCCTTGTTGACGTTTCAATTGTCGTGGGCGTTTGCTTTCCGTCATCTTATTCATCTGGATGTCTTTGTTTTATCACGACCCCTTGGCGCAGCGTGACAATCGGGGCACACTATGATTAAATACTCCTAGAAAGCCTAGGATTAACGAAGGAATTAAAATAGGAAAATAACACAGTTACCAAAAACTTCAAAAACTGGATTTCGGGCTAGTAAACGACGTCGGATGCCCGAAAAAGCCCACGACTCATGGCAACGCAATGAGTTTTACTCGCGACGCCGTTGCCTTCGAATCGACGGTTTGTGGGCCCAATTCTGAGGTCGGAGCCCAGATCAGCGGTCTGCCCGATTTGCCGTTGCACGCGCGTCGGTCCAGCTCCTCTCCAATAACTTACGCCATCTGTCCTACATCACCCCGTGGAGCTCGTCTCCAATTAACCGGGCACCGCAAACGAACGAAAGCGAAAAAACAACAGGACTCGACGCCCACTGCCGAAATTATTGGGGTTGTTCTTAACGTTGTCAGTTTTGGCGAGAGTAGTACTAGGATGGGTGACCTCCTGGGAAGTCCTCGTGTTGCATCCCTTCTTTTTTTGCCTTGTGGACGTTTCAATTGTCGTGGGCGTTTGCATTCCGTCATCTTATTCATCTAGATGTCTTTGTTTTATCACGACCCCGTGGCGCAGCGTGACAATCGGGGCACACTATGATTAAATACTCCTAGAAAGCCTAGGATTAACGAAGGAATTAAAATAGGAAAATAACACAGTTACCAAAAACTTCAAAAACTGGATTTCGGGCTAGTAAACGACGTCGGATGCCCGAAAAAGTCCACGACTCATGGCAACGCAATGAGTTTTACTCGCGACGCCGTTGCCTTCGAATCGACGGTTCGTGGGCCCAATTCTGAGGTCGGAGCCCAGATCAGCGGTTTGCCCGATTTGCCGTTGCACGCGCGTCGGTCCAGCTCCTCTCCAATAACTTACGCCATCTGTCCTACATCACCCCGTGGAGCTCGTCTCCAATTAACCGGGCACCGCAAATGAACGAAAGCGAAAAAACAACAGGACTCGACGCCCACTGCCGAAATTATTGGGGTTGTTCTTAACGTTGTCAGTTTTTTTGTTTTTTTTGGTTTTGGTTCAATTATCGTAAGGTAGGCCCCACAGCCGATCGGAACCGGCAGTTCGGCAGGCCTGCGCGCGACACATGGTAGGGGTGGCGACGACAAGGCCTGACAGGCCATGCCATTTCATGCGGGGGGCGTTGGATAGCCAACCCATGGTCATATGGCATGGCTCAAACGTGGCTTATATACTTTTAGGCGTTATAAGCAAACGGATGCGATCATACCAACTCACATGCACCGGATCCCATCAGAACTCCGAAGTTAATCGAGTTTGGGCGAGAGTAGTACTAGGATGGGTGACCTCCTGGGAAGTCCTCGTGTTGCATCCCTTCTTCTTTTGCCTTGTTGACGTTTTAATTGTCGTGAGCGTTTGCTTTCCGTCATCTTATTCATCTGGATGTCTTTGTTTTATCACGACCCCGTGGCGCAGCGTGACAATCGGGGCACACTATGATTAAATACTCCTAGAAAGCCTAGGATTAACGAAGGAATTAAAATAGGAAAATAACACAGTTACCAAAAACTTCAAAAACTGGATTTCGGGCTAGTAAACGACGTCGGATGCCCGAAAAAGTCCACGACTCATGGCAACGCAATGAGTTTTACTCGCGACGCCGTTGCCTTCGAATCGACGGTTCGTGGGCCCAATTCTGAGGTCGGAGCCCAGATCAGCGGTTTGCCCGATTTGCCGTTGCACGCGCGTCGGTCCAGCTCCTCTCCAATAACTTACGCCATCTGTCCTACATCACCCCGTGGAGCTCGTCTCCAATTAACCGGGCACCGCAAATGAACGAAAGCGAAAAAACAACAGGACTCGACGCCCACTGCCGAAATTATTGGGGTTGTTCTTAACGTTGTCAGTTTTTTTGTTTTTTTTTGTTTTGGTTCAATTATCGTAAGGTAGGCCCCACAGCCGATCGGAACCGGCAGTTCGGCAGGCCTGCGCGCGACACATGGTAGGGGTGGCGACGACAAGGCCTGACAGGCCATGCCATTTCATGCGGGGGGCGTTGGATAGCCAACCCATGGTCATATGGCATGGCTCAAACGTGGCTTATATACTTTTAGGCGTTATAAGCTAACGGATGCGATCATACCAACTCACATGCACCGGATCCCATCAGAACTCCGAAGTTAAGCGAGTTTGGGCGAGAGTAGTACTAGGATGGGTGACATCCTGGGAAGTCCTCGTGTTGCATCCCTTCTTTTTTTGCCTTGTTGACGTTTCAATTGTCGTGGGCGTTTGCTTTCCGTCATCTTATTCATCTGGATGTCTATGTTTTCTCACGACCCCGTGGCGCAGCGTGACAATCGGGGCACACTATGATTATATACTCCTAGAAAGCCTAGGATTAACGAAGGAATTAAAATAGGAAAATAACACAGTTACCAAAAACTTCAAAAACTGGATTTCGGGCTAGTAGACGACGTCGGATGCCCGAAAAAGCCCACGACTCATGGCAACGCAATGAGTTTTACTCGCGACGCCGTTGCCTTCGAATCGACGGTTCGTGGGCCCAATTCTGAGGTCGGAGCCCAGATCAGCGGTTTGCCCGATTTGCCGTTGCACGCGCGTCGGTCCAGCTCCTCTCCAATAACTTACGCCATCTGTCCTACATCACCCCGTTTAGCTCGTCTCCAATTAACCGGGCACCGCAAACGAACGAAAGAGAAAAAACAACAGGACTCGACGCCCACGGCCGAAGTTATTGGGGTTGTTCTTAACGTTGTCAGTTTTTTTGTTTTTTTTATTTTGGTTCAATTATCGTAAGGTAGGCCCACAGCCGATCGGAACCGGCAGTTCGGCAGGCCTGCGCGCGACACATGATAGCGGTGGCGACGACAAGGCTTGACAGGCCATGCCATTTCATGCAGGGGGCGTTGGATAGCCAACCCATGGTCATATGGCATGGCTCAAACGTGGCTTATATACTTTTAGGCGTTATAAGCTAACGGATGCGATCATACCAACTCACATGCACCGGATCCCATCGGAACTCCGAAGCTAAGCGAGTTTGGGCGAGAGTAGTACTAGGATGGGTGACCTCCTGGGAAGTCCTCGTGTTGCATCCCTTCTTTTTTTGCCTTGTTGACGTTTAAATTGTCGTGGGTTTGCTTTCCGTCATCTTATTCATCTGGATGTCTTTGTTTTATCACGACCCCTTGGCGCAGCGTGACAATCGGGGCACACTATGATTAAATACTCCTAGAAAGCCTAGGATTGACGAAGGAATTAAAATAGGAAAATAACACAGTTACCAAAAACTTCAAAAACTGGATTTCGGGCTAGTAAACGACGTCGGATGCCCGAAAAAGCCCACAACTCATGGCAACGCGATGAGTTTTACTCGCGACGCCGTTGCCTTCGAATCGACGGTTCGTGGGCCCAATTCTGAGGTCGGAGCCCAGATCAGCGGTTTGCCCGATTTGCCGTTGCACGCGCGTCGGTCCAGCTCCTCTCCAATAACTTACGCCATCTGTCCTACATCACCCCGTGGAGCTCTTCTCCAATTAACCGGGCACCGCAAACGAACGGAAGCGAAAAAACAATAGGACTCGACGCCCACTGCCGAAATTATTGGGGTTGTTCTTAACGTTGTCAGTTTTTTTGTTTTTTTTTGTTTTGGTTCAATTATCGTAAGGTAGGCCCCACAGCCGATCGGAACCGTCAGTTCGGCAGGCCTGCGCGCGACACATGGTAAGGGTGGCGACGACAAGGCTTGACAGGCCATGCCATTTCATGCGTGGGGCGTTGGATAGCCAACCCATGGTCATATGGCATGGCTCAAACGTGGCTTATATACTTTTAGGCGTTATAAGCTAACGGATGCGATCATACCAACTCACATGCACCGGATCCCATCAGAACTCCGAAGCTAAGCGAGTTTGGGCGAGAGTAGTACTAGGATGGGTGACCTCCTGGGAAGTCCTCGTGTTGCATCCCTTCTTTTTTTGCCTTGTTGACGTTTAAATTGTCGTGGGTTTGCTTTCCGTCATCTTATTCATCTGGATGTCTTTGTTTTATCACGACCCCTTGGCGCAGCGTGACAATCGGGGCACACTATGATTAAATACTCCTAGAAAGCCTAGGATTGACGAAGGAATTAAAATAGGAAAATAACACAGTTACCAAAAACTTCAAAAACTGGATTTCGGGCTAGTAAACGACGTCGGATGCCCGAAAAAGCCCACAACTCATGGCAACGCGATGAGTTTTACTCGCGACGCCGTTGCCTTCGAATCGACGGTTCGTGGGCCCAATTCTGAGGTCGGAGCCCAGATCAGCGGTTTGCCCGATTTGCCGTTGCACGCGCGTCGGTCCAGCTCCTCTCCAATAACTTACGCCATCTGTCCTACATCACCCCGTGGAGCTCTTCTCCAATTAACCGGGCACCGCAAACGAACGGAAGCGAAAAAACAATAGGACTCGACGCCCACTGCCGAAATTATTGGGGTTGTTCTTAACGTTGTCAGTTTTTTTGTTTATTTTTGTTTTGGTTCAATTATCGTAAGGTAGGCCCCACAGCCGATCGGAACCGTCAGTTCGGCAGGCCTGCGCGCGACACATGGTAAGGGTGGTGACGACAAGGCTTGACAGGCCATGCCATTTCATGCGTGGGGCGTTGGATAGCCAACCCATGGTCATATGGCATGGCTCAAACGTGGCTTATATACTTTTAGGCGTTATAAGCTAACGGATGCGATCACACCAACTCACATGCACCGGATCCCATCAGAACTCCGAAGTTAAGCGAGTTTGGGTGAGAGTAGTACTAGGATGGGTGACCTCATGGGAAGTCCTCGTGTTGCATCCCTTCTTTTTTTGCCTTGTTGACGTTTCAATTGTCGTGGGCGTTTGCTTTCCGTCATCTTATTCATCTGGATGTCTTTGTTTTATCACGACCCCTTGGCGCAGCGTGACAATCGGGGCACACTATGATTAAATACTCCTAGAAAGCCTAGGATTAACGAAGGAATTAAAATAGGAAAATAACACAGTTACCAAAAACTTCAAAAACTGGATTTCGGGCTAGTAAACGACGTCGGATGCCCGAAAAAGCCCACGACACATGGCAACGCGATGAGTTTTACTCGCGACGCCGTTGCCTTCGAATCGACGGTTCGTGGGCCCAATTCTGAGGTCGGAGCCCAGATCAGCGGTTTGCCCGATTTGCCGTTGCACGCGCTTCGGTCCAGCTCCTCTCCAATAACTTACACCATCTGTCCTACATCACCCCGTGGAGCTCGTCTCCAATTAACCGGGCACCGCAAACGAACGAAAGCGAAAAAACAACAGGACTCGACGCCCACTGCCGAAATTATTGGGGTTGTTCTTAACGTTGTCAGTTTTTTTGTTTTTTTTGTTTTGGTTCAATTATCGTAAGGTAGGCCCCACAGCCGATCGGAAACGGCAGTTCGGCAGGCCTGCGCGCGACACATGGTAAGGGTGGCGACGACAAGGCTTGACAGGCCATGCCATTTCATGCGGGGGGCGTTGGATAGCCAACCCATGGTCATATGGCATGGCTCAAACGTGGCTTATATACTTTTAGGCGTTATAAGCTAACGGATGCGATCACACCAACTCACATGCACCGGATCCCATCAGAACTCCGAAGTTAAGCGAGTTTGGGCGAGAGTAGTTCTAGGATGGGTGACCTCCTGGGAAGTCCTCGTGTTGCATCCCTTCTTTTTTTGCCTTGTTGACGTTTCAATTGTCGTGGGCGTTTGCTTTCCGTCATCTTATTCATCTGGATGTCTTTGTTTTAACACGACCCGTTGGCGCAGCGTGACAATCGGGGCACACTATGATTAAATACTCCTAGAAAGCCTAGGATTAACAAAGGAATTAAAATAGGAAAATAACACAGTTACCAAAAACTTCAAAAACTGGATTTCGGGCTAGTAAACGACGTCGGATGCCCGAAAAAGCCAACGACTCATGGCAACGCAATGAGTTTTACTCGCGACGCCATTGCCTTCGAATCGACGGTTCGTGGGCCCAATTCTGAGGTCGGAGCCCAGATCAGCGGTTTGCCCGATTCGCCGTTGCACGCGCTTCGGTCCAGCTCCTCTCCAATAACTTACGCCATCTGTCCTACATCACCCCGTGGAGCTCGTCTCCAATTAACCGGGCACCGCAAACGAACGAAAGCGAAAAAACAACAGGACTCGACGCCCACTGCCGAAATTATTGGGGTTGCTCTTAACGTTGTCAGTTTTTTTGTTTTTTTTGGTTTGGTTCAATTATCGTAAGGTAGGCCCCACAGCCGATCGGAACCGGCAGTTCGGCAGGCCTGCGCGCGACACATGGTAAGAGTGGCGACGACAAGGCTTGACAGGCCATGCCATTTCATGCGGGGGGCGTTGGATAGCCAACCCATGGTCATATGGCATGGCTCAAACGTGGCTTATATACTTTTAGGCGTTATAAGCAAACGGATGCGATCACACCAACTCACATGCACCGGATCCCATCAGAACTCCGAAGTTAAGCGAGTTTGGGCGAGAGTAGTACTAGGATGGGTGACCTCCTGGGAAGTCCTCGTGTTGCATCCCTTCTTTTTTTGCCTTGTTGACGTTTCAATTGTCGTGGGCGTTTGCTTTCCGTCATCTTATTCATCTGGATGTCTTTGTTTTAACACGACCCGTTGGCGCAGCGTGACAATCGGGGCACACTATGATTAAATACTCCTAGAAAGCCTAGGATTAACAAAGGAATTAAAATAGGAAAATAACACAGTTACCAAAAACTTCAAAAACTGGATTTCGGGCTAGTAAACGACGTCGGATGCCCGAAAAAGCCAACGACTCATGGCAACGCAATGAGTTTTACTCGCGACGCCATTGCCTTCGAATCGACGGTTCGTGGGCCCAATTCTGAGGTCGGAGCCCAGATCAGCGGTTTGCCCGATTCGCCGTTGCACGCGCTTCGGTCCAGCTCCTCTCCAATAACTTACGCCATCTGTCCTACATCACCCCGTGGAGCTCGTCTCCAATTAACCGGGCACCGCAAACGAACGAAAGCGAAAAAACAACAGGACTCGACGCCCACTGCCGAAATTATTGGGGTTGCTCTTAACGTTGTCAGTTTTTTTGTTTTTTTTGGTTTGGTTCAATTATCGTAAGGTAGGCCCCACAGCCGATCGGAACCGGCAGTTCGGCAGGCCTGCGCGCGACACATGGTAAGAGTGGCGACGACAAGGCTTGACAGGCCATGCCATTTCATGCGGGGGGCGTTGGATAGCCAACCCATGGTCATATGGCATGGCTCAAACGTGGCTTATATACTTTTAGGCGTTATAAGCAAACGGATGCGATCACACCAACTCACATGCACCGGATCCCATCAGAACTCCGAAGTTAAGCGAGTTTGGGCGAGAGTAGTACTAGGATGGGTGACCTCCTGGGAAGTCCTCGTGTTGCATCCCTTCTTTTTTTGCCTTGTTGACGTTTCAATTGTCGTGGGCGTTTGCTTTCCGTCATCTTATTCATCTGGATGTCTTTGTTTTAACACGACCCGTTGGCGCAGCGTGACAATCGGGGCACACTATGATTAAATACTCCTAGAAAGCCTAGGATTAACAAAGGAATTAAAATAGGAAAATAACACAGTTACCAAAAACTTCAAAAACTGGATTTCGGGCTAGTAAACGACGTCGGATGCCCGAAAAAGCCAACGACTCATGGCAACGCAATGAGTTTTACTCGCGACGCCATTGCCTTCGAATCGACGGTTCGTGGGCCCAATTCTGAGGTCGGAGCCCAGATCAGCGGTTTGCCCGATTCGCCGTTGCACGCGCTTCGGTCCAGCTCCTCTCCAATAACTTACGCCATCTGTCCTACATCACCCCGTGGAGCTCGTCTCCAATTAACCGGGCACCGCAAACGAACGAAAGCGAAAAAACAACAGGACTCGACGCCCACTGCCGAAATTATTGGGGTTGCTCTTAACGTTGTCAGTTTTTTTGTTTTTTTTGGTTTGGTTCAATTATCGTAAGGTAGGCCCCACAGCCGATCGGAACCGGCAGTTCGGCAGGCCTGCGCGCGACACATGGTAAGAGTGGCGACGACAAGGCTTGACAGGCCATGCCATTTCATGCGGGGGGCGTTGGATAGCCAACCCATGGTCATATGGCATGGCTCAAACGTGGCTTATATACTTTTAGGCGTTATAAGCAAACGGATGCGATCACGCCAACTCACATGCACCGGATCCCATCAGAACTCCGAAGTTAAGCGAGTTTGGGCGAGAGTAGTACTAGGATGGGTGACCTCCTGGGAAGTCCTCGTGTTGCATCCCTTCTTTTTTTGCCTTGTTGACGTTTCAATTGTCGTGGGCGTTTGCTTTCCGTCATCTTATTCATCTGGATGTCTTTGTTTTATCACGACCCCGTGGCGCAGCGTGACAATCGGGGCACACTATGATTAAATACTCCTAGAAAGCCTAGGATTAACGAAGGAATTAAAATAGGAAAATAACACAGTTACCAAAAACTTCAAAAACTGGATTTCGGGCTAGTAAACGACGTCGGATGCCCGAAAAAGTCCACGACTCATGGAAATGCAATGAGTTTTACTCGCGACGCCGTTGCCTTCGAATCGACGGTTCGTGGGCCCAATTCTGAGGTCGGAGCCCAGATCAGCGTTTGCCCGATTTGCCGTTGCACGCGCGTCGGTCCAGCTCCTCTCCAATAACTTACGCCATCTGTCTTACATCACCCCGTGGAGCTCGTCTCCAATTAATCGGGCACCGCAAACGAACGAAAGCGAAAAAACAACAGACTCGACGCCCACTGCCGAAATTATTGGGGTTGTTCTTAACGTTGTCAGTTTTTTTGTTTTTTTTTGTTTTGGTTCAATTATCGTAAGGTAGGCCCCACAGCCGATCGGAACCGGCAGTTCGGCAGGCCTGCGCGCGACACATGGTAGGGGTGGCGACGACAAGGCCTGACAGGCCATGCCATTTCATGCGGGGGGCGTTGGATAGCCAACCCATTGTCATATGGCATGGCTCAAACGTGGCTTATATACTTTTAGGCGTTATAAGCAGACGGATGCGATCATACCAACTCACATGCACCGGATCCCATCAGAACTCCGAAGTTAAGCGAGTTTGGGCGAGAGTAGTACTAGGATGGGTGACCTCCTGGGAAGTCCTCGTGTTGCATCCCTTCTTTTTTTGCCTTGTTGACGTTTCAATTGTCGTGGGCGTTTGCTTTCCGTCATCTTATTCATCTGGATGTTTTTGTTTTATCACGACCCCGTGGCGCAGCGTGACAATCGGGGCACACTATGATTAAATACTCCTAGAAAGCCTAGGATTAACGAAGGAATTAAAATAGGAAAATAACACAGTTACCAAAAACTTCAAAAATTGGATTTCGGGCTAGTAAACGACGTCGGATGCCCGAAAAAGTCCACGACCCATGGCAACGCAATGAGTTTTACTCGCGACGCCGTTGCCTTCGAATCGACGGTTCGTGGGCCCAATTCTGAGGTCGGAGCCCAGATCAGCGGTTTGCCCGATTTGCCGTTGCACGCGCGTCGGTCCAGCTCCTCTCCAATAACTTACGCCATCTGTCCTACATCACCCCGTGGAGCTCGTCTCCAATTAACCGGGCACCGCAAACGAACGAAAGCGAAAAAACAACAGGACTCGACGCCCACTGCCGAAATTATTGGGGTTGTTCTTAACGTTGTCAGTTTTTTTGTTTTTTTTTGTTTTGGTTCAATTATCGTAAGGTAGGCCCCACAGCCGATCGGAACCGGCAGTTCGGCAGGCCTGCGCGCGACACATGGTAGGGGTGGCGACGACAAGGCCTGACAGGCCATGCCATTTCATACGGGGGGCGTTGGATAGCCAACCCATTGTCATATGGCATGGCTCAAACGTGGCTTATATACTTTTAGGCGTTATAAGCAGACGGATGCGATCATACCAACTCACATGCACCGGATCCCATCAGAACTCCGAAGTTAAGCGAGTTTGGGCGAGAGTAGTACTAGGATGGGTGACCTCCTGGGAAGTCCTCGTGTTGCATCCCTTCTTTTTTTGCCTTGTTGACGTTTCAATTGTCGTGGGCGTTTGCTTTCCGTCATCTTATTCATCTGGATGTTTTTGTTTTATCACGACCCCGTGGCGCAGCGTGACAATCGGGGCACACTATGATTAAATACTCCTAGAAAGCCTAGGATTAACGAAGGAATTAAAATAGGAAAATAACACAGTTACCAAAAACTTCAAAAATTGGATTTCGGGCTAGTAAACGACGTCGGATGCCCGAAAAAGTCCACGACCCATGGCAACGCAATGAGTTTTACTCGCGACGCCGTTGCCTTCGAATCGACGGTTCGTGGGCCCAATTCTGAGGTCGGAGCCCAGATCAGCGGTTTGCCCGATTTGCCGTTGCACGCGCGTCGGTCCAGCTCCTCTCCAATAACTTACGCCATCTGTCCTACATCACCCCGTGGAGCTCGTCTCCAATTAACCGGGCACCGCAAACGAACGAAAGCGAAAAAACAACAGGACTCGACGCCCACTGCCGAAATTATTGGGGTTGTTCTTAACGTTGTCAGTTTTTTTGTTTTTTTTTGTTTTGGTTCAATTATCGTAAGGTAGGCCCCACAGCCGATCGGAACCGGCAGTTCGGCAGGCCTGCGCGCGACATATGGTAGGGGTTGGGGACGACAAGGCCTGACAGGCCATGCCATTTCATGCGGGGGGCGTTGGATAGCCAACCCATGGTCATATGGCATGGCTCAAACTTGGCTTATATACTTTTAGGCGTTATAAGCTAACGGATGCGATCATACCAACTCACATGCACTGGATCCCATCAGAACTCCGAAGTTAAGCGAGTTTGGGCGAGAGTAGTACTAGGATGGGTGACCTCCTGGGAA
Source organism: Prunus avium (assembly GCF_965620075.1). Taxonomy (NCBI): domain Eukaryota; kingdom Viridiplantae; phylum Streptophyta; class Magnoliopsida; order Rosales; family Rosaceae; genus Prunus; species Prunus avium. The sequence continues at coordinate 10,108,639 of NC_142291.1, read as the reverse complement.
GTCCTCGTGTTGCATCCCTTCTTTTTTTGCCTTGTTGACGTTTCAATTGTCGTGGGCGTTTGCTTTCCGTCATCTTATTCATCTGGATGTCTTTGTTTTATCACGACCCCGTGGCGCAGCGTGACAATCGGGGCACACTATGATTAAATACTCCTAGAAATCCTAGGATTAACGAAGGAATTAAAATAGGAAAATAACACAGTTACCAAAAACTTCAAAAACTGGATTTCGGGCTAGTAAACGACGTCGGATGCCCGAAAAAGTCCACGACTCATGGCAATGCAATGAGTTTTACTCGCGACGCCGTTGCCTTCGAATCGACGGTTCGTGGGCCCAATTCTGAGGTCAGAGCCCAGATCAGCGGTTTGCCCGATTTGCCGTTGCACGCGCGTCGGTCCAGCTCCTCTCCAATAACTTACGCCATCTGTCCTACATCACCCCGTGGAGCTCGTCTCCAATTAACCGGGCACCGAAAACGAACGAAAGAGAAAAAACAACAGGACTCGACGCCCACTGCCGAAATTATTGGGGTTGTTCTTAACGTTGTCAGTTTTTTTGTTTTTTTTTGTTTTGGTTCAATTATCGTAAGGTAGGCCCCACAGCCGATCGGAACCGGCAGTTCGGCAGGCCTTCGCGCGACACATGGTAGGGTTGGCGACGACAAGGCCTGACGGGCCATGCCATTTCATGCGGGGGGCGTTGGATAGCCAACCCATGGTCATATGGCATGGCTCAAACGTGGCTTATATACTTTTAGGCGTTATAAGCTAACGGATGCGATCATACCAACTCACATGCACCGGATCCCATCAGAACTCCGAAGTTAAGCGAGTTTGGGCGAGAGTAGTACTAGGATGGGTGACCTCCTGGGAAGTCCTCGTGTTGCATCCCTTCTATTTTTGCCTTGTTGACGTTTCAATTGTCGTGGGCGTTTGCTTTCCGTCATCTTATTCATCTGGATGTCTTTGTTTTATCACGACCCCGTGGCGCAGCGTGACAATCGGGGCACACTATGATTAAATACTCCTAGAAAGCCTAGGATTAACGAAGGAATTAAAATAGGAAAATAACACAGTTACCAAAAACTTCAAAAATTGGATTTCGGGCTAGTAAACGACGTCGGATGCCCGAAAAAGTCCACGACCCATGGCAACGCAATGAGTTTTACTCGCGACGCCGTTGCCTTCGAATCGACGGTTCGTGGGCCCAATTCTGAGGTCGGAGCCCAGATCAGCGGTTTGCCCGATTTGCCGTTGCACGCGCGTCGGTCCAGCTCCTCTCCAATAACTTACGCCATCTGTCCTACATCACCCCGTGGAGCTCGTCTCCAATTAACCGGGCACCGCAAACGAACGAAAGCGAAAAAACAACAGGACTCGACGCCCACTGCCGAAATTATTGGGGTTGTTCTTAACGTTGTCAGTTTTTTTGTTTTTTTTTGTTTTGGTTCAATTATCGTAAGGTAGGCCCCACAGCCGATCGGAACCGGCAGTTCGGCAGGCCTGCGCGCGACATATGGTAGGGGTTGGGGACGACAAGGCCTGACAGGCCATGCCATTTCATGCGGGGGGCGTTGGATAGCCAACCCATGGTCATATGGCATGGCTCAAACTTGGCTTATATACTTTTAGGCGTTATAAGCTAACGGATGCGATCATACCAACTCACATGCACTGGATCCCATCAGAACTCCGAAGTTAAGCGAGTTTGGGCGAGAGTAGTACTAGGATGGGTGACCTCCTGGGAAGTCCTCGTGTTGCATCCCTTCTTTTTTTGCCTTGTTGACGTTTCAATTGTCGTGGGCGTTTGCTTTCCGTCATCTTATTCATCTGGATGTCTTTGTTTTATCACGACCCCGTGGCGCAGCGTGACAATCGGGGCACACTATGATTAAATACTCCTAGAAAGCCTAGGATTAACGAAGGAATTAAAATAGGAAAATAACACAGTTACCAAAAACTTCAAAAACTGGATTTCGGGCTAGTAAACGACGTCGGATGCCCGAAAAAGTCCACGACTCATGGCACTGCAATGAGTTTTACTCGCGACGCCGTTGCCTTCGAATCGACGGTTCGTGGGCCCAATTCTGAGGTCGGAGCCCAGATCAGCGGTTTGCCCGATTTGCCGTTGCACGCGCGTCGGTCCAGCTCCTCTCCAATAACTTACGCCATCTGTCCTACATCACCCCGTGGAGCTCGTCTCCAATTAACCGGGCACCGAAAACGAACGAAAGAGAAAAAACAACAGGACTCGACGCCCACTGCCGAAATTATTGGGGTTGTTCTTAACGTTGTCTGTTTTTTTGTTTTTTTTTGTTTTGGTTCAATTATCGTAAGGTAGGCCCCACAGCCGATCGGAACCGGCAGTTCGGCAGGCCTTCGCGCGACACATGGTAGGGTTGGCGACGACAAGGCCTGACGGGCCATGCCATTTCATGCGGGGGGCGTTGGATAGCCAACCCATGGTCATATGGCATGGCTCAAACGTGGCTTATATACTTTTAGGCGTTATAAGCTAACGGATGCGATCATACCAACTCACATGCACCGGATCCCATCAGAACTCCGAAGTTAAGCGAGTTTGGGCGAGAGTAGTACTAGGATGGGTGACCTCCTGGGAAGTCCTCGTGTTGCATCCCTTCTTTTTTTGCCTTGTTGACGTTTCAATTGTCGTGGGCGTTTGGTTTCCGTCATCTTATTCATCTGGATCTCTTTGTTTTATCACGACCCCTTGGCGCAGCGTGACAATCGGGGCACACTATGATTAACGAAGGAATTAAAATAGGAAAATAACACAGTTACCAAAAACTTCAAAAACTGGATTTCGGGCTAGTAAACGACGTCGGATGCCCGAAAAAGCCCACGACTCATGGCAACGCAATGAGTTTTACTCGCGACGCCGTTGCCTTCGAATCGACGGTTCGTGGGCCCAATTCTGAGGTCGGAGCCCAGATCAGCGGTTTGCCCGATTTGCCGTTGCACGCGCGTCGGTCCAGCTCCTCTCCAATAACTTACGCCATCTGTCCTACATCACCCCGTGGAGCTCGTCTCCAATTAACCGGGCACCGCAAACGAACGAAAGCGAAAAAACAGCAGGACTCGACGCCCACTGCCGAAATTATTGGGGTTGTTCTTAACGTTGTCAGTTTTTTTGTTTTTTTTGTTTTGGTTCAATTATCGTAAGGTAGGCCCCACAGCCGATCGGAACCGGCAGTTCGGCAGGCCTGCGCGCGACACGTGGTAGGGGTGGCGACGACAAGGCTTGACAGGCCATGCCATTTCATGCGGGGGGCGTTGGATAGCCAACCCATGGTCATATGGCATGGCTCAAACGTGGCTTATATACTTTTAGGCGTTATAAGCTAACGGATGCGATCATACCAACTCACATGCACCGGATCCCATCAGAACTCCGAAGTTAAGCGAGTTTGGGCGAGAGTAGTACTAGGATGGGTGACCTCCTGGGAAGTCCTCGTGTTGCATCCCTTCTTTTTTTGCCTTGTTGACGTTTCAATTGTCGTGGGCGTTTGCTTTCCGTCATCTTATTCATCTGGATGTCTTTGTTTTATCACGACCCCTCGGCGCAGCGTGACAATCGGGGCACACTATGATTAAATACTCCTAGAAAGCCTAGGATTAACGAAGGAATTAAAATAGGAAAATAACACAGTTACCAAAAACTTCAAAAACTGGATTTCGGGCTAGTAAACGACGTCGGATGCCCGAAAAAGCCCACGACTCATGGCAATGCAATGAGTTTTACTCGCGACGCCGTTGCCTTCGAATCGACGGTTCGTGGGCCCAATTCTGAGGTCGGAGCCCAGATCAGCGGTTTGCCCGATTTGCCGTTGCACGCGCGTCGGTCCAGCTCCTCTCCAATAACTTACGCCATCTGTCCTACATCACCCCATGGAGCTCGTCTCCAATTAACCGGGCACCGCAAACGAACGAAAGCGAAAAAACAGCAGGACTCGACGCCCACTGCCGAAATTATTGGGGTTGTTCTTAACGTTGTCAGTTTTTTTGTTTTTTTTGTTTTGGTTCAATTATCGTAAGGTAGGCCCCACAGCCGATCGGAACCGGCAGTTCGGCAGGCCTGCGCGCGACACGTGGTAGGGGTGGCGACGACAAGGCTTGACAGGCCATGCCATTTCATGCGGGGGGCGTTGGATAGCCAACCCAGGGTCATATGGCATGGCTCAAACGTGGCTTATATACTTTTAGGCGTTATAAGCTAACGGATGCGATCATACCAACTCACATGCACCGGATCCCATCAGAACTCCGAAGTTAAGCGAGTTTGGGCGAGAGTAGTACTAGGATGGGTGACCTCCTGGGAAGTCCTCGTGTTGCATCCCTTCTTTTTTTGCCTTGTTGACGTTTCAATTGTCGTGGGCGTTTGCTTTCCGTCATCTTATTCATCTGGATGTCTTTGTTTTATCACGACCCCTCGGCGCAGCGTGACAATCGGGGCACACTATGATTAAATACTCCTAGAAAGCCTAGGATTAACGAAGGAATTAAAATAGGAAAATAACACAGTTACCAAAAACTTCAAAAACTGGATTTCGGGCTAGTAAACGACGTCGGATGCCCGAAAAAGCCCACGACTCATGGCAATGCAATGAGTTTTACTCGCGACGCCGTTGCCTTCGAATCGACGGTTCGTGGGCCCAATTCTGAGGTCGGAGCCCAGATCAGCGGTTTGCCCGATTTGCCGTTGCACGCGCGTCGGTCCAGCTCCTCTCCAATAACTTACGCCATCTGTCCTACATCACCCCATGGAGCTCGTCTCCAATTAACCGGGCACCGCAAACGAACGAAAGCGAAAAAACAGCAGGACTCGACGCCCACTGCCGAAATTATTGGGGTTGTTCTTAACGTTGTCAGTTTTTTTGTTTTTTTTGTTTTGGTTCAATTATCGTAAGGTAGGCCCCACAGCCGATCGGAACCGGCAGTTCGGCAGGCCTGCGCGCGACACGTGGTAGGGGTGGCGACGACAAGGCTTGACAGGCCATGCCATTTCATGCGGGGGGCGTTGGATAGCCAACCCAGGGTCATATGGCATGGCTCAAACGTGGCTTATATACTTTTAGGCGTTATAAGCTAACGGATGCGATCATACCAACTCACATGCACCGGATCCCATCAGAACTCCGAAGTTAAGCGAGTTTGGGCGAGAGTAGTACTAGGATGGGTGACCTCCTGGGAAGTCCTCGTGTTGCATCCCTTCTTTTTTTGCCTTGTTGACGTTTCAATTGTCGTGGGCGTTTGCTTTCCGTCATCTTATTCATCTGGATGTCTTTGTTTTATCACGACCCCTCGGCGCAGCGTGACAATCGGGGCACACTATGATTAAATACTCCTAGAAAGCCTAGGATTAACGAAGGAATTAAAATTGGAAAATAACACAGTTACCAAAAACTTCAAAAACTGGATTTCGGGCTAGTAAACGACGTCGGATGCCCGAAAAAGCCCACGACTCATGGCAAAGCAATGAGTTTTACTCGCGACGCCGTTGCCTTCGAATCGACGGTTCGTGGGCCCAATTCTGAGTTCGGAGCCCAGATCAGCGGTTTGCCCGATTTGCCGTTGCACGCGCGTCGGTCCAGCTCCTCTCCAATAACTTACGCCATCTGTCCTACATCACCCCGTGGAGCTCGTCTCCAATTAACCGGGCACCGCAAACGAACGAAAGCGAAAAAACAGCAGGACTCGACGCCCACTGCCGAAATTATTGGGGTTGTTCTTAATGTTGTCAGTTTTTTTGTTTTTTTTGTTTTGGTTCAATTATCGTAAGGTAGGCCCCACAGCCGATCGGAACCGGCAGTTCGGCAGGCCTGCGCGCGACACGTGGTCGGGGTGGCGACGACAAGGCTTGACAGGCCATGCCATTTCATGCGGGGGGCGTTGGATAGCCAACCCATGGTCATATGGCATGGCTCAAACGTGGCTTATATACTTTTAGGCGTTATAAGCTAACGGATGCGATCATACCAACTCACATGCACCGGATCCCATCAGAACTCCGAAGTTAAGCGAGTTTGGGCGAAAGTAGTACTAGGATGGGTGACCTCCTGGGAAGTCCTCGTGTTGCATCCCTTCTTTTTTTTTGCCTTGTTGACGTTTCAATTGTCGTGGGCGTTTGCTTTCCGTCATCTTATTCATCTGGATGTCTTTGTTTTATCACGACCCCTCGGCGCAGCGTGACAATCGGGGCACACTATGATTAAATACTCCTAGAAAGCCTAGGATTAACGAAGGAATTAAAATTGGAAAATAACACAGTTACCAAAAACTTCAAAAACTGGATTTCGGGCTAGTAAACGACGTCGGATGCCCGAAAAAGCCCACGACTCATGGCAAAGCAATGAGTTTTACTCGCGACGCCGTTGCCTTCGAATCGACGGTTCATGGGCCCAATTCTGAGTTCGGAGCCCAGATCAGCGGTTTGCCCGATTTGCCGTTGCACGCGCGTCGGTCCAGCTCCTCTCCAATAACTTACGCCATCTGTCCTACATCACCCCGTGGAGCTCGTCTCCAATTAACCGGGAACCGCAAACGAACGAAAGCGAAAAAACAGCAGGACTCGACGCCCACTGCCGAAATTATTGGGGTTGTTCTTAACGTTGTCAGTTTTTTTGTTTTTTTTGTTTTGGTTCAAATATCGTAAGGTAGGCCCCACATCCGATCGGAACCGGCAGTTCGGCAGACCTGCGCGCGACACGTGGTAGGGGTGGCGACGACAAGGCTTGACAGGCCATGCCATTTCATGCGGGGGGCGTTGGATAGCCAACCCATGGTCATATGGCATGGCTCAAACGTGGCTTATATACTTTTAGGCGTTATAAGCTAACGGATGCGATCATACCAACTCACATGCACCGGATCCCATCAGAACTCCGAAGCTAAGCGAGTTTGGGCGAGAGTAGTACTTGGATGGGTGACCTCCTGGGAAGTCCTCGTGTTGCATCCCTTCTTTTTTTGCCTTGTTGACGTTTCAATTGTCGTGGGCGTTTCCTTTCCGTCATCTTATTCATCTGGATGTCTTTGTTTTATCACGACCCCTCGGCGCAGCGTGACAATCGGGGCACACTATGATTAAATACTCCTAGAAAGCCTAGGATTAACGAAGGAATTAAAATAGGAAAATAACACAGTTACCAAAAACTTCAAAAACTGGATTTCGGGCTAGTAAACGACGTCGGATGCCCGAAAAAGCCCACGACTCATGGCCACGCAATGAGTTTTACTCGCGACGCCGTTGCCTACGAATCGACGGTTCGTGGGCCCAATTCTGAGTTCGGAGCCCAGATCAGCGGTTTGCCCGATTTGCCGTTGCACGCGCGTCGGTCCAGCTCCTCTCCAATAACTTACGCCATCTGTCCTACATCACCCCGTCGAGCTCGTCTCCAATTAACCGGGCACCGCAAACGAACGAAAGCGAAAAAACAGCAGGACTCGACGCCCACTGCCGAAATTATTGGGGTTGTTCTTAACGTTGTCAGTTTTTTTGTTTTTTTTGTTTTGGTTCAATTATCGTAAGGTAGGCCCCACATCCGATCGGAACCGGCAGTTCGGCAGACCTGCGCGCGACACGTGGTAGGGGTGGCGACGACAAGGCTTGACAGGCCATGCCATTTCATGCGGGGGGCGTTGGATAGCCAACCCATGGTCATATGGCATGGCTCAAACGTGGCTTATATACTTTTAGGCGTTATAAGCTAACGGATGCGATCATACCAACTCACATGCACCGGATCCCATCAGAACTCCGAAGCTAAGCGAGTTTGGGCGAGAGTAGTACTTGGATGGGTGACCTCCTGGGAAGTCCTCGTGTTGCATCCCTTCTTTTTTTGCCTTGTTGACGTTTCAATTGTCGTGGGCGTTTCCTTTCCGTCATCTTATTCATCTGGATGTCTTTGTTTTATCACGACCCCTCGGCGCAGCGTGACAATCGGGGCACACTATGATTAAATACTCCTAGAAAGCCTAGGATTAACGAAGGAATTAAAATAGGAAAATAACACAGTTACCAAAAACTTCAAAAACTGGATTTCGGGCTAGTAAACGACGTCGGATGCCCGAAAAAGCCCACGACTCATGGCCACGCAATGAGTTTTACTCGCGACGCCGTTGCCTACGAATCGACGGTTCGTGGGCCCAATTCTGAGTTCGGAGCCCAGATCAGCGGTTTGCCCGATTTGCCGTTGCACGCGCGTCGGTCCAGCTCCTCTCCAATAACTTACGCCATCTGTCCTACATCACCCCGTCGAGCTCGTCTCCAATTAACCGGGCACCGCAAACGAACGAAAGCGAAAAAACAGCAGGACTCGACGCCCACTGCCGAAATTATTGGGGTTGTTCTTAACGTTGTCAGTTTTTTTGTTTTTTTTGTTTTGGTTCAATTATCGTAAGGTAGGCCCCACATCCGATCGGAACCGGCAGTTCGGCAGACCTGCGCGCGACACGTGGTAGGGGTGGCGACGACAAGGCTTGACAGGCCATGCCATTTCATGCGGGGGGCGTTGGATAGCCAACCCATGGTCATATGGCATGGCTCAAACGTGGCTTATATACTTTTAGGCGTTATAAGCTAACGGATGCGATCATACCAACTCACATGCACCGGATCCCATCAGAACTCCGAAGCTAAGCGAGTTTGGGCGAGAGTAGTACTTGGATGGGTGACCTCCTGGGAAGTCCTCGTGTTGCATCCCTTCTTTTTTTGCCTTGTTGACGTTTCAATTGTCGTGGGCGTTTCCTTTCCGTCATCTTATTCATCTGGATGTCTTTGTTTTATCACGACCCCTTGGCGCAGCGTGACAATCGGGGCACACTATGATTAAATACTCCTAGAAAGCCTAGGATTAACGAAGGAATTAAAATAGGAAAATAACACAGTTACCAAAAACTTCAAAAACTGGATTTCGGGCTAGTAAACGACGTCGGATGCCCGAAAAAGCCCACGACTCATGGCCACGCAATGAGTTTTACTCGCGACGCCGTTGCCTACGAATCGACGGTTCGTGGGCCCAATTCTGAGTTCGGAGCCCAGATCAGCGGTTTGCCCGATTTGCCGTTGCACGCGCGTCGGTCCAGCTCCTCTCCAATAACTTACGCCATCTGTCCTACATCACCCCGTCGAGCTCGTCTCCAATTAACCGGGCACCGCAAACGAACGAAAGCGAAAAAACAGCAGGACTCGACGCCCACTGCCGAAATTATTGGGGTTGTTCTTAACGTTGTCAGTTTTTTTGTTTTTTTTGTTTTGGTTCAATTATCGTAAGGTAGGCCCCACAGCCGATCGGAACCGGCAGTTCGGCAGGCCTGCGCGCGACACGTGGTAGGCGTGGCGACGACAAGGCTTGACAGGCCATGCCATTTCATGCGGGGGGCGTTGGATAGCCAACCCATGGTCATATGGCGTGGCTCAAACGTGGCTTATATACTTTTAGGCGTTATAAGCTAACGGATGCGATCATACCAACTCACATGCACCGGATCCCATCAGAACTCCGAAGCTAAGCGAGTTTGGGCGAGAGTAGTACTAGGATGGGTGACCTCCTGGGAAGTCCTCGTGTTGCATCCCTTCTTTTTTTGCCTTGTTGACGTTTCAATTGTCGTGGGCGTTTGCTTTCCGTCATCTTATTCATCTGGATGTCTTTGTTTTATCACGACCCCTCGGCGCAGCGTGACAATCGGGGCACACTATGATTAAATACTCCTAGAAAGCCTAGGATTAACGAAGGAATTAAAATAGGAAAATAACACAGTTACCAAAAACTTCAAAAACTGGATTTCGGGCTAGTAAACGACGTCGGATGCCCGAAAAAGCCCACGACTCATGGCCACGCAATGAGTTTTACTCGCGACGCCGTTGCCTACGAATCGACGGTTCGTGGGCCCAATTCTGAGTTCGGAGCCCAGATCAGCGGTTTGCCCGATTTGCCGTTGCACGCGCGTCGGTCCAGCTCCTCTCCAATAACTTACGCCATCTGTCCTACATCACCCCGTCGAGCTCGTCTCCAATTAACCGGGCACCGCAAACGAACGAAAGCGAAAAAACAGCAGGACTCGACGCCCACTGCCGAAATTGTTGGGGTTGTTCTTAACGTTGTCAGTTTTTTTGTTTTTTTTGTTTTGGTTCAATTATCGTAAGGTAGGCCCCACAGCCGATCGGAACCGGCAGTTCGGCAGGCCTGCGCGCGACACGTGGTAGGGGTGGCGACGACAAGGCTTGACAGGCCATGCCATTTCATGCGGGGGGCGTTGGATAGCCAACCCATGGTCATATGGCGTGGCTCAAACGTGGCTTATATACTTTTAGGCGTTATAAACTAACGGATGCGATCATACCAACTCACATGCACCGGATCCCATCAGAACTCCGAAGCTAAGCGAGTTTGGGCGAGAGTAGTACTTGGATGGGTGACCTCCTGGGAAGTCCTCGTGTTGCATCCCTTCATTTTTTGCCTTGTTGACGTTTCAATTGTCGTGGGCGTTTGCTTTCCGTCATCTTATTCATCTGGATGTCTTTGTTTTATCACGACCCCTCGGCGCAGCGTGACAATCGGGGCACACTATGATTAAATACTCCTAGAAAGCCTAGGATTAACGAAGGAATTAAAATAGGAAAATAACACAGTTACCAAAAACTTCAAAAACTGGATTTCGGGCTAGTAAACGACGTCGGATGCCCGAAAAAGCCCACGACTCAGGGCAACGCAATGAGTTTTACTCGCGATGCCGTTGCCTTCGAATCGACGGTTCGTGGGCCCAATTCTAAGTTCGGAGCCCAGATCTGCGGTTTGCCCGATTTGCCGTTGCACGCGCGTCGGTCCAGCTCCTCTCCAATAACTTACGCCATCTGTCCTACATCACCCCGTCGAGCTCGTCTCCAATTAACCGGGCACCGCAAACGAACGAAAGCGAAAAAACAGCAGGACTCGACGCCCACTGCCGAAATTATTGGGGTTGTTCTTAACGTTGTCAGTTTTTTTGTTTTTTTTGTTTTGGTTCAATTATCGTAAGGTAGGCCCCACAGCCGATCGGAACCGGTAGTTCGGCAGGCCTGCGCGCGACACGTGGTAGGGGTGGCGACGACAAGGCTTGACAGGCCATGCCATTTCATGCGGGGGGCGTTGGATAGCCAACCCATGGTCATATGGCGTGGCTCAAATGTGGCTTATATACTTTTAGGCGTTATAAGCTAACGGATGCGATCATACCAACTCACATGCACCGGATCCCATCAGAACTCCGAAGCTAAGCGAGTTTGGGCGAGAGTAGTACTAGGATGGGTGACCTCCTGGGAAGTCCTCGTGTTGCATCCCTTCTTTTTTTGCCTTGTTGACGTTTCAATTGTCGTGGGCGTTTGCTTTCCGTCATCTTATTCATCTGGATGTCTTTGTTTTATCACGACCCCTCGGCGCAGCGTGACAATCGGGGCACACTATGATTAAATACTCCTAGAAAGCCTAGGATTAACGAAGGAATTAAAATAGGAAAATAACACAGTTACCAAAAACTTCAAAAACTGGATTTCGGGCTAGTAAACGACGTCGGATGCCCGAAAAAGCCCACGACTCATGGCAACGTAATGAGTTTTACTCGCGACGCCGTTGCCTTCGAATCGACGGTTCGTGGGCCCAATTCTGAGTTCGGAGCCCAGATCAGCGGTTTGCCCGATTTGCCGTTGCACGCGCGTCGGTCCAGCTCCTCTCCAATAACTTACGCCATCTGTCCTACATCACCCCGTCGAGCTCGTCTCCAATTAACCGGGCACCGCAAACGAACGAAAGCGAAAAAACAGCAGGACTCGACGCCCACTGCCGAAATTATTGGGGTTGTTCTTAACGTTGTCAGTTTTTTTTGTTTTGGTTCAATTATCGTAAGGTAGGCCCCACAGCCGATCGGAACCGGCAGTTCGGCAGGCCTGCGCGCGACACGTGGTAGGGGTGGCGACGACAAGGCTTGACAGGCCATGCCATTTCATGCGGGGGGCGTTGGATAGCCAACCCATGGTCATATGGCATGGCTCAAACGTGGCTTATATACTTTTAGGCGTTATAAGCTAACGGATGCGATCATACCAACTCACATGCACCGGATCCCATCAGAACTCCGAAGCTAAGGGAGTTTGGGCGAGAGTAGTACTAGGATGGGTGACCTCCTGGGAAGTCCTCGTGTTGCATCCCTTCTTTTTTTGCCTTGTTGACGTTTCAATTGTCGTGGGCGTTTGCTTTCCGTCATCTTATTCATCTGGATGTCTTTGTTTTATCACGACCCCTCGGCGCAGCGTGACAATCGGGGCACACTATGATTAAATACTCCTAGAAAGCCTAGGATTAACGAAGGAATTAAAATAGGAAAATAACACAGTTACCAAAAACTTCAAAAACTGGATTTCGGGCTAGTAAACGACGTCGGATGCCCGAAAAAGCCCACGACTCATGGCAACGCAATGAGTTTTACTCGCGATGCCGTTGCCTTCGAATCGACGGTTCGTGGGCCCAATTCTGAGGTCGGAGCCCAGATCAGCGGTTTGCCCGATTTGCCGTTGCACGCGCGTCGGTCCAGCTCCTCTCCAACAACTTACGCCATCTGTCCTACATCACCCCGTGGAGCTCGTCTCCAATTAACCGGGCACCGCAAACGAACGAAAGCGAAAAAACAACAGGACTCGACGCCCACTGCCGAAATTATTGGGGTTGTTCTTAACGTTGTCAGTTTTTTTGTTTTTTTTTGTTTTGGTTCAATTATCGTAAGGTAGGCCCCACAGCCGATCGGAACCGGCAGTTCGGCAGGCCTGCGCGCGACACATGGTAGGGGTGGCGACGACAAGGCTTGACAGGCCATGCCATTTCATGCGGGGGGCGTTGGATAGCCAACCCATGGTCGTATGGCATGGCTCAAACGTGGCTTATATACTTTTAGGCGTTATAAGCTAACGGATGCGATCATACCAACTCACATGCACCGGATCCCATCAGAACTCCGAAGATAAGCGAGTTTGGGCGAGAGTAGTACTAGGATGGGTGACCTCCTGGGAAGTCCTCGTGTTGCATCCCTTCTTTTTTTGCCTTGTTGACGTTTCAATTGTCGTGGGCGTTTGCTTTCCGTCATCTTATTCATCTGGATGTCTTTGTTTTATCACGACCCCTTGGCGCAGCGTGACAATCGGGGCACACTATGATTAAATACTCCTAGAAAGCCTAGGATTAACGAAGGAATTAAAATAGGAAAATAATACAGTTACCAAAGACTTCAAAAACTGGATTTCGGGCTAGTAAACGACGTCGGATGCCCGAAAAAGCCCACGACTCGTGGCAGCGCAATGAGTTTTACTCGCGACGCCGTTGCCTTCGAATCGACGGTTCGTGGGCCCAATTCTGAGGTCGGAGCCCAGATCAGCGGTTTGCCCGATTTGCCGTTGCACGCGCGTCGGTCCAGCTCCTCTCCAATAACTTACGCCATCTGTCCTACATCACCCCGTGGAGCTCGTCTCCAATTAACCGGGCACCGCAAACGAACGAAAGCGAAAAAACAGCAGGACTCGACGCCCACTGCCGAAATTATTGGGGTTGTTCTTAACGTTGTCAGTTTTTTTGTTTTTTTTGTTTTGGTTCAATTATCGTAAGGTAGGCCCCACAGCCGATCGGAACCGGCAGTTCGGCAGGCCTGCGCGCGACACGTGGTAGGGGTGGCGACGACAAGGCTTGACAGGCCATGCCATTTCATGCGGGGGGCGTTGGATAGCCAACCCATGGTCATATGGCATGGCTCAAACGTGGCTTATATACTTTTAGGCGTTATAAGCTAACGGATGCGATCATACCAACTCACATGCACCGGATCCCATCAGAACTCCGAAGTTAAGCGAGTTTGGGCGAGAGTAGTACTAGGATGGGTGACCTCCTGGGAAGTCCTCGTGTTGCATCCCTTCTTTTTTTGCCTTGTTGACGTTTCAATTGTCGTGGGCGTTTGCTTTCCGTCATCTTATTCATCTGGATGTCTTTGTTTTATCACGACCCCTTGGCGCAGCGTGACAATCGGGGCACACTATGATTAAATACTCCTAGAAAGCCTAGGATTGACGAAGGAATTAAAATAGGAAAATAACACAGTTACCAAAAACTTCAAAAACTGGATTTCGGGCTAGTAAACGACGTCGGATGCCCGAAAAAGCCCACGACTCATGGCAACGCAATGAGTTTTACTCGCGACGCCGTTGCCTTCGAATCGACGGTTCGTGGGCCCAATTCTGAGGTCGGAGCCCAGATCAGCGGTTTGCCCGATTTGCCGTTGCACGCGCGTCGGTCCAGCTCCTCTCCAATAACTTACGCCATCTGTCCTACATCACCCCGTGGAGCTCGTCTCCAATTAACCGGGCACCGCAAACGAACGAAAGCGAAAAAACAACAGGACTCGACGCCCACTGCCGAAATTATTGGGGTTGTTCTTAACGTTGTCAGTTTTTTTGTTTTTTTTGTTTTGGTTCAATTATCGTAAGGTAGGCCCCACAGCCGATCGGAACCGGCAGTTCGGCAGGCCTGCGCGCGACACGTGGTAGGGGTGGCGACGACAAGGCTTGACAGGCCATGCCATTTCATGCGGGGGGCGTTGGATAGCCAACCCATGGTCATATGGCATGGCTCAAACGTGGCTTATATACTTTTAGGCGTTATAAGCTAACGGATGCGATCATACCAACTCACATGCAACGGATCCCATCAGAACTCCGAAGTTAAGCGAGTTTGGGCGAGAGTAGTACTAGGATGGGTGACCTCCTGGGAAGTCCTCGTGTTGCATCCCTTCTTTTTTCGCCTTGTTGACATTTCAATTGTCGTGGGCGTTTGCTTTCCGTCATCTTATTCATCTGGATGTCTTTGTTTTATCACGACCCCTTGGCGCAGCGTGACAATCGGGGCACACTATGATTAAATACTCCTAGAAAGCCTAGGATTAACGAAGGAATTAAAATATGAAAATAACACAGTTACCAAAAACTTCAAAAACTGGATTTCGGGCTAGTAAACGACGTCGGATGCCCGAAAAAGCCCACGACTCATGGCAACGCAATGAGTTTTACTCGCGACGCCGTTGCCTTCGAATCGACGGTTCGTGGGCCCAATTCTGAGGTCGGAGCCCAGATCAGCGGTTTGCCCGATTTGCCGTTGCACGCGCGTCGGTCCAGCTCCTCTCCAATAACTTACGCCATCTGTCCTACATCACCCCGTGGAGCTCGTCTCCAATTAACCGGGCACCGCAAACGAACGAAAGCGAAAAAACAACAGGACTCGACGCCCACTGCCGAAATTATTGGGGTTGTTCTTAACGTTGTCAGTTTTTTTGTTTTTTTTGTTTTGGTTCAATTATCGTAAGGTAGGCCCCACAGCCGATCGGAACCGGCAGTTCGGCATGCCTGCGCGCGACACGTGGTAGGGGTGGCGACGACAAGGCGTGACAGGCCATGCCATTTCATGCGGGGGGCGTTGGATAGCCAACCCATGGTCATATGGCATGGCTCAAACGTGGCTTATATACTTTTAGGCGTTATAAGCTAACGGATGCGATCATACCAACTCACATGCACCGGATCCCATCAGAACTCCGAAGTTAAGCGAGTTTGGGCGAGAGTAGTACTAGGATGGGTGACCTCCTGGGAAGTCCTCGTGTTGCATCCCTTCTTTTTTCGCCTTGTTGACATTTCAATTGTCGTGGGCGTTTGCTTTCCGTCATCTTATTCATCTGGATGTCTTTGTTTTATCACGACCCCTTGGCGCAGCGTGACAATCGGGGCACACTATGATTAAATACTCCTAGAAAGCCTAGGATTAACGAAGGAATTAAAATATGAAAATAACACAGTTACCAAAAACTTCAAAAACTGGATTTCGGGCTAGTAAACGACGTCGGATGCCCGAAAAAGCCCACGACTCATGGCAACGCAATGAGTTTTACTCGCGACGCCGTTGCCTTCGAATCGACGGTTCGTGGGCCCAATTCTGAGGTCGGAGCCCAGATCAGCGGTTTGCCCGATTTGCCGTTGCACGCGCGTCGGTCCAGCTCCTCTCCAATAACTTACGCCATCTGTCCTACATCACCCCGTGGAGCTCGTCTCCAATTAACCGGGCACCGCAAACGAACGAAAGCGAAAAAACAACAGGACTCGACGCCCACTGCCGAAATTATTGGGGTTGTTCTTAACGTTGTCAGTTTTTTTGTTTTTTTTGTTTTGGTTCAATTATCGTAAGGTAGGCCCCACAGCCGATCGGAACCGGCAGTTCGGCATGCCTGCGCGCGACACGTGGTAGGGGTGGCGACGACAAGGCGTGACAGGCCATGCCATTTCATGCGGGGGGGCGTTGGATAGCCAACCCATGGTCATATGGCATGGCTCAAACGTGGCTTATATACTTTTAGGCGTTATAAGCTAACGGATGCGATCATACCAACTCACATGCACCGGATCCCATCAGAACTCCGAAGTTAAGCGAGTTTGGGCGAGAGTAGTACTAGGATGGGTGACCTCTTGGGAAGTCCTCGTGTTGCATCCCTTCTTTTTTCGCCTTGTTGACATTTCAATTGTCGTGGGCGTTTGCTTTCCGTCATCTTATTCATCTGGATGTCTTTGTTTTATCACGACCCCTTGGCGCAGCGTGACAATCGGGGCACACTATGATTAAATACTCCTAGAAAGCCTAGGATTAACGAAGGAATTAAAATATGAAAATAACACAGTTACCAAAAACTTCAAAAACTGGATTTCGGGCTAGTAAACGACGTCGGATGCCCGAAAAAGCCCACGACTCATGGCAACGCAATGAGTTTTACTCGCGACGCCGTTGCCTTCGAATCGACGGTTCGTGGGCCCAATTCTGAGGTCGGAGCCCAGATCAGCGGTTTGCCCGATTTGCCGTTGCACGCGCGTCGGTCCAGCTCCTCTCCAATAACTTACGCCATCTGTCCTACATCACCCCGTGGAGCTCGTCTCCAATTAACCGGGCACCGCAAACGAACGAAAGCGAAAAAACAACAGGACTCGACGCCCACTGCCGAAATTATTGGGGTTGTTCTTAACGTTGTCAGTTTTTTTGTTTTTTTTGTTTTGGTTCAATTATCGTAAGGTAGGCCCCACAGCCGATCGGAACCGGCAGTTCGGCAGGCCTGCGCGCGACACGTGGTAGGGGTGGCGACGACAAGGCGTGACAGGCCATGCCATTTCATGCGGGGGGCGTTGGATAGCCAACCCATGGTCATATGGCATGGCTCAAACGTGGCTTATATACTTTTAGGCGTTATAAGCTAACGGATGCGATCATACCAACTCACATGCACCGGATCCCATCAGAGCTCCGAAGTTAAGCGAGTTTGGGCGAGAGTAGTACTAGGATGGGTGACCTCCTGGGAAGTCCTCGTGTTGCATCCCTTCTTTTTTTGCCTTGTTGACGTTTCAATTGTCGTGGGCGTTTGCTTTCCGTCAACTTATTGATCTGGATGTCTTTGTTTTATCACGACCCCTTGGCGCAGCGTGACAATCGGGGCACACTATGATTAAATACTCCTAGAAAGCGTAGGATTAACGAAGGAATTAAAATAGGAAAATAATACAGTTACCAAAAACTTCAAAAACTGGATTTCGGGCTAGTAAACGACGTCGGATGCCCGAAAAAGCCCACGACTCATGGCAGCCCAATGAGTTTTACTCGCGACGCCGTTGCCTTCGAATCGACGGTTCGTGGGCCCAATTCTGAGGTCGGAGCCCAGATCAGCGGTTTGCCCGATTTGCCGTTGCACGCGCGTCGGTCCAGCTCCTCTCCAATAACTTACGCCATCTGTCCTACATCACCCCGTGGAGCTCGTCTCCAATTAACCGGGCACCGCAAACGAACGAAAGCGAAAAAACAACAGGACTCGACGCCCACTGCCGAAATTATTGGGGTTGTTCTTAACGTTGTCAGTTTTTTTGTTTTTTTTTGTTTTGGTTCAATTATCGTAAGGTAGGCCCCACAGCCGATCGGAACCGGCAGTTCGGCAGGCCTGCGCGCGACACATGGTAGGGGTGGCGACGACAAGGCCTGACAGGCCATGCCATTTCATGCAGGGGATGTTGGATAGCCAACCCATGGTCATATGGCATGGCTCAAACGTGGCTTATATACTTTTAGGCGTTATAAGCTAACGGATGCGATCATACCAACTCACATGCACCGGATCCCATTAGAACTCCGAAGTTAAGCGAGTTTGGGCGAGAGTAGTACTAGGATGGGTGACCTCCTGGGAAGTCCTCGTGTTGCATCCCTTCTTTTTTTGCCTTGTTGACGTTTCAATTGTCGTGGGCGTTTGCTTTCCGTCATCTTATTCATCTGGATGTCTTTGTTTTATCACGACCCCGTGGCGCAGCGTGACAATCGGGGCACACTATGATTAAATACTCCTAGAAAGCCTAGGATTAACGAAGGAATTAAAATAGGAAAATAACACAGTTATCAAAAACTTCAAAAACTGGATTTCGGGCTAGTAAACGACGTCGGATGCCCGAAAAAGCCCACGACTCTTGGCAACCCAATGAGTTTTACTCGCGACGCCGTTGCCTTCGAATCGACGGTTCGTGGGCCCAATTCTGAGGTCGGACCCCAGATCAGCGGTTTGCCCGATTTGCCGTTGCACGAACGCGTTCAGTAAACTCTTCGCGCCTTTCCATGAGCCCGTAATTTTTGCTTGTGGAGCCTGCGGCGCCTCTTTGCGTCGACACGTGTCTCGCCCTGTCTGTTGGTCCCTTACACTGAACCGAGACATCATGATCCATGTTAAAATCCCGCTCTTTGTGTTGCTAATCACGGTTCGATAGTTTGTTTTTACAAAACTAAATAATAATAAAAAGCCGGAATTGAAAACAAATTGTGGGTCGGGTTTCACTTTAGTTTGGGTTTCAAAGTGGGTTAAATTCACCATGGTTTGTGTTTCGAAATTGTGGGCTTTGGGCTTCAAAATTTTTTTGGGTTTCAGAATTGTGTGATTAGGGTTTACTGTTTCATTTTTTTTTGTTTGTTTGTTTGTGTTGTAATTTTTATTTTATAATTATTTTGTTTTTGTTTTCTTTTGTGATTTTGTGATATTTTTTTATTTGCTTTAATACCTTTCATTTGTTGTTATGACATTGTTTGTGGCTAATTTTTAAACATTGAGGACAATGCTCATTTCTAGGTTTGGGGGTATTGGAGTTTAGCAAGTAAACTTGGTTTTTCTTAAAATTTTTAAAAAAAAAATATTTAAATTTCTTTCTTGTTTTGAATCTTGTTTAGTCACTTTCCGAACACATTTGATGAGATTGTGATAAATGTTTGCATGACTTAAATGAAAATTGAATTTTATTTATTATTTATTTTGTTTTCCTTGTAAATTTTTATTGTAAAAAAAAATTAATTAATTAATTAATTTGGCATCGTTCTAGCATGACATGTTCGAAACCTTCTTTGCACTTGCCATTTGTTTCATAATTTTCCAATTAAAGGATTTGCATGATCTAAAGAATTGTATCAAGCATAAATTAGACTTATATAACCATATAATGTGAGCTTTTGAGCCTTGTGCTTCATTTCATGAATGTTATACACATACTCTTATTTTCTTGTCATCAAAGTTGTTGTTTGATCTCATTATTCATTGATTTGGTTGATCACTTAAAAGTCATTCATTCTTATGCAATTTGATTTCATGACATTTAAGAAGTGATATTAAGGCCCTCTTTGGATCGTTTGTGCCTTTCAAGCTAACCTTATGCATGCTTAAGCATGATTTTCCATTGTTAACCATTTTGAGCCTACATGTAAACCTTTTCTTTCATTTTACCAATTATATTTCCTCGCCTTAGCCCGAAAAACAAATATTTACCTTTCTAAGGAACTCATGAGCTCTAATTCGGATGTGTTTTTCATGCTAAGTTTGGGAAGGGATATTACATAGAAGAAAAAAAGAAAAAAAAAGAAAATCACACAATTGGTGAAAGAAAAGAAAAGAAAAAAGTTATGATTAAATGGTAGTTGAATGAAATTTTGTTTTTGGGTTTCATTGGTGTTTGGAAAGGAGTTTAAATCATTGTAAATGAAGGTATAAGGAGTTTTGATCGTGTAAAAGAAAAAATCTAATCGTGATGATTCGAAGTCTTGTAAACAATTGTTTTATGCTCTTATATTTTGAGTTTCTTGGACTTTGTTTTATCCATACCCTTCATTTCTTACTCACCTTACACCCTTGGCCCCATTACAACCTATGCTAAAGACCTAAATTGATCTTAAATGTCATGTGGTTGAATTGCATTTATTTTTCTACTTTTAAGTGTTTGGCATCCTTCTTGAGATCATATTAATGCAAGTTCTTCATCTTTCTATTGCGAGTTAAGTCCCTTATGGTTTAACTCTAATCTCATGTTTATAACTGAGTGTTGCATTGTAGCCCTCTTCCGAGTGATTCATTTGTGACAGGACAACTTCGGTGAGATTTGAAGTTGCATTTGTGCTTGGTATGATTTTTGAAATTGTGTGAAAACTAAGATTGGGGAATTTGTTGCATTTGGCTATCACACTAATACACTTTGAACATGTTATGTTTTGAACTTTGCCGCCTTGTAAATAATGTCTAAAATTGAGCTTTTAAACTTTTGAGTCATGTGCATGAGTCATTTCTCTTCATAAAATGTTCGGAAAGATTGTTTTGAGTTTTTATTTATTTATTTTTATTTTTATTTTTGTTTTGTTTTTGTAATTATTTTTGTTTTTGTGTTTCTTTTATTTTTGCTAAGGACTAACAAATCTAATAAGTTTTCTAACCACTTTGTTTTGTAGAGTTAGTAAAACGTTTGTGGGTATCGTTTCTGTTAAACCCTCAGGAGACACAACTCCTCCTACTAGGGATGCCTAGAGGTTTAAAGGCTTGTTGCATTCGCTCAATGCAATCGAGTTACCTACGAAAGTGGTCTAGTTAACTTCTTGTTTTGTTTTTAACTTTGTTTTGTGTTGTTTTGCTCGAGGACTAGCAAAATCTAGGTTTGGGGGTATTTGATCGGTTCATAATTGTATATCATTTTGTACCCTTCTAGCTTATGATTTGGTTATGTTTTTGAGTTAAACTTGTGCTTTTAATCCTTTTTGTGTTTATCTTTCAGTTCATTGAGCTTTAGGTAATAATGATGGCTTTGGGTAGTAAATGATGCAATCCATGCATGTTAGGGCCTAATTTGGATGAATGGATGAAGAGCTTAAAGACAAACTCAATTTTGGCTACAGTCCCCTGCCAGCCCAGTTTCGTAGGTCATATTGCAAGCTTTGTTTCAGCAACCTACGTAGCTCGGATGAGGCCACATTCTTCATGAAAGTTGTTCCAATGGGTGTGTAATATAACATATCCAAAATTCAGCCCCATTGGATAAATATGGAGTCTGTTACCTAGCAAACACAGAGCCATGCTCAGGATGGATTTTATCAGCGCGCAAAATGAGTTAGCAATTTGTTTTGGCCTTAACTTCCTCCTCCGACCTTGGATTGGCCCAAATGATATATGGCTGGAAAGAAGACATTCTGAACTTCAAGTTTGAGTGCTTAAAGTCTTAATTTGCTTAAGGGAAGCCCAATTCGTAAGCCCTTGAAGTTGCTGGTCATGCTGACCTCAGGATGAGCTATTATTTCTGGTTGGAAGCTTGGTCATGGTGACATGAAGATGAGCTAGGGCTGCTGGTGGGATTTATTAGTGAAGTGCATCAACCATTTCAGATTTTATAATGGAAGTGTTGTATGCATTAGTGAAGTGCATCAACCATTTCAGATTTTATAAAACAAAGTGTTGTATGCATTAGCCATACTTAATTCAGATTTTCAGCTTCCTTAGGCCTATATATAGTGAGGTTTCCCAAGCTTGTAAACACACCCCAAGGGGGGGGGAGCTCTCAAACACTTCTCTAGAGCTCCCTTCCCTTCTCTCCCTCAAATTCTCTTAGTTTTGCTTTCTAGTTCTCAATTCTAGCTTTCTTTAATGTTTTCTTAGTTGTAATTTATTTTTCTTGTAATGTACATTCTTTCTTAAGTATTCAAGTTTAATTAGTTTCCAAGTTTCAATTATGGTTTTTGTTCTTATTCATTATGCTTATAAGTTAATATGCTAGTTTGAATGATTGATCACCATTTAGGCTTGCATGTTAGCTATCTTGGTTTGAATTAAGAGTATACACCATGCTTTAATTCGAATTGAACTATGAATAGGAAGAGTATGTATGGACATTCGACAACAGGGATTAGATACATACTTGGTTGTTTAAATTGTTCTTCTATGCTTAATGGGTTCCTAATGCTTAATTTTAGGTTAGACAACAAATGATCAAATTAGGGAATTAGGAACACAAGGTTATGACCACACACCATGGCTTAATCATACTTTAGCTAGAATCAATCCATTAATCTAATTGAACTTGGGAACTTATCTGCTTGAGTTAGTTATTTCTTCTTTCCTTGTTTTATTTATTTCCTTTATTTTTCATTTCTGTTTTGTGTAGGGAAAATGAATTGGATCATTCAATCACCAATCCTCGTGGGATCGACCTCGCACTTACATACGCTATACTACCGAACGGCTCGTGCACTTGCGAGTATCACAAGTTGAGGATGCAGCTTAATCCATTTTGGTGCAGCTGAAATCTACACAACAAGTTTTTGGCGCCGTTGCCGGGGATCGGTAACATTGTTTGATTCTATTTGGCTTTCCTACTTTATTATTATTATTATTATTTTCTTAACTGGACAATTTCAAGTTTTAAAGTTAATGACGTTAATGGACAAGTTGTGTTTGTAGTCCAACAGAAAAGGACAATTGCCCAACAAGCAAGAGAACTGGGTTTAAGTCCCAGCTTACACAACCCATTGGTGCTTGTTGCTTTGAAGCATGGAATTGGACTTGTGTTGATTTTTCCTTTTCATTTTTAGTTTTTTTTTATATTTCGTAATCCTTTAATTCCGTTTCAAGTTTTTGTGTGTGTTTGTTTTAGCAATGTAAATAGCTCAATAAAAATGGAGAGAGATGGCAACTTCAAAGATAGGAAGTGTGGAGTAGTGGGAGAAGTCGCGACCTCCAAATGCATCACGCTCGACCTAATCGCTTCAAGGGGGAGCATTTCAATCCTTTCTCTTTACTTGTTATTATTTTAAATTTATGTTTCTTTTTTATAAAAATTTAAAAAATAAAATAAATTTAAAATTTAAAAAAAGGATTTTTCATATGAGCCGACTTATGGTAACCCCAGTGAGCACTTCCGTTAATACAGTGTCTAGGAGTTCTTTAGGCGACACCTTCGGTGTCTAAGAAGTTTGGGTTTTAAGCGGGACCATTGTGACCCCTCCAACCTTCCCGGATCCCCTGGCTGTGTTTTCTGAGGCCCTTAACTGGTCATCCGTGAGTTGCTTGTATATTGTGTGTTTTTAAATTAAGTTTTTTTTATTTTCCTTGTTTTCTTTTCTGTTGAGTCTTTGTTTTTGTTTTGTTATGTTATTTTATTTATTTATTTACGTGGTATGGTTAGTTAGTTTATGTCTGAGTGTTAAAACACATTTTTATTTCAAACGCTGCATTAAAAAAAAAAAATTTAAAAAAAATATTAAAAAAAAAAAAAAAAAACTTCTTCTTCTTCTTCTTCTTCATCTTCATCTTCATCATCATCATGGCTTGCCTCTATTTTCTCGCACTTGTAGAATCTGTAGCAGCTCCACATGGTCCTCATTCTTTCTCTGCAGTGCTTCCACATGCTGATTGGCACAGTAAAGCCGCTTCTGCAAGTCTGCCACCATAGCCTTCAAGGAAGCCACTTCCTCGCTCAGCGCGGCACACTCACGTGTCCTCGCCAGTAATCGCATGCCCAAATTGGTAGCCGAGACCGCATGGAGCACAGATAAAGTGTGGGACTCCTCTACTGCCACCTTGTCCGACCGCTGTGTCACATGCAGATGATCTGCCGGTGTGAGTATACTGCCAATCATGCCAACCAGCAGCACTGCTCTGTTCGGCCTTGCCTCAACAAAGTTCGGTATTGCCTCAGTAAAGTTTGAGGCCGTGCCGTGATGATATGTGGAGTTTGGGAAGACAGGAGTTGGAGGAGCCCTTGTCTGGGCATTCGGTGGTGCAAGTGAGAGCTCAAGGTTGAGATCATCAAGGTGAGTGCATGAGGATGCCATTTTTTTTGTTTCTGGATTTTTTGATGTTTTTCCTTGAGTTGCAGGAAGAAATGCTGGGTATCATCCGCTTGCAGAGGTGTGGTTTAAATAGACATATGCTGATGAGAGAGAGCCAACACCATTTCGGATTTCCCGGGCATGCTCGACCTAATCGCTTCAAGGGGGAGCACCTTTACTTTACTTTTCTTTTTTTTTTTCCTCCGTGTTTTCTGGTGTTTAATGTTTTTGCCCGTTACTTTCATTTTCTAGTGCTTTGTGTTTTTGCCTTTCCCTTTCGGCTATCATCTTTGTCTTATTTTAGTTAGGGAAATGTGTTTTCTTTTCCGTTTGTCGTCTTTGTTTTATTTTAGTTGGGAAGTGTGTTTTCTTTTTCTTTTTCTTTTTCTTTCTGCAACCTTACTCTTTTATTTCCGAAACAAAATAACGAAAATACAAAAACAACAAAATAAAATAAAAACAACAATAATGCAGTAGGAAATCATTTCTTCTCGGTGCTTGGTGTCTCGACCATTGGAGCTTTGAGTTTGGCCCTCTGGCTGTCCTCTTCCGGGGCTTCACGCACAGCTTCTTGGGGCTCACCACTTGAGCTCCCAAAGATCGCAATCTTAGCTTGAGCGTAACTACTCTCACGATCTGCTTGCTTGCGTTTACCCGGTCGGTCTAGGTCCTCCAGCTGTTTTCGCATGTCGCGAGAGTACAACTCTACCATTTTTGATAGGTTTTTATTCTCGTCCCGCAATACTTCTAGCTGGTGTCGATTCACCTCCACTATCCTTGACCTCTCCCTTTTCAAGCTTTTTATAGCAGTCTGGCACTCCTCAACCATACTTCGCTCCGCCGCCAACTGACCTTTCAGCACCTCTACCTCATGGGACTTCGCAAGTAGGCGATGACCCAAACTTGCGACTGTTGTTGTACTCTGCACGCTCAGTGCCAGGGGCATCGCTCACGACCCGGTTGTCATCCCTTGTCCCCAGAACACGTATATCTTAAACCCTCAGGAGACACAACTCCTCCTACTAGGGATGCCTAGAGGTTTAAAGGCTTGTTGCATTCGCTCAATGCAATCGAGTTACCTACGAAAGTGGTCTAGTTAACTTCTTGTTTTGTTTTTAACTTTGTTTTGTGTTGTTTTGCTCGAGGACTAGCAAAATCTAGGTTTGGGGGTATTTGATCGGTTCATAATTGTATATCATTTTGTACCCTTCTAGCTTATGATTTGGTTATGTTTTTGAGTTAAACTTGTGCTTTTAATCCTTTTTGTGTTTATCTTTCAGTTCATTGAGCTTTAGGTAATAATGATGGCTTTGGATAGTAAATGATGCAATCCATGCATGTTAGGGCCTAATTTGGATGAATGGATGAAGAGCTTAAAGACAAACTCAATTTTGGCTACAGTCCCCTGCCAGCCCAGTTTCGTAGGTCATATTGCAAGCTTTGTTTCAGCAACCTACATAGCTCGGATGAGGCCACATTCTTCATGAAAGTTGTTCCAATGGGTGTGTAAGATAACATATCCAAACTTCAGCCCCATTGGATAAATATGGAGTCTGTTACCTAGCAAACACAGAGCCATGCTCAGGATGGATTTTATCAGCGCGCAAAATGAGTTAGCAATTTGTTTTGGCCTTAACTTCCTCCTCCGACCTTGGATTGGCCCAAATGATATATGGCTGGAAAGAAGACATTCTGAACTTCAAGTTTGAGTGCTTAAAGTCTTAATTTGCTTAAGGGAAGCCCAATTCGTAAGCCCTTGAAGTTGCTGGTCATGCTGACCTCAGGATGAGCTATTATTTCTGGTTGGAAGCTTGGTCATGGTGACATGAAGATGAGCTAGGGCTGCTGGTGGGATTTATTAGTGAAGTGCATCAACCATTTCAGATTTTATAATGGAAGTGTTGTATGCATTAGTGAAGTGCATCAACCATTTCAGATTTTATAAAACAAAGTGTTGTATGCATTAGCCATACTTAATTCAGATTTTCAGCTTCCTTAGGCCTATATATAGTGAGGTTTCCCAAGCTTGTAAACACACCCCAAGGGGGGGGAGCTCTCAAACACTTCTCTAGAGCTCCCTTCCCTTCTCTCCCTCAAATTCTCTTAGTTTTGCTTTCTAGTTCTCAATTCTAGCTTTCTTTAATGTTTTCTTAGTTGTAATTTATTTTTCTTGTAATGTACATTCTTTCTTAAGTATTCAAGTTTAATTAGTTTCCAAGTTTCAATTATGGTTTTTGTTCTTATTCATTATGCTTATAAGTTAATATGCTAGTTTGAATGATTGATCACCATTTAGGCTTGCATGTTAGCTATCTTGGTTTGAATTAAGAGTATACACCATGCTTTAATTCGAATTGAACTATGAATAGGAAGAGTATGTATGGACATTCGACAACAGGGATTAGATACATACTTGGTTGTTTAAATTGTTCTTCTATGCTTAATGGGTTCCTAATGCTTAATTATAGGTTAGACAACAAATGATCAAATTAGGGAATTAGGAACACAAGGTTATGACCACACACCATGGCTTAATCATACTTTAGCTAGAATCAATCCATTAATCTAATTGAACTTGGGAACTTATCTGCTTGAGTTAGTTATTTCTTCTTTCCTTGTTTTATTTATTTCCTTTATTTTTCATTTCTGTTTTATGTAGGGAAAATGAATTGGATCATTCAATCACCAATCCTCGTGGGATCGACCTCGCACTTACATACGCTATACTACCGAACGGTTCGTGCACTTGCGAGTATCACAAGTTGGGGATGCAGCTTAATCCATTTTGGTGCAGCTGAAATCTACACAACAGCAACGCAATGAGTTTTACTCGCGACGCCGTTGCCTTCGAATCGTCGGTTCGTGGGGCCAATTCTGAGGTCGGAGCCCAGATCAGCGGTTTGCCCGATTTGCCGTTGCACGCACGTCGGTCCAGCTCCTCTCCAATAACTTACGCCATCTGTCCTACATCACCCCGTGGAGCTCGTCAACGAAAGCGAAAAAACAGCAGGACTCGACGCCCACTGCCGAAATTATTGGGGTTGTTCTTAACGTTGTCAGTTTTTTTGTTTTTTTTGTTTTGGTTCAATTATCGTAAGGTAGGCCCCACAGCCGATCGGAACCGGCAGTTCGGCAGGCCTGCGCGCGACACGTGGTAGGGGTGGCGACGACAAGGCTTGACAGGCCATGCCATTTCATGCGGGGGGCGTTGGATAGCCAACCCATGGTCATATGGCATGGCTCAAACGTGGCTTATATACTATTAGGCGTTATAAGCTAACGGATGCGATCATACCAACTCACATGCACCGGATCCCATCAGAACTCCGAAGTTATGCGAGTTTGGGCAAGAGTAGTACTAGGATGGGTGACCTCCTGGGAAGTCCTCGTGTTGCATCCCTTCTTTTTTTGCCTTGTTGACGTTTCAATTGTCGTGGGCGTTTGCTTTCCGTCATCTTATTCATCTGGATGTCTTTGTTTTATCACGACCCCTTGGCGCAGCGTGACAATCGGGGCACACTATGATTAAATACTCCTAGAAAGCCTAGGATTAACGAAGGAATTAAAATAGGAAAATAACACAGTTACCAAAAACTTCAAAAACTGGATTTCGGGCTAGTAAACGACGTCGGATGCCCGAAAAAGCCCACGACTCATGGCAACACAATGAGTTTTACTCGCGACGCCGTTGCCTTCGAATCGACGGTTCATGGGCCCAATTCTGAGGTCGGAGCCCAGATCAGCGGTTTGCCCGATTTGCCGTTGCACGCGCGTCGGTCCAGCTCCTCTCCAATAACTTACGCCATCTGTCCTACATCACCCCGTGGAGCTCGTCTCCAATTAACCGGGCACCGCAAACGAACGAAAGCGAAAAAACAGCAGGACTCGACGCCCACTGCCGAAATTATTGGGGTTGTTCTTAACGTTGTCAGTTTTTTTGTTTTTTTTGTTTTGGTTCAATTATCGTAAGGTAGGCCCCACAGCCGATCGGAACCGGCAGTTCGGCAGGCCTGCGCGCGACACGTGGTAGGGGTGGCGACGACAAGGCTTGACAGGCCATGCCATTTCATGCGGGGGGCGTTGGATAGCCAACCCATGGTCATATGGCATGGTTCAAACGTGGCTTATATACTATTAGGCGTTATAAGCTAACGGATGCGATCATACCAACTCACATGCACCGGATCCCATCAGAACTCCGAAGTTAAGCGAGTTTGGGCAAGAGTAGTACTAGGATGGGTGACCTCCTGGGAAGTCCTCGTGTTGCATCCCTTCTTTTTTTGCCTTGTTGACGTTTCAATTGTCGTGGGCGTTTGCTTTCCGTCATCTTATTCATCTGGATGTCTTTGTTTTATCACGACCCCTTGGCGCAGCGTGACAATCGGGGCACACTATGATTAAATACTCCTAGAAAGCCTAGGATTAACGAAGGAATTAAAATAGGAAAATAACACAGTTACCAAAAACTTCAAAAACTGGATCTCGGGCTAGTAAACGACGTCGGATGCCCGAAAAAGCCCACGACTCATGGCAACGCGATGAGTTTAACTCGCGACGCCGTTGCCTTCGAATCGACGGTTCGTGGGCCCAATTCTGAGGTCGGAACCCAGATCAGCGGTTTGCCCGATTTGCCGTTGCACGCGCGTCGGTCCAACTCCTCTCCAATAACTTACGCCATCTGTCCTACATCACCCCGTGGAGCTCGTCTCCAATTAACCGGGCACCGCAAACGAACGAAAGCGAAAAAACAACAGGACTCGACGCCCACTGCCGAAATTATTGGGGTTGTTCTTAACGTTGTCAGTTTTTTTGTTTTTTTTTGTTTTGGATCAATTATCGTAAGGTAGGCCCCACAGCCGATCGGAACCGGCAGTTCGGCAGGCCTGCGCGCGACACATGGTAGGGGGGGCGACGACGAGGCCTGACAGGCCATGCCATTTCATGCGGGGGGCGTTGGATAGCCAACCCATGGTCATATGGCATGGCTCAAACGTGGCTTATATACTTTTAGGCGTTATAAGCTAACGGATGCGATCATACCAACTCACATGCACCGGATCCCATCAGAACTCCGAAGTTAAGCGAGTTTGGGCGAGAGTAGTACTAGGATGGGTGACCTCCTGGGAAGTCCTCGTGTTGCATCCCTTCTTTTTTTGCCTTGTTGACGTTTCAATTGTCGTGGGCGTTTGCTTTCCGTCATCTTATTCATCTGGATGTCTTTGTTTTATCACGACCCCGTGGCGCAGCGTGACAATCGGGGCACACTATGATTAAATACTCCTAGAAAGCCTAGGATTAACGAAGGAATTAAAATAGGAAAATAACACAGTTACCAAAAACTTCAAAAACTGGATTTCGGGCTAGTAAACGACGTCGGATGCCCGAAAAAGCCCACGACTCATGGCTGCGCGATGAGTTTTACTCGCGACGCCGTTGCCTTCGAATCGACGGTTCGTGGGCCCAATTCTGAGGTCGGAGCTCAGATCAGCGGTTTGCCCGATTTGCTGTTGCACGCGCGTCGGTCCAGCTCCTCTCCAATAACTTACGCCATCTGTCCTACATCACCCCGTGGAGCTCGTCTCCAATTAACCGGGCACCGCAAACGAACGAAAGCGAAAAAACAACAGGACTCGACGCCCACTGCCGAAATTATTGGGGTTGTTCTTAACGTTGTCAGTTTTTTTGTTTTTTTTTGTTTTGGTTCAATTATCGCAAGGTAGGCCCCACAGCCGATCGGAACCGGCAGTTCGGCAGGCCTGCGCGCGACACGTGGTAGGGTTGGCGACGACAAGGCTTGACAGGCCATGCCATTTCATGCGGGGGGCGTTGGATAGCCAACCCATGGTCATATGGCGTGGCTCAAACGTGGCTTATATACTTTTAGGCGTTATAAGCTAACGGATGCGATCATACCAACTCACATGCACCGGATCCCATCAGAACTCCGAAGTTAAGCGAGTTTGGGCGAGAGTAGTACTAGGATGGGTGACCTCCTGGGAAGTCCTCGTGTTGCATCCCTTCTTTTTTTGCCTTGTTGACGTTTCAATTGTCGTGGGCGTTTGCTTTCCGTCATCTTATTCATCTGGATGTCTTTGTTTTATCACGACCCCTCGGCGCAGCGTGACAATCGGGGCACACTATGATTAAATACTCCTAGAAAGCCTAGGATTAACGAAGGAATTAAAATTGGAAAATAACACAGTTACCAAAAACTTCAAAAACTGGATTTCGGGCTAGTAAACGACGTCGGATGCCCGAAAAAGCCCACGACTCATGGCAACGCAATGAGTTTTACTCGCGACGCCGTTGCCTTCGAATCGACGGTTCGTGGGCCCAATTCTGAGTTCGGAGCCCAGATCAGCGGTTTGCTCGATTTGCCGTTGCACGCGCGTCGGTCCAGCTCCTCTCCAATAACTTACGCCATCTGTCCTACATCACCCCGTGGAGCTCGTCTCCAATTAACCGGGAACCGCAAACGAACGAAAGCGAAAAAACAGCAGGACTCGACGCCCACTGCCGAAATTATTGGGGTTGTTCTTAACGTTGTCAGCTTTTTTGTTTTTTTTGTTTTGGTTCAATTATCGTAAGGTAGGCCCCACAGCCGATCGGAACCGGCAGTTCGGCAGGCCTGCGCGCGACACGTGGTAGGGGTGGCGACGACAAGGCTTGACAGGCCATGCCATTTCATGCGGGGGGCGTTGGATAGCCAACCCATGGTCATATGGCATGGCTCAAACGTGGCTTATATACTTTTAGGCGTTATAAGCTAACGGATGCGATCATACCAACTCACATGCACCGGATCCCATCAGAACTCCGAAGTTAAGCGAGTTTGGGCGAGAGTAGTACTAGAATGGGTGACCTCCTGGGAAGTCCTCGTGTTGCATCCCTTCTTTTTTTGCCTTGTTGACGTTTCAATTGTCGTGGGCCTTTGCTTTCCGTCATCTTATTCATCTGGATGTCTTTGTTTTATCACGACCCCTCGGCGCAGCGTGACAATCGGGGCACACTATGATTAAATACTCCTAGAAAGCCTAGGATTAACGAAGGAATTAAAATTGGAAAATAACACAGTTACCAAAAACTTCAAAAACTGGATTCGGGCTAGTAAACGACGTCGGATGCCCGAAAAAGCCCACGACTCATGGCAATGCAATGAGTTTTACTCGCGACGCTGTTGCCTTCGAATCGACGGTTCGTGGGCCCAATTCTGAGTTCGGAGCCCAGATCAGCGGTTTGCCCGATTTGCCGTTGCACGCGCGTCGGTCCAGCTCCTCTCCAATAACTTACGCCATCTGTCCTACATCACCCCGTGGAGCTCGTCTCCAATTAACCGGGCACCGCAAACGAACGAAAGCGAAAAAACAGCAGGACTCGACGCCCACTGCCGAAATTATTGGGGTTGTTCTTAACGTTGTCAGCTTTTTTGTTTTTTTTGTTTTGGTTCAATTATCGTAAGGTAGGCCCCACAGCCGATCGGAACCGGCAGTTCGGCAGGCCTGCGCGCGACACGTGGTCGGGGTGGCGACGACAAGGCTTGACAGGCCATGCCATTTCATGCGGGGGGCGTTGGATAGCCAACCCATGGTCATATGGCATGGCTCAAACGTGGCTTATATACTTTTAGGCGTTATAAGCTAACGGATGCGATCATACCAACTCACATGCACCGGATCCCATCAGAACTCCGAAGTTAAGCGAGTATGGGCGAGAGTAGTACTAGGATGGGTGACCTCCTGGGAAGTCCTCGTGTTGCATCCCTTCTTTTTTTGCCTTGTTGACGTTTCAATTGTCGTGGGCGTTTGCTTTCCGTCATCTTATTCATCTGGATGTCTTTGTTTTATCACGACCCCGTGGCGCAGCGTGACAATCGGGGCACACTATGATTAAATACTCCTAGAAAGCCTAGGATTAACGAAGGAATTAAAATAGGAAAATAACACAGTTACCAAAAACTTCAAAAACTGGATTTCGGGCTAGTAAACGACGTCGGATGCCCGAAAAAGCCCACGACTCATGGCAGCGCAATGAGTTTTACTCGCGACGCCGTTGCCTTCGAATCGACGGTTCGTGGGCCCAATTCTGAGGTCGGAGCCCAGATCAGCGGTTTGCCCGATTTGCCGTTGCACGCGCGTCGGTCCAGCTCCTCTCCATTAACTTACGCCATCTGTCCTACATCACCCCGTGGAGCTCGTCTCCAATTAACCGGGCACCGCAAACGAACGAAAGCGAAAAAACAACAGGACTCGACGCCCACTGCCGAAATTATTGGGGTTGTTCTTAACGTTGTCAGTTTTTTTGTTTTTTTTTGTTTTGGTTCAATTATCGTAAGGTAGGCCCCACAGCCGATCGGAACCGGCAGTTCGGCAGGCCTGCATGCGACACATGGTAGGGGTGGTGACGACAAGGCCTGACAGACCATGCCATTTCATGCGACGGCATCCCATTTCATGCGGGGGGCGTTGGATAGCCAACCCATGGTCATATGGCATGGCTCAAACGTGGCTTATATACTTTTAGGCGTTATAAGCTAACGGATGCGATCATACCAACTCACATGCACCGGATCCCATCAGAACTCCGAAGTTAAGCGAGTGTGGGCGAGAGTAGTACTAGGATGGGTGACCTCCTGGGAAGTCCTCGTGTTGCATCCCTTCTTTTTTTGCCTTGTTGACGTTTCAATTATCGTGGGCGTTTGCTTTCCGTCATCTTATTCATCTGGATGTCTTTGTTTTATCACGACCCCGTGGCGCAGCGTGACAATCGGGGCACACTATGATTAAATACTCCTAGAAAGCCTAGGATTAACGAAGGAATTAAAATAGGAAAATAACACAGTTACCAAAAACTTCAAAAACTGGATTTCGGGCTAGTAAACGACGTCGGATACCGGAAAAAGCCCACGACTCATGGCGACGCAATGAGTTTTACTCGCGACGCCGTTGCCTTCGAATCGATGGTTCGTGGGCCCAATTCTGAGGTCGGAGCTCAGATCAGCGGTTTGCCCGATTTGCCGTTGCACGCGCGTCGGTCCAGCTCCTCTCCAATAACTTACGCCATCTGTCCTACATCACCCCGTGGAGCTCGTCTCCAATTAACCGGGCACCGCAAACGAACGAAAGCGAAAAAACAACAGGACTCGACGCCCACTGCCGAAATTATTGGGGTTGTTCTTAACGTTGTCAGTTTTTTTGTTTTTTTTTGTTTTGGTTCAATTATCGCAAGGTAGGCCCCACAGCCGATCGGAACCGGCAGTTCGGCAGGCCTGCGCGCGACACGTGGTAGGGGTGGCGACGACAAGGCTTGACAGGCCATGCCATTTCATGCGGGGGGCGTTGGATAGCCAACCCATGGTCATATGGCGTGGCTCAAACGTGGCTTATATACTTTTAGGCGTTATAAGCTAACGGATGCGATCATACCAACTCACATGCACCGGATCCCATCAGAACTCCGAAGTTAAGCGAGTTTGGGCGAGAGTAGTACTAGGATGGGTGACCTTCTGGGAAGTCCTCGTGTTGCATCCCTTCTTTTTTTGCCTTGTTGACGTTTCAATTGTCGTGGGCGTTTGCTTTCCGTCATCTTATTCATCTGGATGTCTTTGTTTTATCACGACCCCTCGGCGCAGCGTGACAATCGGGGCACACTATGATTAAATACTCCTAGAAAGCCTAGGATTAACGAAGGAATTAAAATAGGAAAATAACACAGTTACCAAAAACTTCAAAAACTGGATTTCGGGCTAGTAAACGACGTCGGATGCCCGAAAAAGCCCACGACTCATGGCAGCGCAATGAGTTTTACTCGCGACGCCGTTGCCTTCGAATCGACGGTTCGTGGGCCCAATTCTGAGTTCGGAGCCCAGATCAGCGGTTTGCCCGATTTGCCGTTGCACGCGCGTTGGTCCAGCTCCTCTCCAATAACTTACGCCATCTGTCCTACATCACCCCGTGGAGCTCGTCTCCAATTAACCGGGCACCGCAAACGAACGAAAGCGAAAAAACAGCAGGACTCGACGCCCACTGCCGAAATTATTGGGGTTGTTCTTAACGTTGTCAGCTTTTTTGTTTTTTTTTGTTTTGGTTCAATTATCGTAAGGTAGGCCCCACAGCCGATCGGAACCGGCAGTTCGGCAGGCCTGCGCGCGACACGTTGTAAGGGTGGCGACGACAAGGCTTGACAGGCCATGCCATTTCATGCGGGGGGCGTTGGATAGCCAACCCATGGTCATATGGCGTGGCTCAAACGTGGCTTATATACTTTTAGGCGTTATAAGCTAACGGATGCGATCATACCAACTCACATGCACCGGATCCCATCAGAACTCCGAAGTTAAGCGAGTTTGGGCGAGAGTAGTACTAGGATGGGTGACCTCCTGGGAAGTCCTCGTGTTGCATCCCTTCTTTTTTTGCCTTGTTGACGTTTCAATTGTCGTGGGCGTTTGCTTTCCGTCATCTTATTCATCTGGATGTCTTTGTTTTATCACGACCCCTCGGCGCAGCGTGACAATCGGGGCACACTATGATTAAATACTCCTAGAAAGCCTAGGATTAACGAAGGAATTAAAATAGGAAAATAACACAGTTACCAAAAACTTCAAAAACTGGATTTCGGGCTAGTAAACGACGTCGGATGCCCGAAAAAGCCCACGACTCATGGCAACGCAATGAGTTTTACTCGCGGCGCCGTTGCCTTCGAATCGACGGTTCGTGGGCCCAATTCTGAGTTCGGAGCCCAGATCAGCGGTTTGCCCGATTTGCCGTTGCACGCGCGTCGGTCCAGCTCCTCTCCAATAACTTACGCCATCTGTCCTACATCACCCCGTGGAGCTCGTCTCCAATTAACCGGGAACCGCAAACGAACGAAAGCGAAAAAACAGCAGGACTCGACGCCCACTGCCGAAATTATTGGGGTTGTTCTTAACGTTGTCAGCTTTTTTGTTTTTTTTGTTTTGGTTCAATTATCGTAAGGTAGGCCCCACAGCCGATCGGAACCGGCAGTTCGGCAGGCCTGCGCGCGACACGTGGTAGGGGTGGCGACGACAAGGCTTGACAGGCCATGCCATTTCATGCGGGGGGCGTTGGATAGCCAACCCATGGTCATATGGCATGGCTCAAACGTGGCTTATATACTTTTAGGCGTTATAAGCTAACGGATGCGATCATACCAACTCACATGCACCGGATCCCATCAGAACTCCGAAGTTAAGCGAGTTTGGGCGAGAGTAGTACTAGGATGGGTGACCTCCTGGGAAGTCCTCGTGTTGCATCCCTTGTTTTTTTGCCTTGTTGACGTTTCAATTGTCGTGGGCGTTTGCTTTCCGTCATCTTATTCATCTGGATGTCTTTGTTTTATCACGACCCCTCGGCGCAGCGTGACAATCGGGGCACACTATGATTAAATACTCCTAGAAAGCCTAGGATTAACGAAGGAATTAAAATAGGAAAATAACACAGTTACCAAAAACTTGAAAAACTGGATTTCGGGCTAGTAAACGACGTCGGATACCCGAAAAAGCCCACGACTCATGGCGACGCAATGAGTTTTACTCGCGACGCCGTTGCCTTCGAATCGATGGTTCGTGGGCCCAATTCTGAGGTCGGAGCTCAGATCAGCGGTTTGCCCGATTTGCCGTTGCACGCGCGTCGGTCCAGCTCCTCTCCAATAACTTACGCCATCTGTCCTACATCACCCCGTGGAGCTCGTCTCCAATTAACCGGGCACCGCAAACGAACGAAAGCGAAAAAACAACAGGACTCGACGCCCACTGCCGAAATTATTGGGGTTGTTCTTAACGTTGTCAGGTTTTTTGTTTTTTTTTGTTTTGGTTCAATTATCGCAAGGTAGGCCCCACAGCCGATCGGAACCGGCAGTTCGGCAGGCCTGCGCGCGACACGTGGTAGGGGTGGCGACGACAAGGCTTGACAGGCCATGCCATTTCATGCGGGGGGCGTTGGATAGCCAACCCATGGTCATATGGCGTGGCTCAAACGTGGCTTATATACTTTTAGGCGTTATAAGCTTACGGATGCGATCATACCAACTCACATGCACCGGATCCCATCAGAACTCCGAAGTTAAGCGAGTTTGGGCGAGAGTAGTACTAGGATGGGTGACCTCCTGGGAAGTCCTCGTGTTGCATCCCTTCTTTTTTTGCCTTGTTGACGTTTCAATTGTCGTGGGCGTTTGCTTTCCGTCATCTTATTCATCTGGATGTCTTTGTTTTATCACGACCCCGTGGCGCAGCGTGACAATCGGGGCACACTATGATTAAATACTCCTAGAAAGCCTAGGATTAACGAAGGAATTAAAATAGGAAAATAACACAGTTACCAAAAACTTCAAAAACTGGATTTCGGGCTAGTAAACGACGTCGGATACCCGAAAAAGCCCACGACTCATGGCGACGCAATGAGTTTTACTCGCGACGCCGTTGCCTTCGAATCGATGGTTCGTGGGCCCAATTCTGAGGTCGGAGCTCAGATCAGCGGTTTGCCCGATTTGCCGTTGCACGCGCGTCGGTCCAGCTCCTCTCCAATAACTTACGCCATCTGTCCTACATCACCCCGTGGAGCTCGTCTCCAATTAACCGGGCACCGCAAACGAACGAAAGCGAAAAAACAACAGGACTCGACGCCCACTGCCGAAATTATTGGGGTTGTTCTTAACGTTGTCAGTTTTTTTGTTTTTTTTTGTTTTGGTTCAATTATCGCAAGGTAGGCCCCACAGCCGATCGGAACCGGCAGTTCGGCAGGCCTGCGCGCGACACGTGGTAGGGGTGGCGACGACAAGGCTTGACAGGCCATGCCATTTCATGCGGGGGGCGTTGGATAGCCAACCCATGGTCATATGGCGTGGCTCAAACGTGGCTTATATACTTTTAGGCGTTATAAGCTAACGGATGCGATCATACCAACTCTCATGCACCGGATCCCATCAGAACTCCGAAGTTAAGCGAGTTTGGGCGAGAGTAGTACTAGGATGGGTGACCTTCTGGGAAGTCCTCGTGTTGAATCCCTTCTTTTTTTGCCTTGTTGACGTTTCAATTGTCGTGGGCGTTTGCTTTCCGTCATCTTATTCATCTGGATGTCTTTGTTTTATCACGACCCCTCGGCGCAGCGTGACAATCGGGGCACACTATGATTAAATACTCCTAGAAAGCCTAGGATTAACGAACGAATTAAAATTGGAAAATAACACAGTTACCAAAAACTTCAAAAACTGGATTTCGGGCTAGTAAACGACGTCGGATGCCCGAAAAAGCCCACGACTCATGGCAACGCAATGAGTTTTACTCGCGACGCCGTTGCCTTCGAATCGACGGTTCGTGGGCCCAATTCTGAGTTCGGAGCCCAGATCAGCGGTTTGCCCGATTTGCCGTTGCACGCGCGTCGGTCCAGCTCCTCTCCAATAACTTACGCCATCTGTCCTACATCACCCCGTGGAGCTCGTCTCCAATTAACCGGGAACCGCAAACGAACGAAAGCGAAAAAACAGCAGGACTCGACGCCCACTGCCGAAATTATTGGGGTTGTTCTTAACGTTGTCAGCTTTTTTGTTTTTTTTGTTTTGGTTCAATTATCGTAAGGTAGGCCCCACAGCCGATCGGAATCGGCAGTTCGGCAGGCCTGCGCGCGACACGTGGTAGGGGTGGCGACGACAAGGCTTGACAGGCCATGCCATTTCATGCGGGGGGCGTTGGATAGCCAACCCATGGTCATATGGCATGGCTCAAACGTGGCTTATATACTTTTAGGCGTTATAAGCTAACGGATGCGATCATACCAACTCACATGCACCGGATCCCATCAGTACTCCGAAGTTAAGCGAGTTTGGGCGAGAGTAGTACTAGGATGGGTGACCTCCTGGGAAGTCCTCGTGTTGCATCCCTTCTTTTTTTGCCTTGTTGACGTTTCAATTGTCGTGGGCGTTTGCTTTCCGTCATCTTATTCATCTGGATGTCTTTGTTTTATCACGACCCCTCGGCGCAGCGTGACAATCGGGGCACACTATGATTAAATACTCCTAGAAAGCCTAGGATTAACGAAGGAATTAAAATAGGAAAATAACACAGTTACCAAAAACTTCAAAAACTGGATTTCGGGCTAGTAAACGACGTCGGATACCCGAAAAAGCCCACGACTCATGGCGACGCAATGAGTTTTACTCGCGACGCCGTTGCCTTCGAATCGATGGTTCGTGGGCCCAATTCTGAGGTCGGAGCTCAGATCAGCGGTTTGCCCGATTTGCCGTTGCACGCGCGTCGGTCCAGCTCCTCTCCAATAACTTACGCCATCTGTCCTACATCACCCTGTGGAGCTCGTCTCCAATTAACCGGGCACCGCAAACGAACGAAAGCGAAAAAACAACAGGACTCGACGCCCACTGCCGAAATTATTGGGGTTGTTCTTAACGTTGTCAGTTTTTTTGTTTTTTTTTGTTTTGGTTCAATTATCGCAAGGTAGGCCCCACAGCCGATCGGAACCGGCAGTTCGGCAGGCCTGCGCGCGACACGTGGTAGGGGTGGCGACGACAAGGCTTGACAGGCCATGCCATTTCATGCGGGGGGCGTTGGATAGCCAACCCATGGTCATATGGCGTGGCTCAAACGTGGCTTATATACTTTTAGGCGTTATAAGCTAACGGATGCGATCATACCAACTCACATGCACCGGATCCCATCAGAACTCCGAAGTTAAGCGAGTTTGGGCGAGAGTAGTACTAGGATGGGTGACCTCCTGGGAAGTCCTCGTGTTGCATCCCTTCTTTTTTTGCCTTGTTGACGTTTCAATTGTCGTGGGCGTTTGCTTTCCGTCATCTTATTCATCTGGATGTCTTTGTTTTATCACGACCCCTCGGCGCAGCGTGACAATCGGGGCACACTATGATTAAATACTCCTAGAAAGCCTAGGATTAACGAATGAATTAAAATAGGAAAATAACACAGTTACCAAAAACTTCAAAAACTGGATTTCGGGCTAGTAAACGACGTCGGATGCCCGAAAAAGCCCACGACTCATGGCGACGCAATGAGTTTTACTCGCGACGCCGTTGCCTTCGAATCGACGGTTCGTGGGCCCAATTCTGAGTTCGGAGCCCAGATCAGCGGTTTGCCCGATTTGCCGTTGCACGCGCGTCGGTCCAGCTCCTCTCCAATAACTTACGCCATCTGTCCTACATCACCCCGTGGAGCTCGTCTCCAATTAACCGGGAACCGCAAACGAACGAAAGCGAAAAAACAGCAGGACTCGACGCCCACTGCCGAAATTATTGGGGTTGTTCTTAACGTTGTCAGCTTTTTTGTTTTTTTTGTTTTGGTTCAATTATCGTAAGGTAGGCCCCACAGCCGATCGGAACCGGCAGTTCGGCAGGCCTGCGCGCGACACGTGGTAGGGGTGGCGACGACAAGGCTTGACAGGCCATGCCATTTCATGCGGGGGGCGTTGGATAGCCAACCCATGGTCATATGGCATGGCTCAAACGTGGCTTATATACTTTTAGGCGTTATAAGCTAACGGATGCGATCATACCAACTCACATGCACCGGATCCCATCAGTACTCCGAAGTTAAGCGAGTTTGGGCGAGAGTAGTACTAGGATGGGTGACCTCCTGGGAAGTCCTCGTGTTGCATCCCTTCTTTTTTTGCCTTGTTGACGTTTCAATTGTCGTGGGCGTTTGCTTTCCGTCATCTTATTCATCTGGATGTCTTTGTTTTATCACGACCCCTCGGCGCAGCGTGACAATCGGGGCACACTATGATTAAATACTCCTAGAAAGCCTAGGATTAACGAAGGAATTAAAATAGGAAAATAACACAGTTACCAAAAACTTCAAAAACTGGATTTCGGGCTAGTAAACGACGTCGGATACCCGAAAAAGCCCACGACTCATGGCGACGCAATGAGTTTTACTCGCGACGCCGTTGCCTTCGAATCGATGGTTCGTGGGCCCAATTCTGAGGTCGGAGCTCAGATCAGCGGTTTGCCCGATTTGCCGTTGCACGCGCGTCGGTCCAGCTCCTCTCCAATAACTTACGCCATCTGTCCTACATCACCCTGTGGAGCTCGTCTCCAATTAACCGGGCACCGCAAACGAACGAAAGCGAAAAAACAACAGGACTCGACGCCCACTGCCGAAATTATTGGGGTTGTTCTTAACGTTGTCAGTTTTTTTGTTTTTTTTTGTTTTGGTTCAATTATCGCAAGGTAGGCCCCACAGCCGATCGGAACCGGCAGTTCGGCAGGCCTGCGCGCGACACGTGGTAGGGGTGGCGACGACAAGGCTTGACAGGCCATGCCATTTCATGCGGGGGGCGTTGGATAGCCAACCCATGGTCATATGGCGTGGCTCAAACGTGGCTTATATACTTTTAGGCGTTATAAGCTAACGGATGCGATCATACCAACTCACATGCACCGGATCCCATCAGAACTCCGAAGTTAAGCGAGTTTGGGCGAGAGTAGTACTAGGATGGGTGACCTCCTGGGAAGTCCTCGTGTTGCATCCCTTCTTTTTTTGCCTTGTTGACGTTTCAATTGTCGTGGGCGTTTGCTTTCCGTCATCTTATTCATCTGGATGTCTTTGTTTTATCACGACCCCTCGGCGCAGCGTGACAATCGGGGCACACTATGATTAAATACTCCTAGAAAGCCTAGGATTAACGAATGAATTAAAATAGGAAAATAACACAGTTACCAAAAACTTCAAAAACTGGATTTCGGGCTAGTAAACGACGTCGGATGCCCGAAAAAGCCCACGACTCATGGCGACGCAATGAGTTTTACTCGCGACGCCGTTGCCTTCGAATCGACGGTTCGTGGGCCCAATTCTGAGTTCGGAGCCCAGATCAGCGGTTTGCCCGATTTGCCGTTGCACGCGCGTCGGTCCAGCTCCTCTCCAATAACTTACGCCATCTGTCCTACATCACCCCGTGGAGCTCGTCTCCAATTAACCGGGAACCGCAAACGAACGAAAGCGAAAAAACAGCAGGACTCGACGCCCACTGCCGAAATTATTGGGGTTGTTCTTAACGTTGTCAGCTTTTTTGTTTTTTTTGTTTTGGTTCAATTATCGTAAGGTAGGCCCCACAGCCGATCGGAACCGGCAGTTCGGCAGGCCTGCGCGCGACACGTGGTAGGGGTGGCGACGACAAGGCTTGACAGGCCATGCCATTTCATGCGGGGGGCGTTGGATAGCCAACCCATGGTCATATGGCATGGCTCAAACGTGGCTTATATACTTTTAGGCGTTATAAGCTAACGGATGCGATCATACCAACTCACATGCACCGGATCCCATCAGAACTCCGAAGTTAAGCGAGTTTGGGCGAGAGTAGTACTAGGATGGGTGACCTCCTGGGAAGTCCTCGTGTTGCATCCCTTCTTTTTTTGCCTTGTTGACGTTTCAATTGTCGTGGGCGTTTGCTTTCCGTCATCTTATTCATCTGGATGTCTTTGTTTTATCACGACCCCTCGGCGCAGCGTGACAATCGGGGGACACTATGATTAAATACTCCTAGAAAGCCTAGGATTAACGAAGGAATTAAAATAGGAAAATAACACAGTTACCAAAAACTTCAAAAACTGGATTTCGGGCTAGTAAACGACGTCGGATACCCGAAAAAGCCCACGACTCATGGCGACGCAATGAGTTTTACTCGCGACGCCGTTGCCTTCGAATCGATGGTTCGTGGGCCCAATTCTGAGGTCGGAGCTCAGATCAGCGGTTTGCCCGATTTGCCGTTGCACGCGCGTCGGTCCAGCTCCTCTCCAATAACTTACGCCATCTGTCCTACATCACCCCGTGGAGCTCGTCTCCAATTAACCGGGCACCGCAAACGAACGAAAGCGAAAAAACAACAGGACTCGACGCCCGCTGCCGAAATTATTGGGGTTGTTCTTAACGTTGTCAGTTTTTTTATTTTTTTTTGTTTTGGTTCAATTATCGCAAGGTAGGCCCCACAGCCGATCGGAACCGGCAGTTCGGCAGGCCTGCGCGCGACACGTGGTCGGGGTGGCGACGACAAGGCTTGACAGGCCATGCCATTTCATGCGGGGGGCGTTGGATAGCCAACCCATGGTCATATGGCATGGCTCAAACGTGGCTTATATACTTTTAGGCGTTATAAGCTAACGGATGCGATCATACCAACTCACATGCACCGGATCCCATCAGAACTCCGAAGTTAAGCGAGTTTGGGCGAGAGTAGTACTAGGATGGGTGACCTCCTGGGAAGTCCTCGTGTTGCATCCCTTCTTTTTTTGCCTTGTTGACGTTTCAATTGTCGTGGGCGTTTGCTTTCCGTCATCTTATTCATCTGGATGTCTTTGTTTTATCACGACCCCTCGGCGCAGCGTGACAATCGGGGCACACTATGATTAAATACTCCTAGAAAGCCTAGGAATAACGAAGGAATTAAAATTGGAAAATAACACAGTTACCAAAAACTTCAAAAACTGGATTTCGGGCTAGTAAACGACGTCGGATGCCCGAAAAAGCCCACGACTCATGGCAACGCAATGAGTTTTACTCGCGACGCCGTTGCCTTCGAATCGACGGTTCGTGGGCCCAATTCTGAGGTCGGAGCTCAGATCAGCGGTTTGCCCGATTTGCCGTTGCACGCGCGTCGGTCCAGCTCCTCTCCAATAACTTACGCCATCTGTCCTACATCACCCCGTGGAGCTCGTCTCCAATTAACCGGGAACCGCAAACGAACGAAAGCGAAAAAACAGCAGGACTCGACGCCCACTGCCGAAATTATTGGGGTTGTTCTTAACGTTGTCAGCTTTTTTGTTTTTTTTGTTTTGGTTCAATTATCGTAAGGTAGGCCCCACAGCCGATCGGAACCGGCAGTTCGGCAGGCCTGCGCGCGACACGTGGTAGGGGTGGCGACGACAAGGCTTGACAGGCCATGCCATTTCATGCGGGGGGCGTTGGATAGCCAACCCATGGTCATATGGCATGGCTCAAACGTGGCTTATATACTTTTAGGCGTTATAAGCTAACGGATGCGATCATACCAACTCACATGCACCGGATCCCATCAGAACTCCGAAGTTAAGCGAGTTTGGGCGAGAGTAGTACTAGGATGGGTGACCTCCTGGGAAGTCCTCGTGTTGCATCCCTTCTTTTTTTGCCTTGTTGACGTTTCAATTGTCGTGGGCGTTTGCTTTCCGTCATCTTATTCATCTGGATGTCTTTGTTTTATCACGACCCCTCGGCGCAGCGTGACAATCGGGGCACACTATGATTAAATACTCCTAGAAAGCCTAGGATTAACGAAGGAATTAAAATAGGAAAATAACACAGTTACCAAAAACTTCAAAAACTGGATTTCGGGCTAGTAAACGACGTCGGATACCCGAAAAAGCCCACGACTCATGGCGAC
Organism: Prunus avium; assembly: GCF_965620075.1. Classification (NCBI taxonomy): domain Eukaryota; kingdom Viridiplantae; phylum Streptophyta; class Magnoliopsida; order Rosales; family Rosaceae; genus Prunus; species Prunus avium. Next base: position 10,065,037 of record NC_142291.1, on the reverse strand, counting down.
GCAATGAGTTTTACTCGCGACGCCGTTGCCTTCGAATCGATGGTTCGTGGGCCCAATTCTGAGGTCGGAGCTCAGATCAGCGGTTTGCCCGATTTGCCGTTGCACGCGCGTCGGTCCAGCTCCTCTCCAATAACTTACGCCATCTGTCCTACATCACCCCGTGGAGCTCGTCTCCAATTAACCGGGCACCGCAAACGAACGAAAGCGAAAAAACAACAGGACTCGACGCCCGCTGCCGAAATTATTGGGGTTGTTCTTAACGTTGTCAGTTTTTTTGTTTTTTTTTGTTTTGGTTCAATTATCGCAAGGTAGGCCCCACAGCCGATCGGAACCGGCAGTTCGGCAGGCCTGCGCGCGACACGTGGTCGGGGTGGCGACGACAAGGCTTGACAGGCCATGCCATTTCATGCGGGGGGCGTTGGATAGCCAACCCATGGTCATATGGCATGGCTCAAACGTGGCTTATATACTTTTAGGCGTTATAAGCTAACGGATGCGATCATACCAACTCACATGCACCGGATCCCATCAGAACTCCGAAGTTAAGCGAGTTTGGGCGAGAGTAGTACTAGGATGGGTGACCTCCTGGGAAGTCCTCGTGTTGCATCCCTTCTTTTTTTGCCTTGTTGACGTTTCAATTGTCGTGGGCGTTTGCTTTCCGTCATCTTATTCATCTGGATGTCTTTGTTTTATCACGACCCCTCGGCGCAGCGTGACAATCGGGGCACACTATGATTAAATACTCCTAGAAAGCCTAGGAATAACGAAGGAATTAAAATTGGAAAATAACACAGTTACCAAAAACTTCAAAAACTGGATTTCGGGCTAGTAAACGACGTCGGATGCCCGAAAAAGCCCACGACTCATGGCAACGCAATGAGTTTTACTCGCGACGCCGTTGCCTTCGAATCGACGGTTCGTGGGCCCAATTCTGAGGTCGGAGCTCAGATCAGCGGTTTGCCCGATTTGCCGTTGCACGCGCGTCGGTCCAGCTCCTCTCCAATAACTTACGCCATCTGTCCTACATCACCCCGTGGAGCTCGTCTCCAATTAACCGGGAACCGCAAACGAACGAAAGCGAAAAAACAGCAGGACTCGACGCCCACTGCCGAAATTATTGGGGTTGTTCTTAACGTTGTCAGCTTTTTTGTTTTTTTTGTTTTGGTTCAATTATCGTAAGGTAGGCCCCACAGTCGATCGGAACCGGCAGTTCGGCAGGCCTGCGCGCGACACGTGGTAGGGGTGGCGACGACAAGGCTTGACAGGCCATGCCATTTCATGCGGGGGGCGTTGGATAGCCAACCCATGGTCATATGGCATGGCTCAAACGTGGCTTATATACTTTTAGGCGTTATAAGCTAACGGATGCGATCATACCAACTCACATGCACCGGATCCCATCAGAACTCCGAAGTTAAGCGAGTTTGGGCGAGAGTAGTACTAGGATGGGTGACCTCCTGGGAAGTCCTCGTGTTGCATCCCTTCTTTTTTTGCCTTGTTGACGTTTCAATTGTCGTGGGCGTTTGCTTTCCGTCATCTTATTCATCTGGATGTCTTTGTTTTATCACGACCCCTCGGCGCAGCGTGACAATCGGGGCACACTATGATTAAATACTCCTAGAAAGCCTAGGATTAACGAAGGAATTAAAATAGGAAAATAACACAGTTACCAAAAACTTCAAAAACTGGATTTCGGGCTAGTAAACGACGTCGGATACCCGAAAAAGCCCACGACTCATGGCGACGCAATGAGTTTTACTCGCGACGCCGTTGCCTTCGAATCGATGGTTCGTGGGCCCAATTCTGAGGTCGGAGCTCAGATCAGCGGTTTGCCCGATTTGCCGTTGCACGCGCGTCGGTCCAGCTCCTCTCCAATAACTTACGCCATCTGTCCTACATCACCCCGTGGAGCTCGTCTCCAATTAACCGGGCACCGCAAACGAACGAAAGCGAAAAAACAACAGGACTCGACGCCCGCTGCCGAAATTATTGGGGTTGTTCTTAACGTTGTCAGTTTTTTTGTTTTTTTTTGTTTTGGTTCAATTATCGCAAGGTAGGCCCCACAGCCGATCGGAACCGGCAGTTCGGCAGGCCTGCGCGCGACACGTGGTCGGGGTGGCGACGACAAGGCTTGACAGGCCATGCCATTTCATGCGGGGGGCGTTGGATAGCCAACCCATGGTCATATGGCATGGCTCAAACGTGGCTTATATACTTTTAGGCGTTATAAGCTAACGGATGCGATCATACCAACTCACATGCACCGGATCCCATCAGAACTCCGAAGTGAAGCGAGTTTGGGCGAGAGTAGTACTAGGATGGGTGACCTCCTGGGAAGTCCTCGTGTTGCATCCCTTCTTTTTTTGCCTTGTTGACGTTTCAATTGTCGTGGGCGTTTGCTTTCCGTCATCTTATTCATCTGGATGTCTTTGTTTTATCACGACCCCTCGGCGCAGCGTGACAATCGGGGCACACTATGATTAAATACTCCTAGAAAGCCTAGGAATAACGAAGGAATTAAAATTGGAAAATAACACAGTTACCAAAAACTTCAAAAACTGGATTTCGGGCTAGTAAACGACGTCGGATGCCCGAAAAAGCCCACGACTCATGGCAACGCAATGAGTTTTACTCGCGACGCCGTTGCCTTCGAATCGACGGTTCGTGGGCCCAATTCTGAGGTCGGAGCTCAGATCAGCGGTTTGCCCGATTTGCCGTTGCACGCGCGTCGGTCCAGCTCCTCTCCAATAACTTACGCCATCTGTCCTACATCACCCCGTGGAGCTCGTCTCCAATTAACCGGGAACCGCAAACGAACGAAAGCGAAAAAACAGCAGGACTCGACGCCCACTGCCGAAATTATTGGGGTTGTTCTTAACGTTGTCAGCTTTTTTGTTTTTTTTGTTTTGGTTCAATTATCGTAAGGTAGGCCCCACAGCCGATCGGAACCGGCAGTTCGGCAGGCCTGCGCGCGACACGTGGTAGGGGTGGCGACGACAAGGCTTGACAGGCCATGCCATTTCATGCGGGGGGCGTTGGATAGCCAACCCATGGTCATATGGCATGGCTCAAACGTGGCTTATATACTTTTAGGCGTTATAAGCTAACGGATGCGATCATACCAACTCACATGCACCGGATCCCATCAGAACTCCGAAGTTAAGCGAGTTTGGGCGAGAGTAGTACTAGGATGGGTGACCTCCTGGGAAGTCCTCGTGTTGCATCCCTTCTTTTTTTGCCTTGTTGACGTTTCAATTGTCGTGGGCGTTTGCTTTCCGTCATCTTATTCATCTGGATGTCTTTGTTTTATCACGACCCCTCGGCGCAGCGTGACAATCGGGGCACACTATGATTAAATACTCCTAGAAAGCCTAGGATTAACGAAGGAATTAAAATAGGAAAATAACACAGTTACCAAAAACTTCAAAAACTGGATTTCGGGCTAGTAAACGACGTCGGATACCCGAAAAAGCCCACGACTCATGGCGACGCAATGAGTTTTACTCGCGACGCCGTTGCCTTCGAATCGATGGTTCGTGGGCCCAATTCTGAGGTCGGAGCTCAGATCAGCGGTTTGCCCGATTTGCCGTTGCACGCGCGTCGGTCCAGCTCCTCTCCAATAACTTACGCCATCTGTCCTACATCACCCCGTGGAGCTCGTCTCCAATTAACCGGGCACCGCAAACGAACGAAAGCGAAAAAACAACAGGACTCGACGCCCACTGCCGAAATTATTGGGGTTGTTCTTAACGTTGTCAGTTTTTTTGTTTTTTTTTGTTTTGGTTCAATTATCGCAAGGTAGGCCCCACAGCCGATCGGAACCGGCAGTTCGGCAGGCCTGCGCGCGACACGTGGTCGGGGTGGCGACGACAAGGCTTGACAGGCCATGCCATTTCATGCGGGGGGCGTTGGATAGCCAACCCATGGTCATATGGCATGGCTCAAACGTGGCTTATATACTTTTAGGCGTTATAAGCTAACGGATGCGATCATACCAACTCACATGCACCGGATCCCATCAGAACTCCGAAGTTAAGCGAGTTTGGGCGAGAGTAGTACTAGGATGGGTGACCTCCTGGGAAGTCCTCGTGTTGCATCCCTTCTTTTTTTGCCTTGTTGACGTTTCAATTGTCGTGGGCGTTTGCTTTCCGTCATCTTATTCATCTGGATGTCTTTGTTTTATCACGACCCCTCGGCGCAGCGTGACAATCGGGGCACACTATGATTAAATACTCCTAGAAAGCCTAGGAATAACGAAGGAATTAAAATTGGAAAATAACACAGTTACCAAAAACTTCAAAAACTGGATTTCGGGCTAGTAAACGACGTCGGATGCCCGAAAAAGCCCACGACTCATGGCAACGCAATGAGTTTTACTCGCGACGCCGTTGCCTTCGAATCGACGGTTCGTGGGCCCAATTCTGAGGTCGGAGCTCAGATCAGCGGTTTGCCCGATTTGCCGTTGCACGCGCGTCGGTCCAGCTCCTCTCCAATAACTTACGCCATCTGTCCTACATCACCCCGTGGAGCTCGTCTCCAATTAACCGGGAACCGCAAACGAACGAAAGCGAAAAAACAGCAGGACTCGACGCCCACTGCCGAAATTATTGGGGTTGTTCTTAACGTTGTCAGCTTTTTTGTTTTTTTTGTTTTGGTTCAATTATCGTAAGGTAGGCCCCACAGCCGATCGGAACCGGCAGTTCGGCAGGCCTGCGCGCGACACGTGGTAGGGGTGGCGACGACAAGGCTTGACAGGCCATGCCATTTCATGCGGGGGGCGTTGGATAGCCAACCCATGGTCATATGGCATGGCTCAAACGTGGCTTATATACTTTTAGGCGTTATAAGCTAACGGATGCGATCATACCAACTCACATGCACCGGATCCCATCAGAACTCCGAAGTTAAGCGAGTTTGGGCGAGAGTAGTACTAGGATGGGTGACCTCCTGGGAAGTCCTCGTGTTGCATCCCTTCTTTTTTTGCCTTGTTGACGTTTCAATTGTCGTGGGCGTTTGCTTTCCGTCATCTTATTCATCTGGATGTCTTTGTTTTATCACGACCCCTCGGCGCAGCGTGACAATCGGGGCACACTATGATTAAATACTCCTAGAAAGCCTAGGATTAACGAAGGAATTAAAATAGGAAAATAACACAGTTACCAAAAACTTCAAAAACTGGATTTCGGGCTAGTAAACGACGTCGGATACCCGAAAAAGCCCACGACTCATGGCGACGCAATGAGTTTTACTCGCGACGCCGTTGCCTTCGAATCGATGGTTCGTGGGCCCAATTCTGAGGTCGGAGCTCAGATCAGCGGTTTGCCCGATTTGCCGTTGCACGCGCGTCGGTCCAGCTCCTCTCCAATAACTTACGCCATCTGTCCTACATCACCCCGTGGAGCTCGTCTCCAATTAACCGGGCACCGCAAACGAACGAAAGCGAAAAAACAACAGGACTCGACGCCCACTGCCGAAATTATTGGGGTTGTTCTTAACGTTGTCAGTTTTTTTGTTTTTTTTTGTTTTGGTTCAATTATCGCAAGGTAGGCCCCACAGCCGATCGGAACCGGCAGTTCGGCAGGCCTGCGCGCGACACGTGGTCGGGGTGGCGACGACAAGGCTTGACAGGCCATGCCATTTCATGCGGGGGGCGTTGGATAGCCAACCCATGGTCATATGGCATGGCTCAAACGTGGCTTATATACTTTTAGGCGTTATAAGCTAACGGATGCGATCATACCAACTCACATGCACCGGATCCCATCAGAACTCCGAAGTTAAGCGAGTTTGGGCGAGAGTGGTACTAGGATGGGTGACCTCCTGGGAAGTCCTCGTGTTGCATCCCTTCTTTTTTTGCCTTGTTGACGTTTCAATTGTCGTGGGCGTTTGCTTTCCGTCATCTTATTCATCTGGATGTCTTTGTTTTATCACGACCCCTCGGCGCAGCGTGACAATCGGGGCACACTATGATTAAATACTCCTAGAAAGCCTAGGAATAACGAAGGAATTAAAATTGGAAAATAACACAGTTACCAAAAACTTCAAAAACTGGATTTCGGGCTAGTAAACGACGTCGGATGCCCGAAAAAGCCCACGACTCATGGCAACGCAATGAGTTTTACTCGCGACGCCGTTGCCTTCGAATCGACGGTTCGTGGGCCCAATTCTGAGGTCGGAGCTCAGATCAGCGGTTTGCCCGATTTGCCGTTGCACGCGCGTCGGTCCAGCTCCTCTCCAATAACTTACGCCATCTGTCCTACATCACCCCGTGGAGCTCGTCTCCAATTAACCGGGAACCGCAAACGAACGAAAGCGAAAAAACAGCAGGACTCGACGCCCACTGCCGAAATTATTGGGGTTGTTCTTAACGTTGTCAGCTTTTTTGTTTTTTTTGTTTTGGTTCAATTATCGTAAGGTAGGCCCCACAGCCGATCGGAACCGGCAGTTCGGCAGGCTTGCGCGCGACACGTGGTAGGGGTGGCGACGACAAGGCTTGACAGGCCATGCCATTTCATGCGGGGGGCGTTGGATAGCCAACCCATGGTCATATGGCATGGCTCAAACGTGGCTTATATACTTTTAGGCGTTATAAGCTAACGGATGCGATCATACCAACTCACATGCACCGGATCCCATCAGAACTCCGAAGTTAAGCGAGTTTGGGCGAGAGTAGTACTAGGATGGGTGACCTCCTGGGAAGTCCTCGTGTTGCATCCCTTCTTTTTTTGCCTTGTTGATGTTTCAATTGTCGTGGGCGTTTGCTTTCCGTCATCTTATTCATCTGGATGTCTTTGTTTTATCACGACCCCTCGGCGCAGCGTGACAATCGGGGCACACTATGATTAAATACTCCTAGAAAGCCTAGGATTAACGAAGGAATTAAAATAGGAAAATAACACAGTTACCAAAACCTTCAAAAACTGGATTTCGGGCTAGTAAACGACGTCGGATACCCGAAAAAGCCCACGACTCATGGCGACGCAATGAGTTTTACTCGCGACGCCGTTGCCTTCGAATCGATGGTTCGTGGGCCCAATTCTGAGGTCGGAGCTCAGATCAGCGGTTTGCCCGATTTGCCGTTGCACGCGCGTCGGTCCAGCTCCTCTCCAATAACTTACGCCATCTGTCCTACATCACCGCGTGGAGCTCGTCTCCAATTAACCGGGCACCGCAAACGAACGAAAGCGAAAAAACAACAGGACTCGACGCCCACTGCCGAAATTATTGGGGTTGTTCTTAACGTTGTCAGTTTTTTTGTTTTTTTTTTGTTTTGGTTCAATTATCGCAAGGTAGGCCCCACAGCCGATCGGAACCGGCAGTTCGGCAGGCCTGCGCGCGACACGTGGTCGGGGTGGCGACGACAAGGCTTGACAGGCCATGCCATTTCATGCGGGGGGCGTTGGATAGCCAACCCATGGTCATATGGCATGGCTCAAACGTGGCTTATATACTTTTAGGCGTTATAAGCTAACGGATGCGATCATACCAACTCACATGCACCGGATCCCATCAGAACTCCGAAGTTAAGCGAGTTTGGGCGAGAGTAGTACTAGGATGGGTGACCTCCTGGGAAGTCCTCGTGTTGCATCCCTTCTTTTTTTGCCTTGTTGACGTTTCAATTGTCGTGCGCGTTTGCTTTCCGTCATCTTATTCATCTGGATGTCTTTGTTTTATCACGACCCCTCGGCGCAGCGTGACAATCGGGGCACACTATGATTAAATACTCCTAGAAAGCCTAGGAATAACGAAGGAATTAAAATTGGAAAATAACACAGTTACCAAAAACTTCAAAAACTGGATTTCGGGCTAGTAAACGACGTCGGATGCCCGAAAAAGCCCACGACTCATGGCAACGCAATGAGTTTTACTCGCGACGCCGTTGCCTTCGAATCGACGGTTCGTGGGCCCAATTCTGAGGTCGGAGCTCAGATCAGCGGTTTGCCCGATTTGCCGTTGCACGCGCGTCGGTCCAGCTCCTCTCCAATAACTTACGCCATCTGTCCTACATCACCCCGTGGAGCTCGTCTCCAATTAACCGGGAACCGCAAACGAACGAAAGCGAAAAAACAGCAGGACTCGACGCCCACTGCCGAAATTATTGGGGTTGTTCTTAACGTTGTCAGCTTTTTTGTTTTTTTTGTTTTGGTTCAATTATCGTAAGGTAGGCCCCACAGCCGATCGGAACCGGCAGTTCGGCAGGCTTGCGCGCGACACGTGGTAGGGGTGGCGACGACAAGGCTTGACAGGCCATGCCATTTCATGCGGGGGGCGTTGGATAGCCAACCCATGGTCATATGGCATGGCTCAAACGTGGCTTATATACTTTTAGGCGTTATAAGCTAACGGATGCGATCATACCAACTCACATGCACCGGATCCCATCAGAACTCCGAAGTTAAGCGAGTTTGGGCGAGAGTAGTACTAGGATGGGTGACCTCCTGGGAAGTCCTCGTGTTGCATCCCTTCTTTTTTTGCCTTGTTGACGTTTCAATTGTCGTGGGCGTTTGCTTTCCGTCATCTTATTCATCTGGATGTCTTTGTTTTATCACGACCCCTCGGCGCAGCGTGACAATCGGGGCACACTATGATTAAATACTCCTAGAAAGCCTAGGATTAACGAAGGAATTAAAATAGGAAAATAACACAGTTACCAAAACCTTCAAAAACTGGATTTCGGGCTAGTAAACGACGTCGGATACCCGAAAAAGCCCACGACTCATGGCGACGCAATGAGTTTTACTCGCGACGCCGTTGCCTTCGAATCGATGGTTCGTGGGCCCAATTCTGAGGTCGGAGCTCAGATCAGCGGTTTGCCCGATTTGCCGTTGCACGCGCGTCGGTCCAGCTCCTCTCCAATAACTTACGCCATCTGTCCTACATCACCGCGTGGAGCTCGTCTCCAATTAACCGGGCACCGCAAACGAACGAAAGCGAAAAAACAACAGGACTCGACGCCCACTGCCGAAATTATTGGGGTTGTTCTTAACGTTGTCAGTTTTTTTGTTTTTTTTTTGTTTTGGTTCAATTATCGCAAGGTAGGCCCCACAGCCGATCGGAACCGGCAGTTCGGCAGGCCTGCGCGCGACACGTGGTCGGGGTGGCGACGACAAGGCTTGACAGGCCATGCCATTTCATGCGGGGGGCGTTGGATAGCCAACCCATGGTCATATGGCATGGCTCAAACGTGGCTTATATACTTTTAGGCGTTATAAGCTAACGGATGCGATCATACCAACTCACATGCACCGGATCCCATCAGAACTCCGAAGTTAAGCGAGTTTGGGCGAGAGTAGTACTAGGATGGGTGACCTCCTGGGAAGTCCTCGTGTTGCATCCCTTCTTTTTTTGCCTTGTTGACGTTTCAATTGTCGTGGGCGTTTGCTTTCCGTCATCTTATTCATCTGGATGTCTTTGTTTTATCACGACCCCTCGGCGCAGCGTGACAATCGGGGCACACTATGATTAAATACTCCTAGAAAGCCTAGGAATAACGAAGGAATTAAAATTGGAAAATAACACAGTTACCAAAAACTTCAAAAACTGGATTTCGGGCTAGTAAACGACGTCGGATGCCCGAAAAAGCCCACGACTCATGGCAACGCAATGAGTTTTACTCGCGACGCCGTTGCCTTCGAATCGACGGTTCGTGGGCCCAATTCTGAGGTCGGAGCTCAGATCAGCGGTTTGCCCGATTTGCCGTTGCACGCGCGTCGGTCCAGCTCCTCTCCAATAACTTACGCCATCTGTCCTACATCACCCCGTGGAGCTCGTCTCCAATTAACCGGGAACCGCAAACGAACGAAAGCGAAAAAACAGCAGGACTCGACGCCCACTGCCGAAATTATTGGGGTTGTTCTTAACGTTGTCAGCTTTTTTGTTTTTTTTGTTTTGGTTCAATTATCGTAAGGTAGGCCCCACAGCCGATCGGAACCGGCAGTTCGGCAGGCCTGCGCGCGACACGTGGTAGGGGTGGCGACGACAAGGCTTGACAGGCCATGCCATTTCATGCGGGGGGCGTTGGATAGCCAACCCATGGTCATATGGCATGGCTCAAACGTGGCTTATATACTTTTAGGCGTTATAAGCTAACGGATGCGATCATACCAACTCACATGCACCGGATCCCATCAGAACTCCGAAGTTAAGCGAGTTTGGGCGAGAGTAGTACTAGGATGGGTGACCTCCTGGGAAGTCCTCGTGTTGCATCCCTTCTTTTTTTGCCTTGTTGACGTTTCAATTGTCGTGGGCGTTTGCTTTCCGTCATCTTATTCATCTGGATGTCTTTGTTTTATCACGACCCCTCGGCGCAGCGTGACAATCGGGGCACACTATGATTAAATACTCCTAGAAAGCCTAGGATTAACGAAGGAATTAAAATAGGAAAATAACACAGTTACCAAAACCTTCAAAAACTGGATTTCGGGCTAGTAAACGACGTCGGATACCCGAAAAAGCCCACGACTCATGGCGACGCAATGAGTTTTACTCGCGACGCCGTTGCCTTCGAATCGATGGTTCGTGGGCCCAATTCTGAGGTCGGAGCTCAGATCAGCGGTTTGCCCGATTTGCCGTTGCACGCGCGTCGGTCCAGCTCCTCTCCAATAACTTACGCCATCTGTCCTACATCACCGCGTGGAGCTCGTCTCCAATTAACCGGGCACCGCAAACGAACGAAAGCGAAAAAACAACAGGACTCGACGCCCACTGCCGAAATTATTGGGGTTGTTCTTAACGTTGTCAGTTTTTTTGTTTTTTTTTTGTTTTGGTTCAATTATCGCAAGGTAGGCCCCACAGCCGATCGGAACCGGCAGTTCGGCAGGCCTGCGCGCGACACGTGGTAGGGGTGGCGACGACAAGGCTTGACAGGCCATGCCATTTCATGCGGGGGGCGTTGGATAGCCAACCCATGGTCATATGGCATGGCTCAAACGTGGCTTATATACTTTTAGGCGTTATAAGCTAACGGATGCGATCATACCAACTCACATGCACCGGATCCCATCAGAACTCCGAAGTTAAGCGAGTTTGGGCGAGAGTAGTACTAGGATGGGTGACCTCCTGGGAAGTCCTCGTGTTGCATCCCTTCTTTTTTTGCCTTGTTGACGTTTCAATTGTCGTGGGCGTTTGCTTTCCGTCATCTTATTCATCTGGATGTCTTTGTTTTATCACGACCCCTCGGCGCAGCGTGACAATCGGGGCACACTATGATTAAATACTCCTAGAAAGCCTAGGAATAACGAAGGAATTAAAATTGGAAAATAACACAGTTACCAAAAACTTCAAAAACTGGATTTCGGGCTAGTAAACGACGTCGGATGCCCGAAAAAGCCCACGACTCATGGCAACGCAATGAGTTTTACTCGCGACGCCGTTGCCTTCGAATCGACGGTTCGTGGGCCCAATTCTGAGTTCGGAGCCCAGATCAGCGGTTTGCCTGATTTGCCGTTGCACGCGCGTCGGTCCAGCTCCTCTCCAATAACTTACGCCATCTGTCCTACATCACCCCGTGGAGCTCGTCTCCAATTAACCGGGAACCGCAAACGAACGAAAGCGAAAAAACAGCAGGACTCGACGCCCACTGCCGAAATTATTGGGGTTGTTCTTAACGTTGTCAGCTTTTTTGTTTTTTTTGTTTTGGTTCAATTATCGTAAGGTAGGCCCCACAGCCGATCGGAACCGGCAGTTCGGCAGGCCTGCGCGCGACACGTGGTAGGGGTGGCGACGACAAGGCTTGACAGGCCATGCCATTTCATGCGGGGGGCGTTGGATAGCCAACCCATGGTCATATGGCATGGCTCAAACGTGGCTTATATACTTTTAGGCGTTATAAGCTAACGGATGCGATCATACCAACTCACATGCACCGGATCCCATCAGAACTCCGAAGTTAAGCGAGTTTGGGCGAGAGTAGTACTAGGATGGGTGACCTCCTGGGAAGTCCTCGTGTTGCATCCCTTCTTTTTTTGCCTTGTTGACGTTTCAATTGTCGTGGGCGTTTGCTTTCCGTCATCTTATTCATCTGGATGTCTTTGTTTTATCACGACCCCTCGGCGCAGCGTGACAATCGGGGCACACTATGATTAAATACTCCTAGAAAGCCTAGGATTAACGAAGGAATTAAAATTGGAAAATAACACAGTTACCAAAAACTTCAAAAACTGGATTTCGGGCTAGTAAACGACGTCGGATGCCCGAAAAAGCCCACGACTCATGGCAACGCAATGAGTTTTACTCGCGACGCCGTTGCCTTCGAATCGACGGTTCGTGGGCCCAATTCTGAGTTCGGAGCCCAGATCAGCGGTTTGCCTGATTTGCCGTTGCACGCGCGTCGGTCCAGCTCCTCTCCAATAACTTACGCCATCTGTCCTACATCACCCCGTGGAGCTCGTCTCCAATTAACCGGGAACCGCAAACGAACGAAAGCGAAAAAACAGCAGGACTCGACGCCCACTGCCGAAATTATTGGGGTTGTTCTTAACGTTGTCAGCTTTTTTGTTTTTTTTGTTTTGGTTCAATTATCGTAAGGTAGGCCCCACAGCCGATCGGAACCGGCAGTTCGGCAGGCCTGCGCGCGACACGTGGTAGGGGTGGCGACGACAAGGCTTGACAGGCCATGCCATTTCATGCGGGGGGCGTTGGATAGCCAACCCATGGTCATATGGCATGGCTCAAACGTGGCTTATATACTTTTAGGCGTTATAAGCTAACGGATGCGATCATACCAACTCACATGCACCGGATCCCATCAGAACTCCGAAGTTAAGCGAGTTTGGGCGAGAGTAGTACTAGGATGGGTGACCTCCTGGGAAGTCCTCGTGTTGCATCCCTTCTTTTTTTGCCTTGTTGACGTTTCAATTGTCGTGGGCGTTTGCTTTCCGTCATCTTATTCATCTGGATGTCTTTGTTTTATCACGACCCCTCGGCGCAGCGTGACAATCGGGGCACACTATGATTAAATACTCCTAGAAAGCCTAGGATTAACGAAGGAATTAAAATTGGAAAATAACACAGTTACCAAAAACTTCAAAAACTGGATTTCGGGCTAGTAAACGACGTCGGATGCCCGAAAAAGCCCACGACTCATGGCAACGCAATGAGTTTTACTCGCGACGCCGTTGCCTTCGAATCGACGGTTCGTGGGCCCAATTCTGAGTTCGGAGCCCAGATCAGCGGTTTGCCCGATTTGCCGTTGCACGCGCGTCGGTCCAGCTCCTCTCCAATAACTTACGCCATCTGTCCTACATCACCCCGTGGAGCTCGTCTCCAATTAACCGGGCACCGCAAACGAACGAAAGCGAAAAAACAGCAGGACTCGACGCCCACTGCCGAAATTATTGGGGTTGTTCTTAACGTTGTCAGCTTTTTTGTTTTTTTTGTTTTGGTTCAATTATCGTAAGGTGGGCCCCACAGCCGATCGGAACCGGCAGTTCGGCAGGCCTGCGCGCGACACGTGGTAGGGGTGGCGACGACAAGGCTTGACAGGCCATGCCATTTCATGCGGGGGGCGTTGGATAGCCAACCCATGGTCATATGGCATGGCTCAAACGTGGCTTATATACTTTTAGGCGTTATAAGCTAACGGATGCGATCATACCAACTCACATGCACCGGATCCCATCAGAACTCCGAAGTTAAGCGAGTTTGGGCGAGAGTAGTACTAGGATGGGTGACCTCCTGGGAAGTCCTCGTGTTGCATCCCTTCTTTTTTTGCCTTGTTGACGTTTCAATTGTCGTGGGCGTTTGCTTTCCGTCATCTTATTCATCTGGATGTCTTTGTTTTATCACGACCCCTCGGCGCAGCGTGACAATCGGGGCACACTATGATTAAATACTCCTAGAAAGCCTAGGATTAACGAAGGAATTAAAATAGGAAAATAACACAGTTACCAAAACCTTCAAAAACTGGATTTCGGGCTAGTAAACGACGTCGGATACCCGAAAAAGCCCACGACTCATGGCGACGCAATGAGTTTTACTCGCGACGCCGTTGCCTTCGAATCGATGGTTCGTGGGCCCAATTCTGAGGTCGGAGCTCAGATCAGCGGTTTGCCCGATTTGCCGTTGCACGCGCGTCGGTCCAGCTCCTCTCCAATAACTTACGCCATCTGTCCTACATCACCGCGTGGAGCTCGTCTCCAATTAACCGGGCACCGCAAACGAACGAAAGCGAAAAAACAACAGGACTCGACGCCCACTGCCGAAATTATTGGGGTTGTTCTTAACGTTGTCAGTTTTTTTGTTTTTTTTTTGTTTTGGTTCAATTATCGCAAGGTAGGCCCCACAGCCGATCGGAACCGGCAGTTCGGCAGGCCTGCGCGCGACACGTGGTCGGGGTGGCGACGACAAGGCTTGACAGGCCATGCCATTTCATGCGGGGGGCGTTGGATAGCCAACCCATGGTCATATGGCATGGCTCAAACGTGGCTTATATACTTTTAGGCGTTATAAGCTAACGGATGCGATCATACCAACTCACATGCACCGGATCCCATCAGAACTCCGAAGTTAAGCGAGTTTGGGCGAGAGTAGTACTAGGATGGGTGACCTCCTGGGAAGTCCTCGTGTTGCATCCCTTCTTTTTTTGCCTTGTTGACGTTTCAATTGTCGTGGGCGTTTGCTTTCCGTCATCTTATTCATCTGGATGTCTTTGTTTTATCACGACCCCTCGGCGCAGCGTGACAATCGGGGCACACTATGATTAAATACTCCTAGAAAGCCTAGGAATAACGAAGGAATTAAAATTGGAAAATAACACAGTTACCAAAAACTTCAAAAACTGGATTTCGGGCTAGTAAACGACGTCGGATGCCCGAAAAAGCCCACGACTCATGGCAACGCAATGAGTTTTACTCGCGACGCCGTTGCCTTCGAATCGACGGTTCGTGGGCCCAATTCTGAGGTCGGAGCTCAGATCAGCGGTTTGCCCGATTTGCCGTTGCACGCGCGTCGGTCCAGCTCCTCTCCAATAACTTACGCCATCTGTCCTACATCACCCCGTGGAGCTCGTCTCCAATTAACCGGGAACCGCAAACGAACGAAAGCGAAAAAACAGCAGGACTCGACGCCCACTGCCGAAATTATTGGGGTTGTTCTTAACGTTGTCAGCTTTTTTGTTTTTTTTGTTTTGGTTCAATTATCGTAAGGTAGGCCCCACAGCCGATCGGAACCGGCAGTTCGGCAGGCCTGCGCGCGACACGTGGTAGGGGTGGCGACGACAAGGCTTGACAGGCCATGCCATTTCATGCGGGGGGCGTTGGATAGCCAACCCATGGTCATATGGCATGGCTCAAACGTGGCTTATATACTTTTAGGCGTTATAAGCTAACGGATGCGATCATACCAACTCACATGCACCGGATCCCATCAGAACTCCGAAGTTAAGCGAGTTTGGGCGAGAGTAGTACTAGGATGGGTGACCTCCTGGGAAGTCCTCGTGTTGCATCCCTTCTTTTTTTGCCTTGTTGACGTTTCAATTGTCGTGGGCGTTTGCTTTCCGTCATCTTATTCATCTGGATGTCTTTGTTTTATCACGACCCCTCGGCGCAGCGTGACAATCGGGGCACACTATGATTAAATACTCCTAGAAAGCCTAGGATTAACGAAGGAATTAAAATTGGAAAATAACACAGTTACCAAAAACTTCAAAAACTGGATTTCGGGCTAGTAAACGACGTCGGATGCCCGAAAAAGCCCACGACTCATGGCAACGCAATGAGTTTTACTCGCGACGCCGTTGCCTTCGAATCGACGGTTCGTGGGCCCAATTCTGAGTTCGGAGCCCAGATCAGCGGTTTGCCCGATTTGCCGTTGCACGCGCGTCGGTCCAGCTCCTCTCCAATAACTTACGCCATCTGTCCTACATCACCCCGTGGAGCTCGTCTCCAATTAACCGGGCACCGCAAACGAACGAAAGCGAAAAAACAGCAGGACTCGACGCCCACTGCCGAAATTATTGGGGTTGTTCTTAACGTTGTCAGCTTTTTTGTTTTTTTTGTTTTGGTTCAATTATCGTAAGGTGGGCCCCACAGCCGATCGGAACCGGCAGTTCGGCAGGCCTGCGCGCGACACGTGGTAGGGGTGGCGACGACAAGGCTTGACAGGCCATGCCATTTCATGCGGGGGGCGTTGGATAGCCAACCCATGGTCATATGGCATGGCTCAAACGTGGCTTATATACTTTTAGGCGTTATAAGCTAACGGATTCGATCATACCAACTCACATGCACCGGATCCCATCAGAACTCCGAAGTTAAGCGAGTTTGGGCGAGAGTAGTACTAGGATGGGTGACCTCCTAGGAAGTCCTCGTGTTGCATCCCTTCTTTTTTTGCCTTGTTGACGTTTCAATTGTCGTGGGCGTTTGCTTTCCGTCATCTTATTCATCTGGATGTCTTTGTTTTATCACGACCCCTCGGCGCAGCGTGACAATCGGGGCACACTATGATTAAATACTCCTAGAAAGCCTAGGATTAACGAAGGAATTAAAATTGGAAAATAACACAGTTACCAAAAACTTCAAAAACTGGATTTCGGGCTAGTAAACGACGTCGGATGCCCGAAAAAGCCCACGACTCATGGCAACGCAATGAGTTTTACTCGCGACGCCGTTGCCTTCGAATCGACGGTTCGTGGGCCCAATTCTGAGTTCGGAGCCCAGATCAGCGGTTTGCCCGATTTGCCGTTGCACGCGCGTCGGTCCAGCTCCTCTCCAATAACTTACGCCATCTGTCCTACATCACCCCGTGGAGCTCGTCTCCAATTAACCGGGCACCGCAAACGAACGAAAGCGAAAAAACAGCAGGACTCGACGCCCACTGCCGAAATTATTGGGGTTGTTCTTAACGTTGTCAGCTTTTTTGTTTTTTTTGTTTTGGTTCAATTATCGTAAGGTAGGCCCCACAGCCGATCGGAACCGGCAGTTCGGCAGGCCTGCGCGCGACACGTGGTAGGGGTGGCGACGACAAGGCTTGACAGGCCATGCCATTTCATGCGGGGGGCGTTGGATAGCCAACCCATGGTCATATGGCATGGCTCAAACGTGGCTTATATACTTTTAGGCGTTATAAGCTAACGGATGCGATCATACCAACTCACATGCACCGGATCCCATCAGAACTCCGAAGTTAAGCGAGTTTGGGCGAGAGTAGTACTATGATGGGTGACCTCCTGGGAAGTCCTCGTGTTGCATCCCTTCTTTTTTTGCCTTGTTGACGTTTCAATTGTCGTGGGCGTTTGCTTTCCGTCATC
The DNA here is from genome assembly GCF_965620075.1 of Prunus avium. Taxonomy (NCBI): domain Eukaryota; kingdom Viridiplantae; phylum Streptophyta; class Magnoliopsida; order Rosales; family Rosaceae; genus Prunus; species Prunus avium. The sequence goes on along the minus strand of NC_142291.1, from coordinate 10,047,792 downwards.
TTATTCATCTAGATGTCTTTGTTTTATCACGACCCCTCGGCGCAGCGTGACAATCGGGGCACACTATGATTAAATACTCCTAGAAAGCCTAGGATTAACGAAGGAATTAAAATTGGAAAATAACACAGTTACCAAAAACTTCAAAAACTGGATTTCGGGCTAGTAAACGACGTCGGATGCCCGAAAAAGCCCACGACTCATGGCAACGCAATGAGTTTTACTCGCGACGCCGTTGCCTTCGAATCGACGGTTCGTGGGCCCAATTCTGAGTTCGGAGCCCAGATCAGCGGTTTGCCCGATTTGCCGTTGCACGCGCGTCGGTCCAGCTCCTCTCCAATAACTTACGCCATCTGTCCTACATCACCCCGTGGAGCTCGTCTCCAATTAACCGGGAACCCCAAACGAACGAAAGCGAAAAAACAGCAGGACTCGACGCCCACTGCCGAAATTATTGGGGTTGTTCTTAATGTTGTCAGCTTTTTTGTTTTTTTTGTTTTGGTTCAATTATCGTAAGGTAGGCCCCACAGCCGATCGGAACCGGCAGTTCGGCAGGCCTGCGCGCGACACGTGGTCGGGGTGGCGACGACAAGGCTTGACAGGCCATGCCATTTCATGCGGGGGGCGTTGGATAGCCAACCCATGGTCATATGGCATGGCTCAAACGTGGCTTATATACTTTTAGGCGTTATAAGCTAACGGATGCGATCATACCAACTCACATGCACCGGATCCCATCAGAACTCCGAAGTTAAGCGAGTTTGGGCGAGAGTAGTACTAGGATGGGTGACCTCCTGGGAAGTCCTCGTGTTGCATCCCTTCTTTTTTTGCCTTGTTGACGTTTCAATTGTCGTGGGCGTTTGCTTTCCGTCATCTTATTCATCTGGATGTCTTTGTTTTATCACGACCCCTCGGCGCAGCGTGACAATCGGGGCACACTATGATTAAATACTCCTAGAAAGCCTAGGATTAACGAAGGAATTAAAATTGGAAAATAACACAGTTACCAAAAACTTCAAAAACTGGATTTCGGGCTAGTAAACGACGTCGGATGCCCGAAAAAGCCCACGACTCATGGCAACGCAATGAGTTTTACTCGCGACGCCGTTGCCTTCGAATCGACGGTTCGTGGGCCCAATTCTGAGTTCGGAGCCCAGATCAGCGGTTTGCCCGATTTGCCGTTGCACGCGCGTCGGTCCAGCTCCTCTCCAATAACTTACGCCATCTGTCCTACATCACCCCGTGGAGCTCGTCTCCAATTAACCGGGCACCGCAAACGAACGAAAGCGAAAAAACAGCAGGACTCGACGCCCACTGCCGAAATTATTGGGGTTGTTCTTAACGTTGTCAGCTTTTTTGTTTTTTTTGTTTTGGTTCAATTATCGTAAGGTGGGCCCCACAGCCGATCGGAACCGGCAGTTCGGCAGGCCTGCGCGCGACACGTGGTAGGGGTGGCGACGACAAGGCTTGACAGGCCATGCCATTTCATGCGGGGGGCGTTGGATAGCCAACCCATGGTCATATGGCATGGCTCAAACGTGGCTTATATACTTTTAGGCGTTATAAGCTAACGGATTCGATCATACCAACTCACATGCACCGGATCCCATCAGAACTCCGAAGTTAAGCGAGTTTGGGCGAGAGTAGTACTAGGATGGGTGACCTCCTAGGAAGTCCTCGTGTTGCATCCCTTCTTTTTTTGCCTTGTTGACGTTTCAATTGTCGTGGGCGTTTGCTTTCCGTCATCTTATTCATCTGGATGTCTTTGTTTTATCACGACCCCTCGGCGCAGCGTGACAATCGGGGCACACTATGATTAAATACTCCTAGAAAGCCTAGGATTAACGAAGGAATTAAAATTGGAAAATAACACAGTTACCAAAAACTTCAAAAACTGGATTTCGGGCTAGTAAACGACGTCGGATGCCCGAAAAAGCCCACGACTCATGGCAACGCAATGAGTTTTACTCGCGACGCCGTTGCCTTCGAATCGACGGTTCGTGGGCCCAATTCTGAGTTCGGAGCCCAGATCAGCGGTTTGCCCGATTTGCCGTTGCACGCGCGTCGGTCCAGCTCCTCTCCAATAACTTACGCCATCTGTCCTACATCACCCCGTGGAGCTCGTCTCCAATTAACCGGGCACCGCAAACGAACGAAAGCGAAAAAACAGCAGGACTCGACGCCCACTGCCGAAATTATTGGGGTTGTTCTTAACGTTGTCAGCTTTTTTGTTTTTTTTGTTTTGGTTCAATTATCGTAAGGTAGGCCCCACAGCCGATCGGAACCGGCAGTTCGGCAGGCCTGCGCGCGACACGTGGTAGGGGTGGCGACGACAAGGCTTGACAGGCCATGCCATTTCATGCGGGGGGCGTTGGATAGCCAACCCATGGTCATATGGCATGGCTCAAACGTGGCTTATATACTTTTAGGCGTTATAAGCTAACGGATGCGATCATACCAACTCACATGCACCGGATCCCATCAGAACTCCGAAGTTAAGCGAGTTTGGGCGAGAGTAGTACTATGATGGGTGACCTCCTGGGAAGTCCTCGTGTTGCATCCCTTCTTTTTTTGCCTTGTTGACGTTTCAATTGTCGTGGGCGTTTGCTTTCCGTCATCTTATTCATCTAGATGTCTTTGTTTTATCACGACCCCTCGGCGCAGCGTGACAATCGGGGCACACTATGATTAAATACTCCTAGAAAGCCTAGGATTAACGAAGGAATTAAAATTGGAAAATAACACAGTTACCAAAAACTTCAAAAACTGGATTTCGGGCTAGTAAACGACGTCGGATGCCCGAAAAAGCCCACGACTCATGGCAACGCAATGAGTTTTACTCGCGACGCCGTTGCCTTCGAATCGACGGTTCGTGGGCCCAATTCTGAGTTCGGAGCCCAGATCAGCGGTTTGCCCGATTTGCCGTTGCACGCGCGTCGGTCCAGCTCCTCTCCAATAACTTACGCCATCTGTCCTACATCACCCCGTGGAGCTCGTCTCCAATTAACCGGGAACCCCAAACGAACGAAAGCGAAAAAACAGCAGGACTCGACGCCCACTGCCGAAATTATTGGGGTTGTTCTTAATGTTGTCAGCTTTTTTGTTTTTTTTGTTTTGGTTCAATTATCGTAAGGTAGGCCCCACAGCCGATCGGAACCGGCAGTTCGGCAGGCCTGCGCGCGACACGTGGTCGGGGTGGCGACGACAAGGCTTGACAGGCCATGCCATTTCATGCGGGGGGCGTTGGATAGCCAACCCATGGTCATATGGCATGGCTCAAACGTGGCTTATATACTTTTAGGCGTTATAAGCTAACGGATGCGATCATACCAACTCACATGCACCGGATCCCATCAGAACTCCGAAGTTAAGCGAGTTTGGGCGAGAGTAGTACTAGGATGGGTGACCTCCTGGGAAGTCCTCGTGTTGCATCCCTTCTTTTTTTGCCTTGTTGACGTTTCAATTGTCGTGGGCGTTTGCTTTCCGTCATCTTATTCATCTGGATGTCTTTGTTTTATCACGACCCCTCGGCGCAGCGTGACAATCGGGGCACACTATGATTAAATACTCCTAGAAAGCCTAGGATTAACGAAGGAATTAAAATTGGAAAATAACACAGTTACCAAAAACTTCAAAAACTGGATTTCGGGCTAGTAAACGACGTCGGATGCCCGAAAAAGCCCACGACTCATGGCAACGCAATGAGTTTTACTCGCGACGCCGTTGCCTTCGAATCGACGGTTCGTGGGCCCAATTCTGAGTTCGGAGCCCAGATCAGCGGTTTGCCCGATTTGCCGTTGCACGCGCGTCGGTCCAGCTCCTCTCCAATAACTTACGCCATCTGTCCTACATCACCCCGTGGAGCTCGTCTCCAATTAACCGGGAACCCCAAACGAACGAAAGCGAAAAAACAGCAGGACTCGACGCCCACTGCCGAAATTATTGGGGTTGTTCTTAATGTTGTCAGCTTTTTTGTTTTTTTTGTTTTGGTTCAATTATCGTAAGGTAGGCCCCACAGCCGATCGGAACCGGCAGTTCGGCAGGCCTGCGCGCGACACGTGGTCGGGGTGGCGACGACAAGGCTTGACAGGCCATGCCATTTCATGCGGGGGGCGTTGGATAGCCAACCCATGGTCATATGGCATGGCTCAAACGTGGCTTATATACTTTTAGGCGTTATAAGCTAACGGATGCGATCATACCAACTCACATGCACCGGATCCCATCAGAACTCCGAAGTTAAGCGAGTTTGGGCGAGAGTAGTACTAGGATGGGTGACCTCCTGGGAAGTCCTCGTGTTGCATCCCTTCTTTTTTTGCCTTGTTGACGTTTCAATTGTCGTGGGCGTTTGCTTTCCGTCATCTTATTCATCTGGATGTCTTTGTTTTATCACGACCCCTCGGCGCAGCGTGACAATCGGGGCACACTATGATTAAATACTCCTAGAAAGCCTAGGATTAACGAAGGAATTAAAATTGGAAAATAACACAGTTACCAAAAACTTCAAAAACTGGATTTCGGGCTAGTAAACGACGTCGGATGCCCGAAAAAGCCCACGACTCATGGCAACGTAATGAGTTTTACTCGCGACGCCGTTGCCTTCGAATCGACGGTTCGTGGGCCCAATTCTGAGTTCGGAGCCCAGATCAGCGGTTTGCCCGATTTGCCGTTGCACGCGCGTCGGTCCAGCTCCTCTCCAATAACTTACGCCATCTGTCCTACATCACCCCGTCGAGCTCGTCTCCAATTAACCGGGCACCGCAAACGAACGAAAGCGAAAAAATAGCAGGACTCGACGCCCACTGCCGAAATTATTGGGGTTGTTCTTAACGTTGTCAGTTTTTTGGTTTTTTTTGTTTTGGTTCAATTATCGTAAGGTAGGCCCCACAGCCGATCGGAACCGGCAGTTCGGCGGGCCTGCGCGCGACACGTGGAAGGGGTGGCGACGACAAGGCTTGACAGGCCATGCCATTTCATGCGGGGGGCGTTGGATAGCCAACCCATGGTCATATGGCATGGCTCAAACGTGGCTTATATAATTTTAGGCGTTATAAGCTAACGGATGCGATCATACCAACTCACATGCACCGGATCCCATCAGAACTCCGAAGCTAAGCGAGTTTGGGCGAGAGTAGTACTAGGATGGGTGACCTCCTGGGAAGTCCTCGTGTTGCATCCCTTCTTTTTTTGCCTTGTTGACGTTTCAATTGTCGTGGGCGTTTGCTTTCCGTCATCTTATTCATCTGGATGTCTTTGTTTTATCACGACCCCTCGGCGCAGCGTGACAATCGGGGCACACTATGATTAAATACTCCTAGAAAGCCTAGGATTAACGAAGGAATTAAAATAGGAAAATAACACAGTTACCAAAAACTTCAAAAACTGGATTTCGGGCTAGTAAACGACGTCGGATGCCCGAAAAAGCCCACGACTCATGGCAACGCAATGAGTTTTACTCGCGACGCCGTTGCCTTCGAATCGACGGTTCGTGGGCCCAATTCTGAGTTTGGAGCCCAGATCAGCGGTTTGCCCGATTTGCCGTTGCACGCGCGTCGGTCCAGCTCCTCTCCAATAACTTACGCCATCTGTCCTACATCACCCCGTGGAGCTCGTCTCCAATTAACCGGGCACCGCAAACGAACGAAAGCGAAAAAACAGCAGGACTCGACGCCCACTGCCGAAATTATTGGGGTTGTTCTTAACGTTGTCAGTTTTTTGGTTTTTTTTGTTTTGGTTCAATTATCGTAAGGTAGGCCCCACAGCCGATCGGAACCGGCAGTTCGGCGGGCCTGCGCGCGACACGTGGTAGGGGTGGCGACGACAAGGCTTGACAGGCCATGCCATTTCATGCGGGGGGCGTTGGATAGCCAACCCATGGTCATATGGCATGGCTCAAACGTGGCTTATATAATTTTAGGCGTTATAAGCTAACGGATGCGATCATACCAACTCACATGCACCGGATCCCATCAGAACTCCGAAGCTAAGCGAGTTTGGGCGAGAGTAGTACTAGGATGGGTGACCTCCTGGGAAGTCCTCGTGTTGCATCCCTTCTTTTTTTGCCTTGTTGACGTTTCAATTGTCGTGGGCGTTTGCTTTCCGTCATCTTATTCATCTGGATGTCTTTGTTTTATCACGACCCCTCGGCGCAGCGTGACAATCGGGGCACACTATGATTAAATACTCCTAGAAAGCCTAGGATTAACGAAGGAATTAAAATAGGAAAATTACACAGTTACCAAAAACTTCAAAAACTGGATTTCGGGCTAGTAAACGACGTCGGATGCCCGAAAAAGCCCACGACTCATGGCAACGCAATGAGTTTTACTCGCGACGCCGTTGCCTTCGAATCGACGGTTCGTGGGCCCAATTCTGAGTTCGGAGCCCAGATCAGCGGTTTGCCCGATTTGCCGTTGCACGCGCGTCGGTCCAGCTCCTCTCCAATAACTTACGCCATCTGTCCTACATCACCCCGTGGAGCTCGTCTCCAATTAACCGGGAACCGCAAACGAACGAAAGCGAAAAAACAGCAGGACTCGACGCCCACTGCCGAAATTATTGGGGTTGTTCTTAACGTTGTCAGCTTTTTTGTTTTTTTTGTTTTGGTTCAATTATCGTAAGGTAGGCCCCACAGCCGATCGGAACCGGCATTTCGGCAGGCCTGCGCGCGACACATGGTAGGGGTGGCGACGATGCCATTTCATGCGGGAGTGCGTTGGATACCCAACCCATGGTCATATGGCATGGCTCAAACGTGGCTTATATAGTTTTAGGCGTTATAAGCTAACGGATGCGATCATACCAACTCACATGCACCGGATCCCATCAGAACTCCGAAGTTAAGCGAGTTTGGGCGAGAGTAGTACTAGGATGGGTGACCTCCTGGGAAGTCCTCGTGTTGCATCCCTTCTTTTTTTGCCTTGTTGACGTTTCAATTGTCGTGGGCGTTTGCTTTCCGTCATCTTATTCATCTGGATGTCTTTGTTTTATCACGACCCCTCGGCGCAGCGTGACAATCGGGGCACACTATGATTAAATACTCCTAGAAAGCCTAGGAATAACGAAGGAATTAAAATTGGAAAATAACACAGTTACCAAAAACTTCAAAAACTGGATTTCGGGCTAGTAAACGACGTCGGATGCCCGAAAAAGCCCACGACTCATGGCAACGCAATGAGTTTTACTCGCGACGCCGTTGCCTTCGAATCGACGGTTCGTGGGCCCAATTCTGAGTTCGGAGCCCAGATCAGCGGTTTGCCCGATTTGCCGTTGCACGCGCGTCGGTCCAGCTCCTCTCCAATAACTTACGCCATCTGTCCTACATCACCCCGTGGAGCTCGTCTCCAATTAACCGGGCACCGCAAACGAACGAAAGCGAAAAAACAGCAGGACTCGACGCCCACTGCCGAAATTATTGGGGTTGTTCTTAACGTTGTCAGCTTTTTTGTTTTTTTTGTTTTGGTTCAATTATCGTAAGGTAGGCCCCACAGCCGATCGGAACCGGCAGTTCGGCAGGCCTGCGCGCGACACGTGGTCGGGGTGGCGACGACAAGGCTTGACAGGCCATGCCATTTCATGCGGGGGGCGTTGGATAGCCAACCCATGGTCATATGGCATGGCTCAAACGTGGCTTATATACTTTTAGGCGTTATAAGCTAACGGATGCGATCATACCAACTCACATGCACCGGATCCCATCAGAACTCCGAAGCTAAGCGAGTTTGGGCGAGAGTAGTACTAGGATGGGTGACCTCCTGGGAAGTCCTCGTGTTGCATCCCTTCTTTTTTTGCCTTGTTGACGTTTCAATTGTCGTGGGCGTTTGCTTTCCGTCATCTTATTCATCTGGATGTCTTTGTTTTATCACGACCCCTCGGCGCAGCGTGACAATCGGGGCACACTATGATTAAATACTCCTAGAAAGCCTAGGAATAACGAAGGAATTAAAATTGGAAAATAACACAGTTACCAAAAACTTCAAAAACTGGATTTCGGGCTAGTAAACGACGTCGGATGCCCGAAAAAGCCCACGACTCATGGCAACGCAATGAGTTTTACTCGCGACGCCGTTGCCTTCGAATCGACGGTTCGTGGGCCCAATTCTGAGTTCGGAGCCCAGATCAGCGGTTTGCCCGATTTGCCGTTGCACGCGCGTCGGTCCAGCTCCTCTCCAATAACTTACGCCATCTGTCCTACATCACCCCGTGGAGCTCGTCTCCAATTAACCGGGAACCCCAAACGAACGAAAGCGAAAAAACAGCAGGACTCGACGCCCACTGCCGAAATTATTGGGGTTGTTCTTAATGTTGTCAGCTTTTTTGTTTTTTTTGTTTTGGTTCAATTATCGTAAGGTAGGCCCCACAGCCGATCGGAACCGGCAGTTCGGCAGGCCTGCGCGCGACACGTGGTCGGGGTGGCGACGACAAGGCTTGACAGGCCATGCCATTTCATGCGGGGGGCGTTGGATAGCCAACCCATGGTCATATGGCATGGCTCAAACGTGGCTTATATACTTTTAGGCGTTATAAGCTAACGGATGCGATCATACCAACTCACATGCACCGGATCCCATCAGAACTCCGAAGCTAAGCGAGTTTGGGCGAGAGTAGTACTAGGATGGGTGACCTCCTGGGAAGTCCTCGTGTTGCATCCCTTCTTTTTTTGCCTTGTTGACGTTTCAATTGTCGTGGGCGTTTGCTTTCCGTCATCTTATTCATCTGGATGTCTTTGTTTTATCACGACCCCTCGGCGCAGCGTGACAATCGGGGCACACTATGATTAAATACTCCTAGAAAGCCTAGGAATAACGAAGGAATTAAAATTGGAAAATAACACAGTTACCAAAAACTTCAAAAACTGGATTTCGGGCTAGTAAACGACGTCGGATGCCCGAAAAAGCCCACGACTCATGGCAACGCAATGAGTTTTACTCGCGACGCCGTTGCCTTCGAATCGACGGTTCGTGGGCCCAATTCTGAGTTCGGAGCCCAGATCAGCGGTTTGCCCGATTTGCCGTTGCACGCGCGTCGGTCCAGCTCCTCTCCAATAACTTACGCCATCTGTCCTACATCACCCCGTGGAGCTCGTCTCCAATTAACCGGGAACCCCAAACGAACGAAAGCGAAAAAACAGCAGGACTCGACGCCCACTGCCGAAATTATTGGGGTTGTTCTTAATGTTGTCAGCTTTTTTGTTTTTTTTGTTTTGGTTCAATTATCGTAAGGTAGGCCCCACAGCCGATCGGAACCGGCAGTTCGGCGGGCCTGCGCGCGACACGTGGTAGGGGTGGCGACGACAAGGCTTGACAGGCCATGCCATTTCATGCGGGGGGCGTTGGATAGCCAACCCATGGTCATATGGCATGGCTCAAACGTGGCTTATATAATTTTAGGCGTTATAAGCTAACGGATGCGATCATACCAACTCACATGCACCGGATCCCATCAGAACTCCGAAGCTAAGCGAGTTTGGGCGAGAGTAGTACTAGGATGGGTGACCTCCTGGGAAGTCCTCGTGTTGCATCCCTTCTTTTTTTGCCTTGTTGACGTTTCAATTGTCGTGGGCGTTTGCTTTCCGTCATCTTATTCATCTGGATGTCTTTGTTTTATCACGACCCCTCGGCGCAGCGTGACAATCGGGGCACACTATGATTAAATACTCCTAGAAAGCCTAGGATTAACGAAGGAATTAAAATAGGAAAATTACACAGTTACCAAAAACTTCAAAAACTGGATTTCGGGCTAGTAAACGACGTCGGATGCCCGAAAAAGCCCACGACTCATGGCAACGCAATGAGTTTTACTCGCGACGCCGTTGCCTTCGAATCGACGGTTCGTGGGCCCAATTCTGAGTTTGGAGCCCAGATCAGCGGTTTGCCCGATTTGCCGTTGCACGCGCGTCGGTCCAGCTCCTCTCCAATAACTTACGCCATCTGTCCTACATCACCCCGTGGAGCTCGTCTCCAATTAACCGGGCACCGCAAACGAACGAAAGCGAAAAAACAGCAGGACTCGACGCCCACTGCCGAAATTATTGGGGTTGTTCTTAACGTTGTCAGTTTTTTGGTTTTTTTTGTTTTGGTTCAATTATCGTAAGGTAGGCCCCACAGCCGATCGGAACCGGCAGTTCGGCGGGCCTGCGCGCGACACGTGGTAGGGGTGGCGACGACAAGGCTTGACAGGCCATGCCATTTCATGCGGGGGGCGTTGGATAGCCAACCCATGGTCATATGGCATGGCTCAAACGTGGCTTATATAATTTTAGGCGTTATAAGCTAACGGATGCGATCATACCAACTCACATGCACCGGATCCCATCAGAACTCCGAAGCTAAGCGAGTTTGGGCGAGAGTAGTACTAGGATGGGTGACCTCCTGGGAAGTCCTCGTGTTGCATCCCTTCTTTTTTTGCCTTGTTGACGTTTCAATTGTCGTGGGCGTTTGCTTTCCGTCATCTTATTCATCTGGATGTCTTTGTTTTATCACGACCCCTCGGCGCAGCGTGACAATCGGGGCACACTATGATTAAATACTCCTAGAAAGCCTAGGATTAACGAAGGAATTAAAATAGGAAAATTACACAGTTACCAAAAACTTCAAAAACTGGATTTCGGGCTAGTAAACGACGTCGGATGCCCGAAAAAGCCCACGACTCATGGCAACGCAATGAGTTTTACTCGCGACGCCGTTGCCTTCGAATCGACGGTTCGTGGGCCCAATTCTGAGTTCGGAGCCCAGATCAGCGGTTTGCCCGATTTGCCGTTGCACGCGCGTCGGTCCAGCTCCTCTCCAATAACTTACGCCATCTGTCCTACATCACCCCGTGGAGCTCGTCTCCAATTAACCGGGAACCGCAAACGAACGAAAGCGAAAAAACAGCAGGACTCGACGCCCACTGCCGAAATTATTGGGGTTGTTCTTAACGTTGTCAGCTTTTTTGTTTTTTTTGTTTTGGTTCAATTATCGTAAGGTAGGCCCCACAGCCGATCGGAACCGGCATTTCGGCAGGCCTGCGCGCGACACATGGTAGGGGTGGCGACGATGCCATTTCATGCGGGAGTGCGTTGGATACCCAACCCATGGTCATATGGCATGGCTCAAACGTGGCTTATATAGTTTTAGGCGTTATAAGCTAACGGATGCGATCATACCAACTCACATGCACCGGATCCCATCAGAACTCCGAAGTTAAGCGAGTTTGGGCGAGAGTAGTACTAGGATGGGTGACCTCCTGGGAAGTCCTCGTGTTGCATCCCTTCTTTTTTTGCCTTGTTGACGTTTCAATTGTCGTGGGCGTTTGCTTTCCGTCATCTTATTCATCTGGATGTCTTTGTTTTATCACGACCCCTCGGCGCAGCGTGACAATCGGGGCACACTATGATTAAATACTCCTAGAAAGCCTAGGATTAACGAAGGAATTAAAATTGGAAAATAACACAGTTACCAAAAACTTCAAAAATTGGATTTCGGGCTAGTAAACGACGTCGGATGCCCGAAAAAGCCCACGACTCCTGGCAACGCAATGAGTTTTACTCGCGACGCCGTTGCCTCCGAATCGACCGTTCGTGGGCCCAATTCTGAGGTCGGAGCCCAGATCAGCGGTTTGCCCGATTTGCCGTTGCACGCGCGTCGGTCCAGCTCCTCTCCAATAACTTACGCCATCTGTCCTACATCACCCCGTGGAGCTCGTCTCCAATTAACCGGGCACCGCAAACGAACGAAAGCGAAAAAACAGCAGGACTCGACGCCCACTGCCGAAATTATTGGGGTTGTTCTTAACGTTGCCAGTTTTTTTGTTTTTTTTGTTTTGGTTCAATTATCGTAAGGTAGGCCCCACAGCCGATCGGAACCGGCAGTTCGGCAGGCCTGCGCGCGACACGTGGTAGGGGTGGCTATGACAAGGCTTGACAGGCCATGCCATTTCATGCGGGGGGCGTTGGATAGCCAACCCATGGTCATATGGCATGGCTCAAACGTGGCTTATATACTTTTAGGCGTTATAAGCTAACGGATGCGATCATACCAACTCACATGCACCGGATCCCATCAGAACTCCGAAGCTAAGCGAGTTTGGGCGAGAGTAGTACTTGGATGGGTGACCTCCTGGGAAGTCCTCGTGTTGCATCCCTTCTTTTTTTGCCTTGTTGACGTTTCAATTGTCGTGGGCGTTTGCTTTCCGTCATCTTATTCATCTGGATGTCTTTGTTTTATCACGACCCCTCGGCGCAGCGTGACAATCGGGGCACACTATGATTAAATACTCCAAGAAAGCCTAGGATTAACGAAGGAATTAAAATAGGAAAATAACACAGTTACCAAAAACTTCAAAAACTGGATTTCGGGCTAGTAAACGACGTCGGATGCCCGAAAAAGCCCACGACTCATGGCAACGCAATGAGTTTTACTCGCGACGCCGTTGCCTTCGAATCGACGGTTCGTGGGCCCAATTCTGAGTTCGGAGCCCAGATCAGCGGTTTGCCCGATTTGCCGTTGCACGCGCGTCGGTCCAGCTCCTCTCCAATAACTTACGCCATCTGTCCTACATCACCCCGTGGAGCTCGTCTCCAATTAACCGGGAACCGCAAACGAACGAAAGCGAAAAAACAGCAGGACTCGACGCCCACTGCCGAAATTATTGGGGTTGTTCTTAATGTTGTCAGTTTTTTTGTTTTTTTTGTTTTGGTTCAATTATCGTAAGGTAGGCCCCACAGCCGATCGGAACCGGCAGTTCGGCAGGCCTGCGCGCGACACGTGGTCGGGGTGGCGACGACAAGGCTTGACAGGCCATGCCATTTCATGCGGGGGGCGTTGGATAGCCAACCCATGGTCATATGGCATGGCTCAAACGTGGCTTATATACTTTTAGGCGTTATAAGCTAACGGATGCGATCATACCAACTCACATGCACCGGATCACATCAGAACTCCGAAGCTAAGCGAGTTTGGGCGAGAGTAGTACTAGGATGGGTGACCTCCTGGGAAGTCCTCGTGTTGCATCCCTTCTTTTTTTGCCTTGTTGACGTTTCAATTGTCGTGGGCGTTTGCTTTCCGTCATCTTATTCATCTGGATGTCTTTGTTTTATCACGACCCCTCGGCGCAGCGTGACAATCGGGGCACACTATGATGAAATACTCCTAGAAAGCCTAGGATTAACGAAGGAATTAAAATAGGAAAATAACACAGTTACCAAAAACTTCAAAAACTGGATTTCGGGCTAGTAAACGACGTCGGATGCCCGAAAAAGCCCACGACTCATGGCAACGTAATGAGTTTTACTCGCGACGCCGTTGCCTTCGAATCGACGGTTCGTGGGCCCAACTCTGAGTTCGGAGCCCAGATCAGCGGTTTGCCCGATTTGCCGTTGCACGCGCGTCGGTCCAGCTCCTCTCCAATAACTTACGCCATCTGTCCTACATCACCCCGTGGAGCTCGTCTCCAATTAACCGGGCACCGCAAACGAACGAAAGCGAAAAAACAGCAGGACTCGACACCCACTGCCGAAATTATTGGGGTTGTCCTTAACGTTGTCAGTTTTTTTGTTTTTTTTGTTTTGGTTCAATTATCGTAAGGTAGGCCCCACAGCCGATCGGAACCGGCAGTTCGGCAGGCCTGCGCGCGACACGTGGTAGGGGTGGCGACGACAAGGCTTGACAGGCCATGCCATTTCATGCGGGGGGCGTTGGATAGCCAACCCATGGTCATATGGCATGGCTCAAACGTGGCTTATATACTTTTAGGCGTTATAAGCTAACGGATGCGATCATACCAACTCACATGCACCGGATCCCATCAGAACTCCGAAGCTAAGCGAGTTTGGGCGAGAGTAGTACTAGGATGGGTGACCTCCTGGGAAGTCCTCGTGTTGCATCCCTTCTTTTTTTGCCTTGTTGACGTTTCAATTGTCGTGGGCGTTTGCTTTCCGTCATCTTATTCATCTGGATGTCTTTGTTTTATCACGACCCCTCGGCGCAGCGTGACAATCGGGGCACACTATGATTAAATACTCCTAGAAAGCCTAGGATTAACGAAGGAATTAAAATAGGAAAATAACACAGTTACCAAAAACTTCAAAAACTGGATTTCGGGCTAGTAAACGACGTCGGATGCCCGAAAAAGCCCACGACTCATGGCAACGTAATGAGTTTTACTCGCGACGCCGTTGCCTTCGAATCGACGGTTCGTGGGCCCAATTCTGAGTTCGGAGCCCAGATCAGCGGTTTGCCCGATTTGCCGTTGCACGCGCGTCGGTCCAGCTCCTCTCCAATAACTTACGCCATCTGTCCTACATCACCCCGTGGAGCTCGTCTCCAATTAACCGGGCACCGCAAACGAACGAAAGCGAAAAAACAGCAGGACTCGACGCCCACTGCCGAAATTATTGGGGTTGTCCTTAACGTTGTCAGTTTTTTTGTTTTTTTTGTTTTGGTTCAATTATCGTAAGGTAGGCCCCACAGCCGATCGGAACCGGCAGTTCGGCAGGCCTGCGCGCGACACGTGGTAGGGGTGGCGACGACAAGGCTTGACAGGCCATGCCATTTCATGCGGGGGGCGTTGGATAGCCAACCCATGGTCATATGGCATGGCTCAAACGTGGCTTATATACTTTTAGGCGTTATAAGCTAACGGATGCGATCATACCAACTCACATGCACCGGATCCCATCAGAACTCCGAAGCTAAGCGAGTTTGGGCGAGAGTAGTACTAGGATGGGTGACCTCCTGGGAAGTCCTCGTGTTGCATCCCTTCTTTTTTTGCCTTGTTGACGTTTCAATTGTCGTGGGCGTTTGCTTTCCGTCATCTTATTCATCTGGATGTCTTTGTTTTATCACGACCCCTCTGCGCAGCGTGACAATCGGGGCACACTATGATTAAATACTCCTAGAAAGCCTAGGATTAACGAAGGAATTAAAATAGGAAAATAACACAGTTACCAAAAACTTCAAAAACTGGATTTCGGGCTAGTAAACGACGTCGGATGCCCGAAAAAGCCCACGACTCATGGCAACGTAATGAGTTTTACTCGCGACGCCGTTGCCTTCGAATCGACGGTTCGTGGGCCCAATTCTGAGTTCGGAGCCCAGACCAGCGGTTTGCCCGATTTGCCGTTGCACGCGCGTCGGTCCAGCTCCTCTCCAATAACTTACGCCATCTGTCCTACATCACCCCGTCGAGCTCGTCTCCAATTAACCGGGCACCGCAAACGAACGAAAGCGAAAAAACAGCAGGACTCGACGCCCACTGCCGAAATTATTGGGGTTGTTCTTAACGTTGTCAGTTTTTTTGTTTTTTTTGTTTTGGTTCAATTATCGTAAGGTAGGCCCCACAGCCGATCGGAACCGGCAGTTCGGCAGGCCTGCGCGCGACACGTGGTAGGGGTGGCGACGACAAGGCTTGACAGGCCATGCCATTTCATGCTGGGGGCGTTGGATAGCCAACCCATGGTCATATGGCATGGCTCAAACGTGGCTTATATACTTTTAGGCGTTATAAGCTAACGGATGCGATCATACCAACTCACATGCACCGGATCCCATCAGAACTCCGAAGCTAAGCGAGTTTGGGCGAGAGTAGTACTAGGATGGGTGACCTCCTGGGAAGTCCTCGTGTTGCATCCCTTCTTTTTTTGCCTTGTTGACGTTTCAATTGTCGTGGGCGTTTGCTTTCCGTCATCTTATTCATCTGGATGTCTTTGTTTTATCACGACCCCTCGGCGCAGCGTGACAATCGGGGCACACTATGATTAAATACTCCTAGAAAGCCTAGGATTAACGAAGGAATTAAAATAGGAAAATAACACAGTTACCAAAAACTTCAAAAACTGGATTTCGGGCTAGTAAACGACGTCGGATGCCCGAAAAAGCCCACGACTCATTGCAATGCAATGAGTTTTACTCGCGACGCCGTTGCCTTCGAATCGACGGTTCGTGGGCCCAATTCTGAGTTCGGAGCCCAGATCAGCGGTTTGCCCGATTTGCCGTTGCACGCGCGTCGGTCCAGCTCCTCTCCAATAACTTACGCCATCTGTCCTACATCACCCCGTCGAGCTCGTCTCCAATTAACCGGGCACCGCAAACGAACGAAAGCGAAAAAACAGCAGGACTCGACGCCCACTGCCGAAATTATTGGGGTTGTTCTTAACGTTGTCAGTTTTGGGGAGAGTAGTACTAGGATGGGTGACCTCCTGGGAAGTCCTCGTGTTGCATCCCTTCTTTTTTTGCCTTGTTGACGTTTCAATTGTCGTGGGCGTTTGCTTTCCGTCATCTTATTCATCTGGATGTCTTTGTTTTATCACGACCCCTTGGCGCAGCGTGACAATCGGGGCACACTATGATTAAATACTCCTAGAAAGCCTAGGATTAACGAAGGAATTAAAATAGGAAAATAACACAGTTACCAAAAACTTCAAAAACTGGATTTCGGGCTAGTAAACGACGTCGGATGCCCGAAAAAGCCCACGACTCATGGCAACGCAATGAGTTTTACTCGCGACGCCGTTGCCTTCGAATCGACGGTTCGTGGGCCCAATTCTGAGGTCGGAGCCCAGATCAGCGGTTTGCCCGATTTGCCGTTGCACGCGCGTCGGTCCAGCTCCTCTCCAATAACTTACGCCATCTGTCCTACATCACCCCGTGGAGCTCGTCTCCAATTAACCGGGCACCGCAAACGAACGAAAGCGAAAAAACAACAGGACTCGACGCCCACTGCCGAAATTATTGGGGTTGTTCTTAACGTTGTCAGTTTTTTTGTGTTTTTTCTTTTGGTTCAATTATCGTAAGGTAGGCCCCACAGCCGATCGGAACCGGCAGTTCGGCGGGCCTGCGCGCGACACATGGTAGGGGTGGCGACGACAAGGCTTGACAGGCCATGCCATTTCATGCGACGGCATCCCATTTCATGCGGGGGGCGTTGGATAGCCAACCCATGGTCATATGGCATGGCTCAAATGTGGCTTATATACTTTTAGGCGTTATAAGCTAACGGATGCGATCATACCAACTCACATGCACCGGATCCCATCAGAACTCCGAATAGGCTTGCATGTTAGCTATCTTGGTTTGAATTAAGAGTATACACCATGCTTTAATTCGAATTGAACTATGAATAGGAAGAGTATGTATGGACATTCGACAACAGGGATTAGATACATACTTGGTTGTTTAAATTGTTCTTCTATGCTTAATGGGTTCCTAATGCTTAATTTTAGGTTAGACAACAAATGATCAAATTAGGGAATTAGGAACACAAGGTTATGACCACACACCATGGCTTAATCATACTTTAGCTAGAATCAATCCATTAATCTAATTGAACTTGGGAACTTATCTGCTTGAGTTAGTTATTTCTTCTTTCCTTGTTTTATTTATTTCCTTTATTTTTCATTTCTGTTTTGTGTAGGGAAAATGAATTGGATCATTCAATCACCAATCCTCGTGGGATCGACCTCGCACTTACATACGCTATACTACCGAACGGCTCGTGCACTTGCGAGTATCACAAGTTGAGGATGCAGCTTAATCCATTTTGGTGCAGCTGAAATCTACACAACAAGTTTTTGGCGCCGTTGCCGGGGATCGGTAACATTGTTTGATTCTATTTGGCTTTCCTACTTTATTATTATTATTATTATTTTCTTAACTGGACAATTTCAAGTTTTAAAGTTAATGACGTTAATGGACAAGTTGTGTTTGTAGTCCAACAGAAAAGGACAATTGCCCAACAAGCAAGAGAACTGGGTTTAAGTCCCAGCTTACACAACCCATTGGTGCTTGTTGCTTTGAAGCATGGAATTGGACTTGTGTTGATTTTTCCTTTTCATTTTTAGTTTTTTTTTATATTTCGTAATCCTTTAATTCCGTTTCAAGTTTTTGTGTGTGTTTGTTTTAGCAATGTAAATAGCTCAATAAAAATGGAGAGAGATGGCAACTTCAAAGATAGGAAGTGTGGAGTAGTGGGAGAAGTCGCGACCTCCAAATGCATCACGCTCGACCTAATCGCTTCAAGGGGGAGCATTTCAATCCTTTCTCTTTACTTGTTATTATTTTAAATTTATGTTTCTTTTTTATAAAAATTTAAAAAATAAAATAAATTTAAAATTTAAAAAAAGGATTTTTCATATGAGCCGACTTATGGTAACCCCAGTGAGCACTTCCGTTAATACAGTGTCTAGGAGTTCTTTAGGCGACACCTTCGGTGTCTAAGAAGTTTGGGTTTTAAGCGGGACCATTGTGACCCCTCCAACCTTCCCGGATCCCCTGGCTGTGTTTTCTGAGGCCCTTAACTGGTCATCCGTGAGTTGCTTGTATATTGTGTGTTTTTAAATTAAGTTTTTTTTATTTTCCTTGTTTTCTTTTCTGTTGAGTCTTTGTTTTTGTTTTGTTATGTTATTTTATTTATTTATTTACGTGGTATGGTTAGTTAGTTTATTTCTGAGTGTTAAAACACATTTTTATTTCAAACGCTGCATTAAAAAAAAAAAATTTAAAAATTAAAAAAAAAAAAAAAAAAAAAACTTCTTCTTCTTCTTCTTCTTCATCTTCATCTTCATCATCATCATGGCTTGCCTCTATTTTCTCGCACTTGTAGAATCTGTAGCAGCTCCACATGGTCCTCATTCTTTCTCTGCAGTGCTTCCACATGCTGATTGGCACAGTAAAGCCGCTTCTGCAAGTCTGCCACCATAGCCTTCAAGGAAGCCACTTCCTCGCTCAGCGCGGCACACTCACGTGTCCTCGCCAGTAATCGCATGCCCAAATTGGTAGCCGAGACTGCATGGAGCACAGATAAAGTGTGGGACTCCTCTACTGCCACCTTGTCCGACCGCTGTGTCACATGCAGATGATCTGCCGGTGTGAGTATACTGCCAATCATGCCACCCAGCAGCACTGCTCTGTTCGGCCTTGCCTCAACAAAGTTCGGTATTGCCTCAGTAAAGTTTGAGGCCGTGCCGTGATGATATGTGGAGTTTGGGAAGACAGGAGTTGGAGGAGCCCTTGTCTGGGCATTCGGTGGTGCAAGTGAGAGCTCAAGGTTGAGATCATCAAGGTGAGTGCATGAGGATGCCATTTTTTTTGTTTCTGGATTTTTTGATGTTTTTCCTTGAGTTGCAGGAAGAAATGCTGGGTATCATCCGCTTGCAGAGGTGTGGTTTAAATAGACATATGCTGATGAGAGAGAGCCAACACCATTTCGGATTTCCCGGGCATGCTCGACCTAATCGCTTCAAGGGGGAGCACCTTTACTTTACTTTTCTTTTTTTTTTTCCTCCGTGTTTTCTGGTGTTTAATGTTTTTGCCCGTTACTTTCATTTTCTAGTGCTTTGTGTTTTTGCCTTTCCCTTTCGGCTATCATCTTTGTCTTATTTTAGTTAGGGAAATGTGTTTTCTTTTCCGTTTGTCGTCTTTGTTTTATTTTAGTTGGGAAGTGTGTTTTCTTTTTCTTTTTCTTTTTCTTTCTGCAACCTTACTCTTTTATTTCCGAAACAAAATAACGAAAATACAAAAACAACAAAATAAAATAAAAACAACAATAATGCAGTAGGAAATCATTTCTTCTCGGTGCTTGGTGTCTCGACCATTGGAGCTTTGAGTTTGGCCCTCTGGCTGTCCTCTTCCGGGGCTTCACGCACAGCTTCTTGGGGCTCACCACTTGAGCTCCCAAAGATCGCAATCTTAGCTTGAGCGTAACTACTCTCACGATCTGCTTGCTTGCGTTTACCCGGTCGGTCTAGGTCCTCCAGCTGTTTTCGCATGTCGCGAGAGTACAACTCTACCATTTTTGATAGGTTTTTATTCTCGTCCCGCAATACTTCTAGCTGGTGTCGATTCACCTCCACTATCCTTGACCTCTCCCTTTTCAAGCTTTTTATAGCAGTCTGACACTCCTCAACCATACTTCGCTCCGCCGCCAACTGACCTTTCAGCACCTCTACCTCATGGGACTTCGCAAGTAGGCGATGACCCAAACTTGCGACCGTTGTTGTACTCTGCACGCTCAGTGCCAGGGCATCGCTCACGACCCGGTTGTCATCCCTTGTCCCCAGAACACGTATATCTTTAGGAGTCACTAAATTTCTAGCCACTCCAATGGCAACATCGTTGTCCAGGAGTATTGAGTCAGTTACTGTCACAGGCCCCCGTGCGGAAGCAAAGTAGGGCATCCATACTAGTGCCGCTGCTTGGCCTCGTGTCTGAGTCGGTGGAGCTAGGTTGAGATCCAACGAAAATGGGTAGTTAGAGGCCATTTGATTTCTCACTCTCTTTTCTTCTTTCTTTCTTTTCTCTTTTGTGTGTTTTTGAGTTTGCGTTTTTTTTTCACCCTTTCTTATAGACTTAGTCTTTGACAAACCCTAGCCATTGTAGCATCTGAGCATTTTCTGAATCTCCAGCATTCCTTGAGTCCCACAACCTTCTCGCCTTCCAACCATACCCAACTCATTTATCACGACGTGTCTTTTCTGAACGAACGCGTTCAGTAAAGTCTTCGCGCCTTTCCATGAGCCCGTAATTTTTGCTTGTGGAGCCTGCGGCGCCTCTTTGCGTCGACACGTGTCTCGCCCTGTCTGTTGGTCCCTTACACTGAACCGAGACATCATGATCCATGTTAAAATCCCGCTCTTTGTGTTGCTAATCACGGTTCGATAGTTTGTTTTTACAAACTAAATAATAATAAAAAGCCGGAATTGAAAACAAATTGTGGGTCGGGTTTCACTTTAGTTTGGGTTTCAAAGTGGGTTAAATTCACCATGGTTTGTGTTTCGAAATTGTGGGCTTTGGGCTTCAAAATTTTTTTGGGTTTCAGAATTGTGTGATTAGGGTTTACTGTTTCATTTTTTTTTGTTTGTTTGTTTGTGTTGTAATTTTTATTTTATAATTATTTTGTTTTTGTTTTCTTTTGTGATTTTGTGATATTTTTTTATTTGCTTTAATACCTTTCATTTGTTGTTATGACATTGTTTGTGGCTAATTTTTAAACATTGAGGACAATGCTCATTTCTAGGTTTGGGGGTATTGGAGTTTAGCAAGTAAACTTGGTTTTTCTTAAAATTTTTTAAAAAAAAAAATTTAAATTTCTTTCTTGTTTTGAATCTTGTTTAGTCACTTTCCGAACACATTTGATGAGATTGTGATAAATGTTTGCATGACTTAAATGAAAATTGAATTTTATTTATTATTTATTTTGTTTTCCTTGTAAATTTTTATTGTAAAAAAAAATTAATTAATTAATTAATTTGGCATCGTTCTAGCATGACATGTTCGAAACCTTCTTTGCACTTGCCATTTGTTTCATAATTTTCCAATTAAAGGATTTGCATGATCTAAAGAATTGTATCAAGCATAAATTAGACTTATATAACCATATAATGTGAGCTTTTGAGCCTTGTGCTTCATTTCATGAATGTTATACACATACTCTTATTTTCTTGTCATCAAAGTTGTTGTTTGATCTCATTATTCATTGATTTGGTTGATCACTTAAAAGTCATTCATTCTTATGCAATTTGATTTCATGACATTTAAGAAGTGATATTAAGGCCCTCTTTGGATCGTTTGTGCCTCTCAAGCTAACCTTATGCATGCTTAAGCATGATTTTCCATTGTTAACCATTTTGAGCCTACATGTAAACCTTTTCTTTCATTTTACCAATTATATTTCCTCGCCTTAGCCCGAAAAACAAATATTTACCTTTCTAAGGAACTCATGAGCTCTAATTCGGATGTGTTTTTCATGCTAAGTTTGGGAAGGGATATTACATAGAAGAAAAAAAGAAAAAAAAAGAAAATCACACAATTGGTGAAAGAAAAGAAAAGAAAAAAGTTATGATTAAATGGTAGTTGAATGAAATTTTGTTTTTGGGTTTCATTGGTGTTTGGAAAGGAGTTTAAATCATTGTAAATGAAGGTATAAGGAGTTTTGATCGTGTAAAAGAAAAAATCTAATCGTGATGATTCGAAGTCTTGTAAACAATTGTTTTATGCTCTTATATTTTGAGTTTCTTGGACTTTGTTTTATCCATACCCTTCATTTCTTACTCACCTTACACCCTTGGCCCCATTACAACCTATGCTAAAGACCTAAATTGATCTTAAATGTCATGTGGTTGAATTGCATTTATTTTTCTACTTTTAAGTGTTTGGCATCCTTCTTGAGATCATATTAATGCAAGTTCTTCATCTTTCTATTGCGAGTTAAGTCCCTTATGGTTTAACTCTAATCTCATGTTTATAACTGAGTGTTGCATTGTAGCCCTCTTCCGAGTGATTCATTTGTGACAGGACAACTTCGGTGAGATTTGAAGTTGCATTTGTGCTTGGATGAAGAGCTTAAAGACAAACTCAATTTTGGCTACAGTCCCCTGCCAGCCCAGTTTCGTAGGTCATATTGCAAGCTTTGTTTCAGCAACCTACATAGCTCGGATGAGGCCACATTCTTCATGAAAGTTGTTCCAATGGGTGTGTAATATAACATATCCAAAATTCAGCCCTATTGGATAAATATGGAGTCTGTTACCTAGCAAACACAGAGCCATGCTCAGGATGGATTTTATCAGCGCGCAAAATGAGTTAGCAATTTGTTTTGGCCTTAACTTCCTCCTCCGACCTTGGATTGGCCCAAATGATATATGGCTGGAAAGAAGACATTCTGAACTTCAAGTTTGAGTGCTTAAAGTCTTAATTTTCTTAAGGGAAGCCCAATTCGTAAGCCCTTGAAGTTGCTGGTCATGCTGACCTCAGGATGAGCTATTATTTCTGGTTGGAAGCTTGGTCATGGTGACATGAAGATGAGCTAGGGCTGCTGGTGGGATTTATTAGTGAAGTGCATCAACCATTTCAGATTTTATAATGGAAGTGTTGTATGCATTAGTGAAGTGCATCAACCATTTCAGATTTTATAAAACAAAGTGTTGTATGCATTAGCCATACTTAATTCAGATTTTCAGCTTCCTTAGGCCTATATATAGTGAGGTTTCCCAAGCTTGTAAACACACCCCAAGGGAGGGGAGCTCTCAAACACTTCTCTAGAGCTCCCTTCCCTTCTCTCCCTCAAATTCTCTTAGTTTTGCTTTCTAGTTCTCAATTCTAGCTTTCTTTAATGTTTTCTTAGTTGTAATTTATTTTTCTTGTAATGTACATTCTTTCTTAAGTATTCAAGTTTAATTAGTTTCCAAGTTTCAATTATGGTTTTTGTTCTTATTCATTATGCTTATAAGTTAATATGCTAGTTTGAATGATTGATCACCATTTAGGCTTGCATGTTAGCTATCTTGGTTTGAATTAAGAGTATACACCATGCTTTAATTCGAATTGAACTATGAATAGGAAGAGTATGTATGGACATTCGACAACAGGGATTAGATACATACTTGGTTGTTTAAATTGTTCTTCTATGCTTAATGGGTTCCTAATGCTTAATTTTAGGTTAGACAACAAATGATCAAATTAGGGAATTAGGAACACAAGGTTATGACCACACACCATGGCTTAATCATACTTTAGCTAGAATCAATCCATTAATCTAATTGAACTTGGGAACTTATCTGCTTGAGTTAGTTATTTCTTCTTTCCTTGTTTTATTTATTTCCTTTATTTTTCATTTCTGTTTTGTGTAGGGAAAATGAATTGAATCATTCAATCACCAATCCTCGTGGGATCGACCTCGCACTTACATACGCTATACTACCGAACGGCTCGTGCACTTGCGAGTATCACAAGTTGAGGATGCAGCTTAATCCATTTTGGTGCAGCTGAAATCTACACAACAGCAACGCAATGAGTTTTACTCGCGACGCCGTTGCCTTCGAATCGACGGTTCGTGGGCCCAATTCTGAGGTCGGAGCCCAGATCAGCGGTTTGCCCGATTTGCCGTTGCACGCGCGTCGGTCCAGCTCCTCTCCAATAACTTACGCCATCTGTCCTACATCACCCCGTGGAGCTCGTCTCCAATTAACCGGGCACCGCAAACGAACGAAAGCGAAAAAACAGCAGGACTCGACGCCCACTGCCGAAATTATTGGGGTTGTTCTTAACGTTGTCAGTTTTTTTGTTTTTTTTGTTTTGGTTCAATTATCGTAAGGTAGGCCCCACAGCCGATCGGAACCGGCAGTTCGGCAGGCCTGCGCGCGACACGTGGTAGGGGTGGCGACGACAAGGCTTGACAGGCCATGCCATTTCATGCGGGGGGCGTTGGATAGCCAACCCATGGTCATATGGCATGGCTCAAACGTGGTTTATATACTTTTAGGCGTTATAAGCTAACGGATGCGATCATACCAACTCACATGCACCGGATCCCATCAGAACTCCGAAGTTAAGCGAGTTTGGGCGAGAGTAGTACTAGGATGGGTGACCTCTCGGGAAGTCCTCGTGTTGCATCCCTTCTTTTTTTGCCTTGTTGACGTTTCAATTGTCGTGGGCGTTTGCTTTCCGTCATCTTATTCATCTGGATGTCTTTTTTTATCACGACCCCTTGGCGCAGCGTGACAATCGGGGCACACTATGATTAAATACTCCTAGAAAGCCTAGGATTAACGAAGGAATTAAAATAGGAAAATAACACAGTTACCAAAAACTTCAAAAACTGGATTTCGGGCTAGTAAACGACGTCGGATGCCCGAAAAAGCCCACGACTCATGGCAACGCAATGAGTTTTACTCGCGACGCCGTTGCCTTCGAATCGACGGTTCGTGGGCAGAATTCTGAGGTCGGAGCCCAGATCAGCGGTTTGCCCGATTTTCCGTTGCACGCGCGTCGGTCCAGCTCCTCTCCAATAACTTACGCCATCTGTCCTACATCACCCCGTGGAGCTCGTCTCCAATTAACCGGGCACCGCAAACGAACGAAAGCGAAAAAACAGCAGGACTCGACGCCCACTGCCGAAATTATTGGGGTTGTTCTTAACGTTGTCAGTTTTTTTGTTTTTTTTGTTTTGGTTCAATTATCGTAAGGTAGGCCCCACAGCCGATCGGAACCGGCAGTTCGGCAGGCCTGCGCGCGACACGTGGTAGGGGTGGCGACAACAAGGCTTGACAGGCCATGCCATTTCATGCGGGGGGCGTTGGATAGCCAACCCATGGTCATATGGCATGGCTCAAACGTGGCTTATATACTTTTAGGCGTTATAAGCTAACGGATGCGATCATACCAACTCACATGCACCGGATCCCATCAGAACTCCGAAGTTAAGCGAGTTTGGGCGAGAGTAGTACTAGGATGGGTGACCTCCCGGGAAGTCCTCTTGTTGCATCCCTTCTTTTTTTGCCTTGTTGACGTTTCAATTGTGGTGGGCGTTTGCTTTCCGTCATCTTATTCATCTGGATGTCTTTGTTTTATCACGACCCCTTGGCGCAGCGTGACAATCGGGGCACACTATGATTAAATACTCCTAGAAAGCCTAGGATTAACGAAGGAATTAAAATAGGAAAATAACACAGTTACCAAAAACTTCAAAAACTGGATTTCGGGCTAGTAAACGACGTCGGATGCCCGAAAAAGCCCACGACTCATGGCAACGCAATGAGTTTTACTCGCGACGCCGTTGCCTTCGAATCGACGGTTCGTGGGCAGAATTCTGAGGTCGGAGCCCAGATCAGCGGTTTGCCCGATTTTCCGTTGCACGCGCGTCGGTCCAGCTCCTCTCCAATAACTTACGCCATCTGTCCTACATCACCCCGTGGAGCTCGTCTCCAATTAACCGGGCACCGCAAACGAACGAAAGCGAAAAAACAGCAGGACTCGACGCCCACTGCCGAAATTATTGGGGTTGTTCTTAACGTTGTCAGTTTTTTTGTTTTTTTTGTTTTGGTTCAATTATCGTAAGGTAGGCCCCACAGCCGATCGGAACCGGCAGTTCGGCAGGCCTGCGCGCGACACGTGGTAGGGGTGGCGACAACAAGGCTTGACAGGCCATGCCATTTCATGCGGGGGGCGTTGGATAGCCAACCCATGGTCATATGGCATGGCTCAAACGTGGCTTATATACTTTTAGGCGTTATAAGCTAACGGATGCGATCATACCAACTCACATGCACCGGATCCCATCAGAACTCCGAAGTTAAGCGAGTTTGGGCGAGAGTAGTACTAGGATGGGTGACCTCCCGGGAAGTCCTCTTGTTGCATCCCTTCTTTTTTTGCCTTGTTGACGTTTCAATTGTGGTGGGCGTTTGCTTTCCGTCATCTTATTCATCTGGATGTCTTTGTTTTATCACGACCCCTTGGCGCAGCGTGACAATCGGGGCACACTATGATTAAATACTCCTAGAAAGCCTAGGATTAACGAAGGAATTAAAATAGGAAAATAACACAGTTACCAAAAACTTCAAAAACTGGATTTCGGGCTAGTAAACGACGTCGGATGCCCGAAAAAGCCCACGACTCATGGCAACGCAATGAGTTTTGCTCGCGACGCCGTTGCCTTCGAATCGACGGTTCGTGGGCCCAATTCTGAGGTCGGAGCCCAGATCAGCGGTTTGCCCGATTTGCCGTTGCACGCGCGTCGGTCCAGCTCCTCTCCAATAACTTACGCCATCTGTCCTACATCACCCCGTGGAGCTCGTCTCCAATTAACCGGGCACCGCAAACGAACGAAAGCGAAAAAACAGCAGGACTCGACGCCCACTGCCGAAATTATTGGGGTTGTTCTTAACGTTGTCAGTTTTTTTGTTTTTTTTGTTTTGGTTCAATTATCGTAAGGTAGGCCCCACAGCCGATCGGAACCGGCAGTTCGGCAGGCCTGCGCGCGACACGTGGTAGGGGTGGCGACGACAAGGCTTGACAGGCCATGCCATTTCATGCGGGGGGCGTTGGATAGCCAACCCATGGTCATATGGCATGGCTCAAACGTGGCTTATATACTTTTAGGCGTTATAAGCTAACGGATGCGATCATACCAACTCACATGCACCGGATCCCATCAGAACTCCGAAGTTAAGCGAGTTTGGGCGAGAGTAGTACTAGGATGGGTGACCTCCCGGGAAGTCCTCGTGTTGCATCCCTTCTTTTTTTGCCTTGTTGACGTTTCAATTGTCGTGGGCGTTTGCTTTCCGTCATCTTATTCATCTGGATGTCTTTGTTTTATCACGACCCCTTGGCGCAGCGTGACAATCGGGGCACACTATGATTAAATACTCCTAGAAAGCCTAGGATTAACGAAGGAATTAAAATAGGAAAATAACACAGTTACCAAAAACTTCAAAAACTGGATTTCGGGCTAGTAAACGACGTCGGATGCCCGAAAAAGCCCACGACTCATGGCAACGCAATGAGTTTTGCTCGCGACGCCGTTGCCTTCGAATCGACGGTTCGTGGGCCCAATTCTGAGGTCGGAGCCCAGATCAGCGGTTTGCCCGATTTGCCGTTGCACGCGCGTCGGTCCAGCTCCTCTCCAATAACTTACGCCATCTGTCCTACATCACCCCGTGGAGCTCGTCTCCAATTAACCGGGCACCGCAAACGAACGAAAGCGAAAAAACAGCAGGACTCGACGCCCACTGCCGAAATTATTGGGGTTGTTCTTAACGTTGTCAGTTTTTTTGTTTTTTTTGTTTTGGTTCAATTATCGTAAGGTAGGCCCCACAGCCGATCGGAACCGGCAGTTCGGCAGGCCTGCGCGCGACACGTGGTAGGGGTGGCGACAACAAGGCTTGACAGGCCATGCCATTTCATGCGGGGGGCGTTGGATAGCCAACCCATGGTCATATGGCATGGCTCAAACGTGGCTTATATACTTTTAGGCGTTATAAGCTAACGGATGCGATCATACCAACTCACATGCACCGGATCCCATCAGAACTCCGAAGTTAAGCGAGTTTGGGCGAGAGTAGTACTAGGATGGGTGACCTCCCGGGAAGTCCTCTTGTTGCATCCCTTCTTTTTTTGCCTTGTTGACGTTTCAATTGTGGTGGGCGTTTGCTTTCCGTCATCTTATTCATCTGGATGTCTTTGTTTTATCACGACCCCTTGGCGCAGCGTGACAATCGGGGCACACTATGATTAAATACTCCTAGAAAGCCTAGGATTAACGAAGGAATTAAAATAGGAAAATAACACAGTTACCAAAAACTTCAAAAACTGGATTTCGGGCTAGTAAACGACGTCGGATGCCCGAAAAAGCCCACGACTCATGGCAACGCAATGAGTTTTGCTCGCGACGCCGTTGCCTTCGAATCGACGGTTCGTGGGCCCAATTCTGAGGTCGGAGCCCAGATCAGCGGTTTGCCCGATTTGCCGTTGCACGCGCG